>NC_068428.1:12523877-12833685 GCF_023373465.1 Oncorhynchus keta
AGCATAAAAACAAATGATGGCTCCATTGAGATTACTTCCATACCTGACTTTCCAATCGCATTACATACATTTGTATTTCTTTTTTAAAATGTTTTTATTTATGAAAATGTAAAAAATATTTAGGGACAAGCTATTTTGGAAAGTTGACTTGAGGCCAGGCTACATCAAAAACAAAAGGAATATCCCTTCACTTAAATGCCACCCATCCAATAGATTTTCAGGACTGCTACTACTGACATCAATTAACATAAACAAACATCCCACCCAAATGGTCTTTGTCGGACTCAGTCCGACACTGTGGACATTTGAAAAGGCTTGCCTCTGTATAGCGTGGCTGTCAATTACCGAGAGGCACATATGCATGGTAATGAGTCAGCCAGATATAATTATACTGGACCGTGTTGAAATTTCCCATTCCAATTAGCCCTAGATTTTCCTCGTTAGTAGGTCTACAAAGCCCATTCCCGACACCAATAACGGAAATCTGACTACGAGTTATGAGATAGTATGTCATAACTATTAGATAGTAAGTCATTATTATGAGATATATAAATCATAATTCTGAGATACATAAGTCATAATTCTGAGATATGTAAGTCATAATTATGAGATAGTAGGTCTGGATTTTAAAGGGGCAATCTGGGATTCAAACCTAAACAAAAAACAAAACTTATGCCCTGCCACTTTTTTGAAGGACTCTCACATATGGAAGCAAAGACTGACCATCCATGATAGTTTAAACATGTTTTGAAGCTGTACCGTTTTGTTTACAATTACATTGTTTACGAACAATGGAGTAAAATAAGCATATATTTGGGGGTTCTGGTGGGGTAAGAATGTTGCTCATGCATTTCTAAGTTACATTCCTCAATAATAAATGGCTATACAGTATATTAATAATTTAAAAGTAAAAAAATCGATGTTCCAATCCCAGATTGCCTCTTTAATTGAGGCACCAACTCACATAAAAAAAAAAAAAACATTTTAATACATTAATATGGAACAATATCACCACAAACTCTCTCTATCGCTCTCTCACACACACACACACACACACACACACACACACACACACACACACACAACGTGTGATTGACTTCAGGACATACGTAAGGTTGTCCTTGAATGTTGCGGAGGGCCTGATGCAAAGTGCACATTGGATTCATGTAATACAGAACTCCTAAATGCATATCGTTATAATGATTTACATATCTCATAATTATGACATGCTATCTCATAATGACGTGCTATCTCGTAATTATGACTTACTATCTCCTAATAATAACATACTATCTCATAATCATGACTTACTTTCTCATGACTCGTAGTCAGATGTATTTATTACTTGTGGTGGGAAAGGACTTCCACATGGAGCATGATAACGGTGAAAATAATAGGGTTGATTTAAGTATTTTATGTGAATGTTCTCAGAAGTGTGTAGGCTAGTTAGTGTCCGTCCCACTTACCCCACTAGGAGGATAGGATATCCACTCCAGCTCTGTCTGCTGCGCCTTGGAATCCAACAGAATCACTAGCGACAGGAAATAAAATGGTAGAGCAAGCGATTAAATCTCTGAATGTCTGTTCGCTGAATATGACTAATAATCTATAAAAGTCTACTTTGCTGCTAGATGAGTAGACAGACGTATGACCCACTTTCTGCAGCAAGCAATTCAAATGAACATTTACAGGCTGAGCAGACAGGCATTGATGGCAATACCTTTCACCTGAATGACACTGCATGAGAATACTGCTATATATTCAAGACATTGCAGCACCAAACACTGGATAAACACATGTTCCTTCCTATAAAGACTTTGGACAACTTCATTTATCTAAAAAGTACGTGTTGTGTGTGACAACTTTGTGTTCCATGTAGCCTGCAAACCACATAACATGAGGTAAAATAGCAAAAAAAAATCACAATCGATCTGTGTGTCTTTTAAGTATGCATGCATGCTGGTGCAATAAGGTCAGACGAGAACACCTGCCTCTATACGTAAATCTAGCACATTAAAAATCAACGCATGAGTCCT
This sequence comes from Oncorhynchus keta, assembly GCF_023373465.1. NCBI lineage: Eukaryota > Metazoa > Chordata > Actinopteri > Salmoniformes > Salmonidae > Oncorhynchus > Oncorhynchus keta. The sequence continues at coordinate 12,525,914 of NC_068428.1, forward strand.
TGCTGTGCCCTGGCGATAGGCGTACGAACAACAGGAAAATTATCCCAAAACAGTTCAGATGTAGTCAACCAACGGCGACATGAATTTGGTGTAAAGTGTCACTTGTAAAATATATCGGGTATAGGCATTCAATAGTTTATTAGCGGGTAGTCACGGCCGAACCATTCACCGAATACAGCCTGAGAGCGCACTGCCGATTTGTCTCCATAGAACGCAGGGCCGTGAGAGAGTATGTTTGATAACGGCGTTATTACATGCTTAATATCTTAATATCTGTTAAATATATTGATCAGACATAGGAGCATATATTATAGCCCTATATGCTTTAAAAAAAATAATTTACACAGCCAGTTTCAAACTTCAGACGGACACTTCAGTAGACTATGTCAAAATCAATACAGTGTGTTTACGAACACAATAATCCCCGTATAAGTGAAGGTCAACAGCTTGGTGCCATTTTAATCTTATTTCTCTCCTTCCAGTTGTATTTATTTATTAATACGCGTATTTCTTTAGCAAGATGAACATAACATACTTTGGTTTATTTCAAGTGCATAGTGATCTTTCTATCGCTCTGCGTATGTGATATATACTTTCCTTGCGCGCTCTGAGCATGCCAGTTTGTAGAAAAACTGATTTATTTAAGGTATTTCAAACATTAACTCCTGTAATGACAAGGAGGTTTACTGTGTACCATATTTATGGTGTCTAATGCGATAGTAATAAGCTTATCCAACGATCATAGAAGTTCATTCCTAGTCATAATGTATGTATGATATGACCCTGAGTGGCATGACAGTCTTCCTAAATGTAGACTTGTAGCCTTGAAAACTAAAATGTAACCATCATCCGTACGGAGCCTTATTTTTGATTGGGTGCCATGCGTAAAAGCCTGCTAAGATAGCCTACAACGGACCGTTTGTCACACAAACGCCGTGTGAATGCGCACAGAGACTGCGATCTACTGAGTAACAACACTCTAAGTCACTGAACTAATGTCATGACATATTGCATTTGACAGATTGCACAAATACAGGAATGATCGTTCGTGCAAAAGCAACAGAATGTCAGGGTGTGCGCTGTCTTTGGATATCACTTCGCGCCATTGCCGATCAGTTTTCGGTATGTAGCCTGGATGATGAGAGGGTATCAAACTTTATTACATACCTTCTTTCGCATTCTGTGCTTTTCCAGTGTCCATAAAACAACATAAATGAATGCAAAATGTAATCCACAAACACGGAATCGACGTGGAACCCATGTTGTAAATGAAGTTAGCTAGACAGTATTCGCTTTTCCACCGTGGCGTGTGCTTCCCATTGACGACGCTAAACCCCCTGCTACTTTAGGTTAATGTACAAGAAACTGCCGTCTCTCACTCAAATAGCATCAGCAGCTGCTGGGCGGGGACTGTAACACAACCGATGTCACTAAACTAGACTGATAGAGGGATTATCCACTCACGGCTCGTAGAAAAAGATCATGTGCAAGCTTTGTGACCAATACATTCTTTGCAGATTCTGCTCTTAGACATAAGGCATAAAGTAAGATTTTAGGAAATGTTACAGTCTAGTCCTCTTTGGCCAAGTTGGACATCTTTTGGGTAATATGATGGTAGAAAAGCTTTTATTTCTGTACAAGACAACACATAATTTTTTATCAGCATACATTTCCTTAGCCTAGAACAAAAATATCAATAGGCCTATTTGACAACGTCTCTCTCTCTCTCGCTCTCTCTCTCTCCCTCAATTCAATTTTAATTTAAGGGCTTTATTGGCATGGGAAACATATGTTAACATTGCCAAAGCAAGTGAAGTAGATAATAAACAAAAGTGAAATAAACAATAAAAAAGTAACAGTAAACATTACACTCACATAAGTTCAAAAATAATAAAGACATTTCAAATATAATATTATGTCTTGTAACGATTTGCAAATAGTTCAAGTTAAAAGGTGGAAATAAATAAACATAAATAAGGGTTGTATTTACAATGCTGTTTGTTCTTCACTGGTTGCCCTTTTCTTGTGGCAACAGGTCACAAATCGTGCTGCTGTGATGGCACACGGTGGTATTTCACCCAGTAGATATGGGAGTTTATCAAAATTGGCTTTGTTATCGAATCTGTGTAATCTGAGGGAAATCTTTCTCTCTCTTTGTCTCTCATCTCTCGAAGAAAGGGTTTGAGGATGAGGGTTGGAAAAGGTAATGTACTCAATGGTGGAAAAAGTACACAATTATCATACCTTAATAGAAAATGACTCAAGTAAAAGTGAAAGTCACCCAGTAAAGTACTACTTGAGTAAAAGTCTAAAAGTATTTGGTTTTAAATATTACTTAAGTATAAAAAAGTAAATGTAATTGCTCAAATATACTTAAGTAACGAAAGTAAAAGTATAAATGATTTCAAATTCCTTACATTAAGCAAACCAGACGGCGCCATTTAAAATAAAAAATGTACGGATAGCCAGGGGCACCCTCCAACACTCAGACATCTTTTACAAACGAAGCATGTGTTTAGAGAGTCCGCCAGATCAGACCAGCGATGTTCTCTTCATAAGTGAGTGAATTAGACCATTTTCCTGCCATGCTAACCATTTAAAATGTAACAAGTACTTTTGGGTGCCAGGGGAAATGTATGGAGTAAAAAGTACATCATTTTCTTTAGGAATGTAGTGAAGTAAAAGTAAATATAAATAGTCAAGTAAATTACAGATACCCAAAAAAAACGACTTAAGTAGCACTTTCAAGTATTTGTACTTAAATACTTTACACCACTGGATATACTCTATATCAAAGCATGTGGTGCATTAACCTGAAATAACAACATATATACACTAAACTTAAGGGGCATCTGGGTAAATAATGTTGTGTTCATAACTTGTTACCATTGTTTACCATGTCACCGCTTGATTCTGTGCTGTGATGTATTGAATTGAAATCAATTTATTTGGGGTAACAAACATATACAATATAATGTACAATGTGCACCCAGAGGATATCACTTGAAATGATTAATTAAAACGCTTGTTTCCAAAGTGGTCCTCGATTGTAAAAACAACAGCACATATAATGCAGCGCAGAGTAACATGCTAGTCAGGAGCCTCCATTTTAAACTCCACAGTGCCATGTATTTTTTTTTGTATTTGCTGAGAAGAGTGAGTAGAGACACTGGGACACAGTTGTGTGCATCATCTTCAGAAGGTCACCTTTAAGATAGGAGGAGTCCCACTGAGTCTGGTCATTGGGAGGAGGAGAGTTTGACTCATTATGCTGTGTTGTGTTTCTGCATGAAAGACTGCTGCCTTACAGATTGAACAAACTGCATCCTGGGGTTCTAAGTAGCGCTCTAGAATCAAGATAAACACAAAACACAATTAAAAAGTGTAAAGTTCATTTCCAGTCGCTCAGATGACTTGGCAAATCACTGATAAATTGCAGCATGAAAGAGAAACTCATTAGCCTTTTACATATACAGCATGTGTTTCAGGTCACTAATTAATCTCCATTTACCTCATACCAAGTAAAAAACTGCTATAATTACGACTCACAAATATTGATTAATAAACGATGTACATCATGAATGGATGGTGGGAGACAAGGACTAACTTCAAGGTTTATTTACATCAATCTTTTGTTTGGCCTGTTTATTATGCAAATGACTGTTAATCCTCTTTACCCTTGATACATGTTCCACCATGGCATTATTCTGTATGCCGCATAATTAGAGAATTAAAATGTATTAAAGTTAACTTCATTATACAGCATTTGGTATTATTTATAGCTCAACTTAACAATATAAATGGTGCCTTTTTTGATTCGAAGAAGAAGAAGGAAAATGAAGGAAATATTAGGAGAAAATATCATGTTCAGGGGGGCCTCGTTTCAGACCTGTTGCTTGTGTTGTTTTACTGTACCACTGACTGTCAAAGGTAGATAGTACTCTGCCACTTGGATTTGTGTCAAAGGCGTTTGAATATTTGTGGTTACTGGTAATCCACTCTCCGTCTTTTGCTTGATCCCCACGTGACAAACTAAGGCATTACAAGGCTTCCTCTTCCATTTCTCTAGAATAGACTGAATCACTGGATAATAGATTCATGAGGATATATACAAAGAGTAACAATCAATATATGTTTGTACATTTACATTGTACAATAGTTATGTGTAAGGCGCGGTGCAGTCTTTTTGTGATATTATTAACACTTAGGCATCGCTACATCATAGAAGATCTATATTCTGTATCATGCCACGGAATTGTCAAGCTAGGTCAGATTTCAGGTCATTATAAGCTTCTGAGATGAATTAGCTATATTTTCTTTTATTATCTGTTGCTTACTGTTACCATGGCCCTCTCTAATTGGGTCCTTGTTATTACACCATGCTGTGGTCAGGTGGAAGTGACACTCTGGACAAGGGAATACGACTGTATTAGTCGTGTGTTCAGTGTTTTCCAGTAAAGCTATCAGCAGCAGCTAGTCTATCCTTTGGTCTGGGGTGTGGATTGCTTATTACACAGGAACCCATATAACCCATACAACATGTGACAGATGAAATCTTAGTTTTTCAAAGGTTTAATATTTAAATTATTGCGGGTGAGAGTTGCACTTGAAGCTAATTCAGATTGAAACGGCTGTCCAACTGCCCATCATATGGGGAAACAATGATGAGGGACTGTCCGGAGGGAGAGATGCAGCTGTTGCTGCAAAACCAAGTGTTATTGCAAGCTGTGAACTGACAGACACTTACCGCTCCCATTCAGGCTGTTTGAAGACCCCCCTAGTTGTCGAGATATCAGTGGAAATTAATGTGAAATCATTAGGCAAGTGAACGTGTAGCTAGACCCACTCCCCAAAACCAAAATAAATCATAGAGCCTGAGAAAAAATGACCACCTGTGACCAATAATTCACAAGAGTAACTACAGGTTTAATGACACAGATACAATAGTTTATTATACAGTATTAAACATTCATTACTTTTCTGGTTCCCTCCCAGTGAAAGCCAAACCTCCACCAACCAGACTGTCCTCATCAGCAGGAAGTGACACGCCACTTCTTTTAAAGCTTCTTTCCCTGCAGGACTGAATGATGTGGTTCTCACCCAGAGCAACCTGAAGACTGCTGCGATGTAAAGAGGGTGAAGGACTACTTCTGTATACAGCTCTGTCTTGTTCCCATGTACCTCTGGCTGTGTTAGTAAGTAGTGGGAAACACCTTCACAGCAGCATGCTACAGGCTGATCCTGGCATCCTGCATGGCTGGGCGGGGGCAGTCTGAACGTCTGTGAGGCCCTGGAGGAACACACCACCCAGAGGTTTAATAGCGACAATGAGGAAAAAGCCACGAGGCCCTGTCAAATGGTGGTTGGATTGGTCTAGCAGGTAATTCAGTTCTTTTTATAGTTCCCTAATATGGAATTGTGGTCCCATAGGAAATCTCAAGTGTTGAAAATTCACTGGGGCTGTGGGGCAGCTCACACCCATTTGCACCTGACACTGGTTTGTTGATATAATCACATTCCTGTCGGAGTCTGTCTCTGTTAAAAAAAAATGCAAAGCACTGAAGAAACAGTAATCATGCCACCCAATTTCCCCAGTGCTAAAACAGATAGAAGCCTCATATTCATGCCTTGGGTCACAATTAAGTTCATATGAAAAAGTTTTTTTTTTAAATAGGGAAGTATGCTGGAAATCCTAAATATGCAGTGATCCAATTAAACTGTTCAAATAGAGCGATATGCAAACGTATCTTTATTAAGCATGTTCCTATCTGGCATGTATGTCTATTCCGAGATAACAGAACGAATGTGGCAGGAAGGTTCGAGGCATATGTATAAAAGAGAGAGCATAGACTGTGTTCTAGGCTACTTGTATAGGCCATTGGAACCACCAGTCCGGTGATCTGTCAGTGTATAAAGGCAGGCTGGTTAGTGTGACTAATTGTCATAGCCACATACAAAAAAAACTATTCACTTTTTTTTATCTTTAATTTAATTACACGAAGAGCATAAGTCAGAATGGAAAATTACAGACACAACCGAAGACTAATGGAGCGTCAAATGACACAAGTGTCACCAGAGGAGGGAAAAATAACATGCATTGACCGATGTGCTCATGTTAAAGTTAAGCAGCAACAAGACTTGTGCTTTCAATTTTGAGCATGTTATTTCATAGAGATTGGAGATTAAATCAAACTATCAAACACTATCTGCACTGTGTACGCAAAAGCACTGCCTTGATGCAACGATTTCAAATGAATCTGACATTTTACCAACTCCAAGTGGGGATAGAGCCAGTTGCTCTGCTTTCCGTCAACATTTATAATTCAAGTTCCAGTAGTTTGAAGGGGAGCCCTTGAGATCTGCTTGTGTCCTGTGAGTTCTGACTCTGCGTGTCGGTTCCTTAGAGGTCTTCCTTACTAATGACTGGGTCAGTGCCTGCACCATGGGTCTTTGGGCTAGCCCAGACATGTAGGGATTCTTCTAGTGAAAGCTGAAGACATCCAGACATCAATATGTATGGAAATCATGTGGTTGGTACGTTCCTCCTTCATGTTTCAGGAGAAGCAATTTGATTGGCTCAGCCAGGATCATTAATGTCTCCCTGTGTATTTTGGCATTGTGAAAAAGACCCACCTACACAGCCTCAGATGTTTACTTTAAACGGCTGCCACTTTGCAGCTGGAAAAATTAGGAACAATAAGGTAGCTTTGAGCCAAGAATAAATTCTCAAATCAACCGTTTGCATAAACTGTAGAAGGAAGGGCGGGGCATTGTTGTGATCAATGATTGAGTCTTTTTTAAGTGTGAGAACATTGTGTTGTAGCAATGATATACATTACAATTTTTCTCCCTATACCTGACAATAAATGTGATCTTCACATCCTCTGAAACACAGATGAAAGCATAAGGTGAGAATTGATAAGGTTAGAACCGGATCATATTATAAGGCCGCTATATCTTCTTGTGATATAATGAACCCTGCAGAGTTTAAAAGTTAAGACTGAAAGGATGTGAAAGGATGAGGAGTCACAATGACACTAAGAACCTATAAGCCTCCAATTACTGTCCATGTTGCATGCAGATCACTGTTCCACGAACTGTACACGTGTACACTATTCTTCTCTAATAATTCATGCAAACACAGTGTCTATGTATGTATTGTATAATATAAAGTGTTACAATGCATGTATTAATAACCTGCTGAAGTACTTAAGCACGGGGTGTGTGCTGCAAGGTTTATGTGGTGGAGACAAAGTCACAACTGAACACATAATTTAGTTATCATTATTCAGCTGTTCATGCAATGATAAATCTAATTTTACCGACAAAAATAGGTACGGATTTCTGGGCTCAAATAAAGGGTCCGCGTCCCAAATGGCACCCTAATTCCTAGATAGTGCACCCTATTCCCTACATAGTGCACTACTTTTGACTAGGGCCCAAAGTCTCTCTCTTTCAGGTATTGCAGCTCTGTCAGACTGTTACTGCACGTGTCACCAAGATCCAAACGTGGTAACAGTATAGCATTACTCAACTGTCTCTTATAAATCAACTACCTCAGAGAGACAAAAACAGCCAGGGAGTTGGTAAGGCTTTCCATAGCGTGAAATAGTAGTCGGTGGCCCCTGTGAATCTGAAGGATGCCCAGCAGAAAGGTGTTTTATTTCACTGTTTCTCCAGCTGCCTGCTCCAAAATGCTGACGGCATCCACTTTGGTGATGGTTGGCTTGCGTCTCCCTGGCCTGTTCAGTCAGTCAGCCAGGCCAAAGGGGGCCCACAGCCCAGACAGAAGCCAAGCTCGGCTAGCTGCTGTCTGGCAGCCATGGCTCCTGAGAAATACTACATGTCCTGTCCTCCAATTATGGTTTAATCAGTTCCCTGCACAACATATTGACCAATTCTAATTCCTTTAGGCCTTTTTGTTTTGGATATTGCAACAGTATCCTCTTGTGCCATTGTCTCACTCTGTGGGGAATGTTATTAGATGGCAAGGCTATTTTTGGATAATTTGTTTAGGGGCTTAGTCTGTAACAAACTTGCGCAAACCCCAAACTTGTCAGAAATAAGAGATTGTGGAACTTGCTCAGTGCAAAAATAGTGTATTGACAGGAAAATCATAGGGGTTCAGCATAAACAACAAAATAATGATTCAATAATCATCAACAAATTAATTGAAAACTTTAGTCCTACCAGAACCTCTGGTTGGGTCTGAGTCTTGAATGGAATTCCAAGTCCAGGTCCAATAACTATTTGTAATCCAATGGAAAACCCCTAAAAAATACAACAACAAAAAAATCCCTGAAAAATCCTGGATATTATAGTTTCGCCGGTCGGCACAACTATAGTGTGGGATTGGTTGAAGCTCAATGTTAAATTAAAATATCCCTACCATTAAATTTAAGCCAATATGACTTGTCGATGAAAATGTGCAAATCAACTTGATTGTAGGTACACAAAACTCTCTTCGCCTTTCATCATGATCAAATAACCACTTTACCTGATTTTTGACAGTGTCATTAGCATTAGGGTCGCCAGACAATATTTTGCCCAAACCTAGCTCAAATTCGAGACGTTGGATTAAAAGAGGCTGCAGCGGCCATAAATTGACCAATAGACTTAGATACATTTCGACTAAATACGTTTGTAGGTGCAACACATTTCTGCCCAATAAAAAACAACGATATGCTACCTTTTTGTAGCATGTATGACAATGCTAACATCTTTTCTGCCGAATCTCAGTGTTCTAAAACCGGGTTGAGCAATTTGGTTGCTGTGCAACATTAGCAGCTAGCTAGAAGAAGGATAGCAGCTGTAGCTAGCTAACACCAGTTGGATGAGAAGCAAAAGAAAGGTATATTCTGCTATGGAAGGTTTTTCATAGTCATCGGTGTAAACTGTTGAGCTGTGGACAATTGCTTATAATCAGAACACGAACAAATAAGCAAGTAAATGTCCTTGACTGCTATTATATCTGACCAGTTAGATACGCAAAACCTTGGGAAAACTGCCACGCTGCTAAATTCTGTCAGTACAATTTTCTTAATGTCATTAGAATCCAAATTTGCACTGACTTTTCAATGTGCTCCCGAAAACCTGAAGTCGCCATCCACAAGTAAAAAATAGCAGGGGTGCAGGTTAAACACGAAGCATCCAGGTAAAACAACAACAGCATCATAATGATCATTGCATGCTTGCCAACCTATGTGCAGTCAAAAGAAAACGCCATGCTTGCTAACTATGTGATCAAATGAAACTGTTTTCAACACTTCAACTGTTTTACACAACAACAAAAAATGACCAAACAAGATAAATAAACATTCAATCAGTACTGGATGAATTAAAAATATATATAACTGGAACAAACACGTGCTGACATCACCTGACTGTCCATTTAAATAGTGTCAAGTTGACAGGTGTTTGTAGAGTAATGGTCAGTGTCACTGCCCTGGGATTTGGTTCTGGATTTGCCTTTTTTTACCCCCTTTTTCGTGGTATCCAATTGTTAGTAGCTACTATCTTGTCTCATCGCTACAACTCCCGTACGGGCCCGGGAGAGACGAAGGTCGAGAGCCATGCGTCCTCCGAAACACAACCCAACCAAGCCGCACTGCTTCTTAACACAGCGCGCGTCCAACCCGGAAGCCAGCCGCACCAATGTGTCGGAGGAAACACCGTACACCTAGCGACTTGGTCAGCTTGCACTGCACCCGGCCCGCCACAGGAGTCGCTAGTGTGCGATGAGACAAGGATATCCCTACCGGCCAAGCCCTCCCTAAACCAGACGATGCTCGGCCAATTGTGCATCGCCCCATGGACCTCCCAGTCGCGGCCAGCTGCGACAGAGCCTGGGCTCGAACCCTTAGACCACTGCGCCACCCGTGAGGCCCCAGAGGAGATATTTTAACCATTCTCCTTCGTGTATAGTTTTTGACACCCATTTCCTTTCGCGACACACACACATCGGCACCCACACATATGCACGGTGTTTGCTTATTTTCATTTATTAGGTGCCTCTTAAAAGAGCCATTGGATTTGTTAGGCATCACTGAGGTGGCAAGGGACAGGGAGTGTGACGTGTACTAGTAATAGTGCATGTGTCTTGCTGCTACGTAGGAGAGAACGGTGGAGAGACCAACTCTCAAACTATCAAGGAAGACTTCATTGCCCTCATCCGTCAGATGCACGCCATCCCTACATCCTCGAGACAGTTGATTCCCCCCTCTACCGACATGCAGGGAAAGCCCCAGTCTGCTTAATGGCCAGGATAGATGCCATTTATAAAAGTGTAAACGTGTACTCTATGACTGGAGTTGGACAGCTGGGTACAGCATTACTAAGAACATTTGTAGCTAAAGGATTTAGAGCACCTATGCCATGTCATATTTGTATCTATGCATTCTTAAGTGTTTTGTACTTGTTAAATGAGTTTGTATTTTACAGGTGTCTCTTAGCAGTTTGTCATTTGTCACAGTGTTTGAATCAGGAGTTACCAAAATTGCTATGGACAGGGTTATGCATGTTTTTTTGTTCAAGCCCAGTGCTACCACACCTGATTCTACTACTCAGCTGTTCATCAAGACCTCAGCTGTTCACCGAGACCTTGAATAGTAGAATCAGGTGTGGCAGAAATGGGCTTGAACAATACAGCCTGCATAACCCTATATATCTTTAAGTGCAATTGTGGCCATTCCTGAATTGTATGACTATATCTGATGAATATACGTTTGATTACACATTTTATATTTTGTAATAACTCACTATTGTTTACAGGTAATGAAGTACTATGCTTTTTCATGGAATAAACTAAACATACAGTCAATAATACAGTAGAAAAAAAAGAAAACAAAAATGTATATATACAGTGAGTGCAAATGAGGTAAGATAAGGGAGTTAAGGCAATAAATAGGCCATGGAGGCGAAGTAATTACAATATAGCAATTAAACACTGGAATGGTAGATGTGCAGAAGATGAATGTGCAAGTAGAGATACTGGGGTGCAAAGGAGAAAGATAAATAAATACAGTATGGGGATGAGGTAGATAGATGGGCTGTTTACAGATGGGCTATATACAGGTGCAGTGATCTGTGAGCTGCTCTGACAGCTGGTGCTTAAAGCTAGTGAGGGAGATATGAGTCTCCAGCTTCAGTGATTTTAGCAGTTCGTTCCAGTCATTGGCAGCAGAGAACTGGAAGGAAAGGCGACCAAAGGAGGAATTGGCTTTGGGGGTGACCAGTGAGATATACCTGCTAAAGCGCATGCTACGAGTGGGTGCTGCTATGGTGACCAGTGAGCTGAGATAAGGCGGGGCTTTACCTAGCAGAGATTTGTAGATAACCTGTAGCCAGTGGGTTTGGCGACGAGTTTGAAGCAAGGGCCAGCCAACGAGAGCGTACAGGTCGCAGTGGTAGGTAGTGTATGGGGCCTTGGTGACAAAACGGATGGCACTGTGATAGACTGCATCCAGTTTGTTGAGCAGAGTGTTGGAGGCAATTTTATAGATGACATTGCGAAGTCGAGGACCGGTATGGTGGTCAGTTTTACAAGGGTGTGTTTGGCAGCATGAGTGAAGGATGCTTTGTTGTGATATAGGAAGCCGATTCTAGATTTAATTTTGGATTGGAGCAAATTTCTTGCGACTCTCAAACCCGGAACTGGGAGCGTAATCATCGCCTCAAACGAATTAGCATAACGCAGCGGACATAAATATCCCTAGAAAATCTTCCTATTCATGAAAATCACAAATGAAATATACTGAGACACAGCTTAGCCTTTTGTTAATCACACTGTCATCTCAGATTTTCAAAATATGCTTTACAGCCAACGCTAGACAAGCATTTGTGTAAGTTTATCATAGGCTAGCATAGCATTGTGCCCGGCTAGCAGCAGGCAACATTTTCACGAAAATAAGAAAAGCAATCAAATGAAATAATTTACCTTTGACGAACTTCGGATGTTTTCACTCAGGAGACTCCCAGTTAGATAGCAAATGTTCCTTTTTTCCAAAAATATTATTTTTGTAGGTGAAATAGCTCCCGTTTGTTCTTCACATTTGGCTGAGAAATCGACCGGAAAATGGTCACTACATCGCCAAAACTTTTTCCAAATTAGCGCCATACTATTGACAGAAACATGGCAAACGTTGTTTAGAATCAATCCTCAAGGTGTTTTTCACATATCTATTCGATAATATATCCGTCGGGAGAATTGGTTTCTCATTAGAAGCGATTGGAATAATGGCTACCTCAGTACTTTACGCAAGATTTTCTGCGGGAGCCATCATGTGACCACTTGCTCCATGTGGTCCCTTACGGTTATTCTTCAACATAAATGCGTAAAAAGACGTCACAATGCTGTAGACTTGGGGAAAACGTAGAAAACGTAAGCTCATTTGTAGCCCATTCACAGCCATATAAGGAGTCATTGGCATGCAGCGCTTTCAAAATATTGGGCACTTCCTGATTGGATTTTTATCTGGGTTTCGCCTGTAACATCAGTTCTGTTGCACTCACAGACAATATCTTTGCAGTTTTGGAAACGTCAGAGTGTTTTCTATCCAAAGCTAGAGAAAATATCTTGTTTAAAACGGGAACTTTTTTTATCCAAAAATGAAATTACCGCCCCCAGAGTTCTGGAATGAGAATTTAGAGTCTAACCAGACACCTAGGTATTTGTAGATATCCACGTATTCTAAGTCAGAGCCGTCCAGAGTAGTGATGCTGGACGGGCGGGCAGGTGCGGGCAGTGATCGATTGAATAGCATGCATTTAGTTTTGCTTGCATTTAAGAGCAGTTGGAGGCCACGGAACGAAAGTTGTATGACATTAAAGTTTGTGTTGTATTATTATAATGTTGTATAACAATGTTGTATAATCACCTAAAAACCATGAAAAATCTAAAAAAAGAAACAAAGTTTTAAGTGAGAAATAGGTATTGGTCTAAAGCCAAAAAATAAAGGAATTTCCCATGATCACCACAATGTGTACTTCACCCATGCTCTACCAAGATTTTCCAGCACAAAGCCTTGACCTACTACAGTAGTCTATTGTACTTCCAACAATGTGTCGGCAGATTGCTTAGGATACTAACCTTCTCAAAAAGCCCAATTCATACTCTTCAGAGTGATAATGGATTTTACAGTGTCCTGCTATTCAAATAAAGTATATACTATAAAGTTGAAGTTGGAAGTTTACATACACTTAGGTTGGAGTCATTTAAACTCGTTTTTCTACCACTCCACAAATTTCTTTTTAACAAACTATGGTTTTGACAAGTCAGTTAGGACATCTACTTTGTGCATGACACAAGTAATTTTACCAACAATTGTTTACAGACAGTTTATTCACTTATAATTCACTGTATCACAATTCCAGTGGGTCAGAGGTTTACATACACTAAGTTGACTGTGCCTTTAAAAAGCTTGGGAAATTCCAGAAATTTATGTCATGGCTTTATAAGCTTCTGATAGGCAAATTGACATAATTTGAGTCAATTGGAGGTGTACCTGTGGATGTATTTCAAGGGATACCTTCAAACTCAGTGTCTCTTCGCTTGACATCATGGGAATGTCAAAAAACCTTATGGTCCTTCTGTAGCTCAGTTGGTAGAGCATGGCGCTTGTAACGCCAGGGTAGTGGGTTTGATTCCCGGGACCACCCATACATAGAATGTATGCACACATGACTGTAAGTCGCTTTGGATAAAAGCGTCTGCTAAATGGCATATATTTTTTATATATATATATATTTTTTTTTTTAAAGAATCAGCCAAGACCTCATAAAAAAATTGTAGACCTCCACAAATCTGGTTCATCCTTGGGAGCAATTTCCAAACGCCTGAAGGTACCACGTTCATCTGTACAAACAATTGTACGCAAGTATAAACAACATGGGACCACACAGCCGTCATACTGCTCAGGAAGGAGACGCGTTCTGTCTCCTAGAGAGACTCGTTCTGTCTCCTAGAGATGAATGTACTTTGGTGCGAAAAGTGCAAATCAGTCCCAGAACAACAGCAAAGGAACTTGTGAAGATACTGGAGGAAACAGCTACAAAAGTATCAGTAAAACGAGTCGTATATTGACATAACCTGAAAGGCCGCTCAGCAAGGAAGAAACCACTGCTCCAAAACAGTCATAAAAACGGTTTGCAACTGCACACAAAGATCTTACTTTTTTGAGAAATGTCTAGTGGTCTGATGAAACAAAAATAGAATTGTTTGGCCATAATGACAGTCGGTATATTTGGAGGAAAAGGGGGAGGCTTGCAAGTCGAAGAACACCATCCCAGTGTTGGCACAGTGTTGGCAGCATCATGTTGTGGGGGTGCTTTGCTGCAAGAGGGACTGGTGCACTTGACAAAATGGAAGGCATCATGAGGTAGGAATATTATGTGGATATATTGAAGCAAAATCTCAAGACATCAGTTAAATCTTGGTCACAAATGGGTCTTCTAAATGGACAATGACCCCAAGTATACTTCCAAAGTTGTGGCAAAATGGCTTAAGGACCACAAAGTCAAGGTATTGGAGTGGCCATCACAAAGCCCTGACCTCAATCCAATAGAAAGTTTGTGGGCAGAACTGAAAAAGTGTGTGCGAGCAAGGAGGCCTACAAACCTGACTCAGTTACACCAGCTCTGTCAGGAGGAATGGGCCAAAATTCACCCAATTTATTGTGGGAAGCTTGTGGAAGACTACACAAAGCGTTTGACCCAAGTTAAACAATTTTGAAGGCAATGCTACTAAATACTAATTGAGACAAATGTAAACTTCTGACCCACTGGGAATGTGATGAATGAAATAAAAGCTGAAATAAATCATTCTCTCTCTATTATTCTGACATTTAACGTTCTTCAAATAAAGTGGTGACAGGGATTTTTACTAAGATTAACTGTCAGGAATTGTGAAAAACTGAGTTTAAATATAATTGGCTAAGCTGTATGTAAACTTCTGACTTCAACTGTATATGTACTATAACAGTACCAGTTAAATGTTTGGACAGTCCTACTCATTCCATGGTTTTTATTTATTTTCACTATTTCCTACATTGTGGAATAATAGTGAAGACATCCAAACTATTAAATAAAACATATGGACTTAAGTAGTAACCACAAAAGTGTTAAACAATAATATATTTCATATTTGAGATTCTTCAAAGTAGCCATCCTTTGCATTGATGACAACTTTGCACACTCTTGGTATTCTCTCAACCAGCTTCATGAGGTCAAAACTTCTTTCCTTCTTAATGTGTTTGAGACAATCAGTTGTATTGTGACAAGGTAAGGTAGGGGTGGTGTACAGAAGATTTGGTAAAAGACCAAGTCCATATTATGGCAAGAACAGTTCAAATAAGCAAAGAGAAACATTACTTTAAGACATGAAGGTCAGTCAATACGGAACATTTCAGGAACTTTTAAAGTTTCTTCAAGTGCAGTTGCAAAAACCATCAAGCTCTATGATGAAACTGGCTCTCATGAGGACCGCCACAGGAAAGGAAGGACCAGAGTTACCTCTGCTGCAGAGGATAAGTTCATTAGAGTTAACTGTACCTCAGAAATTGCAGCCCAAATAAATGCTTCACAGAGTTCAAGTAACAGACACATCTCAACATCAACTGTTCAGAGGAGACTATGTGAATCAGGCCTTTATGGTTGAATTACTGCAAAGAGACCACTACCAAAGGAAGTAAGAAGAAGGGATTTGCTTCGGCCAAGAAACACGATCAATGGACATTCGACCAGTGGAAATCTGTTCTTTGGTCTGACGAGTCCAAATTTCAGATGTTTGGTTCCAACCACCATGTCCTTGTGAGATGCGGTGTGGGTGAACAGATGATCTCTGCATGTGTAGTTCCCACCGTGAAGCATGGAGGAGGAGATGTTATGGTGTGGGGGTGCTTTGCTGGTGACACAGTCTGTGATTTATTTATAATTCAAGGCACACATAACCAGCATAGCTACCAAAGCATTCTGTAGCGATATGCCATCACATCTGGTTTGGGCTTAGAGGGACTATCATTTGTTTTTCAACAGGACAATGACCCAACACACCTCCCAGCTGTGTAAAGGCTATTTGACCAAGAAGGAGAATGATGGAGTGCTGCATCAGATGACCTGGCCTCTACAATCCCCCGACCTCAACCCAATTGAGATGGTTTGGGATGAGTGCAAAATCAAATCAAATCAACTCAAATCAAATGTTGTTTGTCACATACACATGGTTAGCAGATGTTAATGCGAGTGTAGCGAAATGCTTGTGCTTCTAGTTCCGACAATGCAGTGATAACCAACAAGTAATCTAACTAACAATTGCAAAACTACTGTCTTATACACAGTGTAAGGGGATAAAGAATATGTACATAAGGATATATGAATGAGTGATGGTACAGGGCAGCATACAGTAGATGGTATCGAGTACAGTATATACATATGAGATGAGTATGTAGACAAAGTAAACAAAGTGGCATAGTTAAAGTGGCTAGTGATACATGTATTACATAAGGATGCAGTCGATGATATAGAGTACAGTATATACGTATGCATATGAGATGAATAATGTAGGGTAAGTAACATTATATAAGGTAGCATTGTTTAAAGTGGCTAGTGATATATTTACATCATTTCCCATCAATTCCCATTATTAAAGTGGCTGGAGTTGGGTCAGTGTCAATGACAGTGTGTTGGCAGCAGCCACTCAATGTTAGTGGTGGCTGTTTAACAGTCTGATGGCCTTGAGATAGAAGCTGTTTTTCAGTCTCTCGGTCCCAGCTTTGATGCACCTGTACTGACCTCGCCTTCTGGATGATAGCGGGGTGAACAGGCAGTGGCTCGGGTGGTTGATGTCCTTGATGATCTTTATGGCCTTCCTGTAACATCGGGTGGTCCTGGAAGGCAGGTAGTTTGCCCCCGGTGATGCGTTGTGCAGACCTCACTACCCTCTGGAGAGCCTTACGGTTGAGGGCGGAGCAGTTGCCGTACCAGGCGGTGATACAGACCGCCAGGATGCTCTCGATTGTGCATCTGTAGAAGTTTGTGAGTGCTTTTGGTGACAAGCCAAATTTCTTCAGCCTCCTGAGGTTGAAGAGGCGCTGCTGCGCCTTCTTCACGACGCTGTCAGTGTGAGTGGACCAATTCAGTTTGTCTGTGATGTGTATGCCGAGGAACTTAAAACTTGCTACCCTCTCCACTACTGTTCCATCGATGTGGAAAGGGGGGTGTTCCCTCTGCTGTTTCCTGAAGTCCACAATCATCTCATTTACATCATTTACATTTAAGTCATTTAGCAGACGCTCTTATCCAGAGCGACTCCTTAGTTTTATTGACGTTGAGTGTGAGGTTATTTTCCTGACACCACACTCCGAGGGCCCTCACCTCCTCCCTGTAGGCCGTCTCGTCGTTGTTGGTAATCAAGCCTACCACTGTTGTGTCGTCCGCAAACTTGATGATTGAGTTGGAGGCGTGCGTGGCCACGCAGTCGTGGGTGAACAGGGAGTACAGGAGAGGGCTCAGAACGCACCCTTGTGGGGCCCCCGTGTTGAGGATCAGCGGGGAGGAGATGTTGTTGCCTACCCTCACCACCTGGGGGCGGCCCGTCAGGAAGTCCAGTACCCAGTTGCACAGGGCGGGGTCGAGACCCAGGGTCTCGAGCTTGATGACGAGCTTGGAGGGTACTATGGTGTTGAATGCCGAGCTGTAGTCGATGAACAGCATTCTCACATAGGTATTCATCTTGTCCAGGTGGGTTAGGGCAGTGTGCAGTGTGGTTGAGATTGCGTCGTCTGTGGACCTATTTGGGCGGTAAGAAAATTGGAGTGGGTCTAGGGTGTCAGGTAGGGTGGAGGTGATATGGTCCTTGACTAGTCTCTCAAAGCACTTCATGATGACGGAAGTCGTTTAGCTCAGTTACCTTAGCTTTCTTGGGAACAGGAACAATGGTGGCCCTCTTGAAGCATGTGGGACCAGCAGACTGGTATAGGGATTGATTGAATATGTTCGTAAACACACCGGCCAGCTGGTCTGCGCATGCTCTGAGGGCGCGGCTGGGGATGCCGTCTGGGCCTGCAGCCTTGCGAGGGTTAACACGTTTAAATGTCTTACTCACCTCGGCTGCAGTGAAGGAGAGACCGCATGTTTTCGTTGCAGGCCATGTCAGTGGCACTGTATTGTCCTCAAAGCGGGCAAAAAAGTTATTTAGTCTGCCTGGGAGCAAGAAATCCTGGTCCGTGACTGGGCTGGGTTTCTTCTTGTAGTCCGTGATTGACTGTAGACCCTGCCACATGCCTCTTGTGTCTGAGCCGTTGAATTGAGATTCTACTTTGTCTCTGTACTGACGCTTAGCTTGTTTAATAGCCTTGCGGAGGGAATAGCTGCATTGTTTATATTTGGTCATGTTACCAGACACCTTGCCCTGATTAAAAGCAGTGGTTCGCGCTTTCAGTTTCACGCAAATGCTGCCATCAATCCACGGTTTCTGGTTAGGGAATGTTTTTATCGTTGCTATGGGAATGACATCTTCAACGCACGTTCTAATGAACTCGCACACCGAATCAGCGTATTCGTCAATATTTTTATCTGACGCAATACGAAACATGTCCCAGTCCACGTGATGGAAGCAGTCTTGGAGTGTGGAGTCAGCTTGGTCGGACCAGCGTTGGACAGACCTCAGCGTGGGAGCCTCTTGTTTAAGTTTCTGTCTGTAGGCAGGGATCAACAAAATGGAGTCGTGGTCAGCTTTTCCGAAAGGGGGGCGGGGCAGGGCCTTATATGCGTCGCGGAAGTTAGAGTAACAATGATCCAAGGTTTTACCACCCCTGGTTGCGCAATCGATATGCTGATAAAATTTAGGGAGTCTTGTTTTCAGATTAGCTTTGTTAAAATCCCCAGCTACAATGAATGCAGCCTCCGGATAAATGGTTTCCAGTTTGCAAAGAGTTAAATAAAGTTCGTTCAGAGCCATCGATGTGTCTGCTTGGGGGGGAATATATACGGCTGTTATTATAATCGAAGAGAATTCTCTTGGTAGATAATGCGGTCTGCATTTGATTGTGAGGAATTCTAAATCAGGTGAACAGAAGGATTTGAGTTCCTGTATAATAATAATATAATATAAAATATATGTATGTTTCTTTCATCACACCATGTCTCGTTAGTCATGAGGCATACGCCCCCGCCACTCTTCTTACCAGAAAGATGTTTGTTTCTGTCGGCGCGATGCGTGGAGAAACCCGTTGGCTGCACCGCCCCGGATAGCGTCTTCCCAGTGAGCCATGTTTCTGTGAAGCAGAGGACGTTACAGTCTCTGATGTCCCTCTGGAATGCTACCCTTGCTCGGATTTCATCAACCTTGTTGTCAAGAGACTGGACATTGGCAAGAAGAATGCTAGGGAGTGGTGCGCAATGTGCCCGTGTCCTGAGTCTGACCAGAAGACCGCTACGTTTCCCTCTTTTACGAAGTCGTTTTTTTGGGGGGTCGCTGCATGGAATCAATTCCGTTGACCTGTTTGTAAGGCAGAACACAGGATCCGTGTCGCGGAAAACATATTCTTGGTCGTACTGATGGTGAGTTGACGCTGATCTTATATTCAGTAGTTCTTCTCGACTGTATGTAATGAAACCTAAGACGACCTGGGGTACTAATGTAAGAAATAACACGTAAAAAAAAAAAAAAAACTGCATAGTTTCCTAGGAACGCGAAGCGAGGCGGCCATCTCTGTCGGCACCGGAAGTACAGGAGGGAAGGAAAAGCAGCCAACAAGTGCTCAGCATATGTGGGATCTCCTTCAAGACTGTAGGAAAAGCATTCCAGGTGAAGCTGGTTGAGAGAATGAAAAGATAGAATGGCTGAGAGAATGTGCAAAGCTGTCATCAAGGCAAAGGGTGGCTATTTGAGAATCTGAAATATAAAACATATTTTGATTTGTTTAACACTTTTTCGGTTACTACATGATTCCATACGTAATTTTTCAAAGTTTTGATGTCTTCCACTGTTATTCTAATAGCAAAAATAAAGAAAAATCCTTGAGTGAGTCAGTGTTCTGTTTCGTATAATAAAAAAAGCTTGAAAACATAGTGGAATGGGGGTAATGTCTTAGTGTGGGAAGCATGCAATACGTTACCTTGTATGCGGTACAAATTGCATTATTCTGGGAGCACCTCCTCTAAGAGTATGAATTAGGCTTTTTGAGAAGGTTTGAATCCTAAGCAACCTGCCTTCATATTGTTGGAAGTACAATAGACCAACATAGCTACTTTAGTAGGTCAAATAGTTTTGCTGGAAAACCTTGGTAGAGCATGGGTGAAGTACGCATTGCTCATGTGAAGTTTGTTTTTTGACTTCAGACCAATAATAAAGTAAACAATACAAAAGAAATGGTGGTGAGTATTCAATGTATACCAAAACAGTGGAATATGGGAGGAAAGAGGCCAATGGGCCTTAATTTTCATTGTATGCTTTCATTTAGAACTCGACTATACTTCATTGCAATTTACCCCAGAAGTAACATTCACCAATTCGACAGATGGACACACACTGTCATTTTTCACTGCATTAAGCTGTGAGATGGTACGTGTAATTTCAGAAATTTTGTCCTAAAAGGCCAATTAGTACTTACAGTACTCCCTATCCATCTCTATTATTAATTTAGTATGTCTTTACCCATGGAGAAAAATGGCCAAGGTCCTTAATCTGGTGAGTCAAAGTAAAATAATTCTATCCTCTCTAGATTTTGCAGAAGCCCTGAGCTTTCATATAATGAACGAGTGGCCTTGGGAAGAACCTGCTATCATAAAAAAATAAATTGTCAGTCTGCCTTTCTTTCAGCCCTTTCTTTTACTCAGAAAACCCATTTTCTAACCTGTATGCCTTAGCTCAGAAGGGAGACAAAATAAGGGACCAAGAAGAAATCCTTTAACACCGCCTCTAACCTGTGAGACACGTTAATGAGATACCACTGGCTCGCTACAAAGTTTCTGCTCATCTCTGTCATTAAGGCACCCGAGTTGACTTTTGACTTCAGATTTAGTTCATTTTTCCTGCAGGGAAACAAAAGGGATCATGTAAGCTTTAAAGAGATTGGCCTGCATCTAGCCCTGCTCCTCTGCTCTGTTTCATCTCCTGATTGGGTCAATTTTTGGTTAGGGTAAAGGAGGAGAGAGAAGTGCTGAGTGATAGAGAGAATGACTTTGAAGCAGAGCCAGACATGCCATGCTGCAACCATACATACACTGTTTTACCAGAGCCCTCTCTCTGCTCACAGTACACAGGCTGAGCCTCTCTCTCTCTCTCTCTCTCTCTCTCTCTCTCTCTCTCTCTCTCTCTCTCTCTCTCTCTCTCTCTCTCCTCTCTCTCTCAATTTAAGGACTTTGTTGGCATGGGAAACATTTGTTTACATTGCCAAATGAAGTGCTGTAGATCATAAACAAAAGTGAAATAAACAATAAAACTCTCTTTGCGTGCGTGTATTTTTCTGCAGCTCTCAGAGAGAGAGAGAGAGAGAGAGAGAGAGAGAGAGAGAGAGAGACAGAGAGAGAGAGAGAGAGAGAGAGAGTCTGACTGTGCTTGAGCTGACAGCCATGCAAACCCCAAAGTCACATGCGCAAGTTAACAAGTGGCATATTTTCATATTCTAATTCAGGCGCCCTGGGTAGTGTGGGTATGCAACGGTGATCTCTCTCCGAGTCGATGTACGCCAATAGCATATTAATGCCAACATGAACATACTCCAGGGATAAATTACACTAGTAGGGCAATACCACCTACATTTGAATCAATATGATGTATTATTTCACATTTAGGGTGTTTAAAATGTCCACTTACTGTAACATGAAAGGGCAAGAAAATAAATGCAAGATAAATTACGCCAAGCAAGCCCCTAAGGGTAGTACTGTATTTGCATTTTTGTCCCCACCCCAGAAAATACAACAATCATCACAAAGTGACCTCAAGAACCGCCAGACTCCCACACTCACCTACAATCTGAGTGAAAAAAAATGCTTCTAATCCAGAACCTAAAAGGGTTATTCGGCTGTCCTCATATTAGAACCCTTTAAAGTAAAACCGGTTTGGGTTCCATGTAAAAGTCTTTCCAGGGTTCTCCCATGGGGACAGCCTAAGTACCCTTTTGGAACCCTTTTTCTCTAGTGTAGACAAGGCATCCTTAGAGAGTGTGTAACGTGGTAAATGTAATAAGGTAAAAAAAAAAATGAAACGCATGCTAGACCTACCAAGCCAACATTGTCACAAGATTGGATAGATAACAGCGGCAAGACAGATGAGGCACCTAGGTCATGAGGCCTGCTTTCCCCCGACACACATTTTTACCTTTGTCTCAAATTACAAACACGGTGCCACAATACACATTACACTATTTTTTATCAATGAGATACCTGTAGAAAGACCTAATACAACATTTTCCATGTGTAGCCAGAGGTTGACATACCGCCAAAACGGACATTGTCAAAACGAATATTATCGTATGTGACCAAAAGGAAAAAAGCAGATAAAGCATCAAAAGATTTGATTTGAAGATAGACAAAAACACACCATTAACTTTATGACCCCGAGAACTGTTGGGAAAAGGGGAACAAAGTGTTTGGGCTCTTGTGAGGATTGACAAGACAGATCCAGATACCTGGGATTTAATTGGAAAAGTATACGTCTTTACAATGTTATCAGATAATTAAATCATGGAACAATTGTGTTTCACGTGTCCTTAAATGTCGGATTCAACATGTGAAATCTAAACCGGCACTCAGAGACACAAAGCACAAAGAGAACAGACACTTTTAATTCCCAGCGATAGCTCAACATCAGAGGATTAGAAAGCTCAACGTTGTGAAGAATTACATTACCAATCATTCCCCGTTCCAAGAGCTTTCGCTTAATAATAGCCACTGCATAACAAAGAGAGCACTAAAGTGCACTTTATGGGTTTAAATGGATATAGTTATATTTGCTGTTAAAAAATAAATTCTCGTTCCCTTGACATAACAGATATGGCATTGAAAATAATAATAAGTCATTTTAACAGCTCATCAACATTGCCCTGCTAGCTTGGGCTCTGCTCAATGGACATTTATGTCTCTTTGGCTTGAGGGGATAATGTACTTCCTGTCAAGTTGGTGGTAGAGTGATATTCTAAGACAGCTATTAGACATTCCCTCCTAAGCCTGTCTTTTATTAATGTCCTCAGAGTATGAAGATGCAGGGTGAGACAGATATTGTTTAGTGAAATGATCCTTGCACCATGCTGCTTTCGCAAAATAAATGTTTTCTACTCCCCTGGGCAAGTCATCAGTGTTAGCGTCGTATCACCACATGACACTCATATTAGTTCCCTCAGTTACATAGCGGTGCACTACGAGACTTTATAAAACTGTTAACACTTCTCTCTAGGCCCATGCATCTGCAGCATAAAGATGAGCAAAAAAAAAATACTATTAAAACAATTTTTCAAATACTGAGCTGTATTGTATGCTAAAAATATGGTATATTATATTATTTTATAGTCATACAATTGCTCAGAGAAATATATTTTATTATTATATTTTATATCATATTTAAAATGTCTCACAAAGAGCCTTTTTCTGAAATGTTTTATGAAATCGGAGAACACTTCTTAGACCATTCCTCCATACAGAATCTTTCCAGATCCTTGATATCCTTCATCTGCACTTATGGACTGCCCATTTAAACCAATGGGTTGGTTTTCCAATGGGGTTCAAGTCCAAAGAATGGGCATTGCAAAATGTTGATTCTGTGGCCAATTGACCCTATAAAAAAATCTGCTTTTCATTTATCTGTATGTCCAGCCCTTATGTTTAGCCTCATTTAAGTGTTATTACCATTTTCTTTTCAGGTCAACCAGGGCTACAAGTAGAACACAAAACTATCTGACATAAAAAATGTCCTCCAAAACAAAAATCGGATAAAAAATGAATTTATATGAATGCTGTAAGTACAGAAACTGAATATCCAACTGAATATGAATGTCAGTGACAACTGTGTGGAGGTTGGAGTTTGTGACAGCAACTATGTGAGTGTCACGCCCTGACCTTAGATATCTCTGTTTTCTATGTATATATTTTGATTAGGCCAGAGTGTGACTAGGGTGGGTACTCTAGTGTTGTATATCTAGGGTATTGTATGTCTAGGGTTTTGTATGTCTAGGGTTGTTGTAGGTCTAGGGTTTTTTGTATTTCTATGTTGGCCTGATATGGTTCTCAATCAGAGACAGTTGTTTATCGTTGTCTCTGATTGGGGATCATATTTAGGCAGCCCTGTTTCCCACTTTCAGGGGTGGGATCTTGTCTACACTAAGTTGTCTTTGTGCACTCCAGTAGCTTCACGGTTCGTTTGTTATTGATTGTTTATGTTCGGCGTTCATTTAATAAATAGAGAATGGACGCATACCACGCTGAACCTTGGTCTCCTTCATATGACGAACGTGAGAGTGAGCTTATTACAGTATGTAGACATTTATGTCCTGGGCTTTCCTATGACCTTTTATGACTCTTTCCTATGACCTTCTATGACCTTCTAACGACTCTTGCGTAGCTTGATGTTACGGTGCTATTTTGCTTCCACTGGTCCTGGAGCCCTTGTTTAGGTCAACAACATCATGAACCTTACCCAGAATCACAACATTTGGGCCAAAAACCTGGTTGACTCTGCCAGGAGGCTGAAACTTGGCCACAAGTGGATCTTCCAGCAAGGCAATATTCCCAATCAACATTTTGCCGCCTCCGGACTTGAACCCCATTGAAAACCTGTTGTTTGAATTGAAGAGGCCAGTCCATGAAGGATATCAAGGATCTGGAAAGATACTTTATGAAGGAACGATCTAATATCCCTCCCAAAATGTTCTCCAATCTCATAAAACATAGAAAAGGGCCCAGTGCCATTATCCTCGCAAGGTGAGGTATTGAAAAGTATAATTTTGAACCCCATATTTTTTTTTTTAAAGTGTTATTGTTAAACCTGACTGCTTAGTATGGCAACATCACCACCATTGATGGCATGACGCTAAGGAGGGTGGTGCGGACAGCCCAGTACATCACTGGGGCCGAGCTCCCTGCCATCCAGGACCTCTATATCAGGCGGTGTGAAAGGAGGGCCCGGAAAATTGTTAATGACTCCAGCCACCCAAGACACAGAGCACGTGCCCTCATTGATTTTTGTTAGTTAATCTCACTCAGAAATCATTAACATGGCTTGAGACATGGCAAGATGTGCATTAAAACTGCAAACATTTCCCTCGACCCCATGGCAAAATGTGCTTCAAAACTGCAAACATTTCCCTCCAGCCCATGGCAAAATGTGTAGAATTACAGGAAACTTGCTTTAAAACTGCAAAAATGTCTCTTTGTCCCATGGCAAAATAAGTAGAATTGCATGAAATGTGTTATACAATTTTGCAAAATGTTCTCTCTAACTTCCAAAAATATTGCATGCTTGGTGGGGGTTCCTCCCAACCAAATCTCACTAAGGGCCTCCAAAAAGCCAGAGCTGGGCCAATGCGACATGAGGAGCTCTCCTAAATTCAAAGTGTTTGTGTCTTCAATATTACATGACTCTAGGCAAAACGGTGAAGTTGAACATGCAGAAGTTTAGTCCTGCACAGACATGTCGTCGATCACAGCGTTGTGCTTTTCCCCATGCCTCTGTGTTGAAATACTGTTAATGTACAAAGGTCACATCCATTCACATCTCTCTCACTGATCAGACAGAGCTGACCATTGTGGCTCACTACACACATAATGACATTTACCCTCTGGCCTTCACAAACATAGTCATTAGCTGGTAATTGCTTAATGGTGCCGGGGTGCTAGGTCAAAATGAATGTGTTGCTGTTAATAGCTGAGCCTCATGCTGTCTGTATGCACCAATGTAATCTACATGATTACCGTGACTCTGTAATAATACAGTGCATTCAGAAAGTATTCATACCCCTTGACTTTTTCCACATTTTGTTGTGTTACAGCCTAAAGTCAAAATATATTAAAAAAAGAAAAAATTCTAACCCATCTACACACAATACCCCACAATGACAATGTGCAAACATGTTTTTAGAATATTTTGCCTATCTATTGAAAATGAAATACATAAATATCTAATTTACATAAGTATTCACACCACTGACTCAATACTTTGTAGAAACACCTTTGGCAGCAATTACAGCTGTGAGTCTTTCTGGGTAGGTCTCTAAGAGCTTTCAACAACCTGGATTGTGCAACATTTGCCTATTCTTGTTTTCAAAATTCTTCAAGCTCTTTCAAATTGGTTTGTTTATCATTGCTAGACAACCATTTTTAGGTATTGCCATAGATTTTCACGTAGATTTACGTCAAAACTGTAACTCGGCCACTCAAGAACATTCACTGTCTTCTTGGTAAGGAACTCCAGTGTAGAGTTGGCCTTGTGTTATAGGTTATTGTCCTGCTGAAAGGTGAATTAATCTCCCAGTGTCTGGTGGAAAGCAGACTGAGCCAGGTTTTCCTCTAGGATTTTGCCTTTGCTTAGCTCCATTCCGTTTATTGTATATCATGAAAAACTCCCCAGTCCTTAATGATTACATGCATCCCCAGAACATGACGCAGTCACCACAATGCTTGGAAATATGGAGAGTGGTACTCAGTAATGTGTGGTATTGGATTTGCCCCAAACATAACACTTTGATTTCAGGACAAAAAGTTAATTGCTTTGTCACATTTGTGCAGTATTACTTTAGTGCCTTGTTGCAAACAGAATGCATGATTTGGAATATTTTTATTCTGTACAAGCTTCCTTCTTTTCACTCTGTCAATTAGGTTAGTATTGTGGAGAAACGACAACATTGTTGATCCAGCCTCAGTTCTCACCAATCAAATCAAATGTAATTTGTCACATTTGCCGAATACAACCGGTGTAGGCCTTACAGTGAAATGTTTACTTATAAGCCCTTAACCAAAAATGCAGTTTTAAGAAAAATACCTAAAATAAATAAGGAAATAAAGTCATTAAAGAGCCGCAGTAAAATAACAATAGTGAGGCTATGTACAGGGGGTACCAGTACAGAGTGAATGTGAGGGGGAACTGGTTAGACGAGGTAATATGTACAGTTTATGTACACTTAGGTTGGAGTCATTAAAACTTGTTTTTCAACCACTCCACACATTTCAAGTCATTTAGGACATCTACTTTATGCATGACACAAGTCATTCTTCCAACAATTGTTTACAGAGATTATTTTACTTATAATTCTCTGTATCACAATTCCAGTGGATCAGAAGTTTACATACACTAAATTGACTTTGCCTTTAAACAGCTTGGAAAATTCCAGAAAATGATGTCATGGCTTTAGAAGCTTCTGATAGGCTAATTGACATTATTTGAGTCAATTGGAGGTGTACCTGTGGATGTATTTCAAGGCCACCTTTCAAACTCAGTGCCTCTTTGCTTGACATCATGGACAACAACTCAAAAGAAATCAATCAATCCTTGGGAGCAATTTCCAAACGCCTGAAGGCACCACGTTCATCTGTACAAACAATAGTACGCAAGTATAAACAACATGGGACCACGCAGCCGTCATACCGCTCAGGAAGGAGACGCGTTCTGTCTCGATGAGATGAACGTACTTTACTGTGAAAAGTGCAAATCAATCCCAGAACAACAGCAAAGGACCTTGTGAAGATGCTGGAGGAAACAGGTACAAAAGTATCTATATCCACAGTAAAACGAGTCCTATAAGGACATAACCTGAAAGGCCGCTCAGCAAGGAAGAAGCCACTGCTCCAAAACCGCTATAAAAAAATCCAGACTAGGGTTTGCAACTGCACATGGGGACAATGATTGTACTTTTTGGAGAAATGTCCTCTGATCTGATGAAACAAAAATAGAATTGTTTGGCCATAATGACCATTGTTATGTTTGGAGGAAAAAGGTGGAGGCTTGCAAGCCGAAGAACACCATCCCAACTGTGAAGCATGGGGGTTGCAGCATCATGTTGTAGGGGTGCTTTGCTGCAGGAGGGGCTGGTGCACTTCACAAAATGGATGGCATCATGAGGTAGGAAAACTATGTGGATATATTGAAGCAAAATCTCAAGACATTAGTCAGGAAGGTAAAGCTTTGTCACAAATGGGTCTTCCAAATGGACAATGACCCCAAGCATACTTCCAAAGTTGTGGCAAAATGGCTTAAGGACAACACAGTCAAGGTATTGCAGAGGCCATCACAAAGCCCTGACCTCCATCCCATAGAAAATTTGTGGGCAGAACTGAAAAAGTGTGTGCGAGCAAGGAGGCCTACAAATCTGACTCAGTTACACCAGCTCTGTCAGGAGGAATGGGCCAAAATTCACCTAACTTATTGTGGGAAGCTTGTGGAAAGCTACCCGGAATGTTTGACCCATGTTAAACAATTTGAAGGCAATGCTACCAAATACTAATTGAGTGTATGTAAACTTCTGACCCACTGGGAATGTGATACCAGGCAGTGATGCTACCCGTCAGGATGCTCTCGATGGTGCAGCTGTTGAATCTTTTGAGGATCTGAGGACACATGCCAAATCTTTTCAGTCTCCTGAGGGGGAATAGGTTTTGTGGTGCCCTCTTCACGGCTGTCTTGGTGCGCTTGGAGCATGTTAGTTTGTTGGTGATGTGGACACCAAGGAACATGAAGCTCTCAACCTGCTCCACTACAGCCCCGCCAATGAGAATGGAGGGCGTGCTCGGTCCTCCTTTTCCTGTATTCGACAATCATCTCCTTTGTTTTGATCACATTGAGGGAGAGGTTGTTGTCCTGGCACCACACGTTCTGGTCTCTGACCTCCTCCCTATAGGCTGTCTCGTCGTTGTCGGTGATCAGGCCTACCACTGTTGTGTCATCGGCAAACTCAATGATGGTGTTAGTCGTGCCTGGCCCTGCAGTCATGAGTGAACAAGGAGTACAGGGGGGACTGAGCATGAACCCCTGAGGAGCCCCCATGTTGAGGATCAGTGTGGCGGATGTGTTGTTACCTACCTTTTGTACCAGCGGCCGGCCCGTCAGGAAGTCAAGGATCCAGTTGCAGAGGGAGGTGTTTAGTCCCAGTGTCCTTAGCTTAGTAATGAGCTTTGAGGGCATTATGGTGTTAAACACTGAGCTGTATTCAATGAATAGCATTCTCACATAGGTGTTCCTTTTGTCCAGGTGTGAATGGGCAGTGTGGAGTGCAATAGATTGTATCATCTTTGGATCTGTTGGGAAGGCATGCAAATTGAAGTGGGTCGAGGGTTTCTGGGATAATAGTGTTGATGTGAGCCATGACAAGCCTTTCAAAGCACTACATGGCTACTGATGTGAGTGCTATGGGTCGGTAAACATTTAAGCAGGTAACCTTAGTGTTCTTGGGCACAGGGACTATGATGGTCTGCTTGAAACATGTTGGTATTACAGACTCAGACAGGGAGAGGTTGAATATGTCAGTGAAGACACTTGTCAGTTGGTCAGCGCATGCTTGCGGTACACGTCCTGGTAATCCGTCTCATCTTGCGGCCTTGTAAATGTTGACCTGTTTAACGGTCTTACATCGGCTGTGGAGAGCATGATCACACAGTCATCCAGAACAGCTGATGCTCTCATGCATGTTTCAGTGTTACTTGCCTCCAAGTGAGCATAGAAGTAATTTAGCTCGTCTGGTAGGCTCGTGTCACTGGGCAGCTCTCGGCTGTGCTTCCCTTTGTTGTCTGTAATAGTTTGCAAGCCCTGCCACATACGACGAGCGTCGGAGCCGTTGTAGTACGACTCGATCTGAGTCCTGTATTGACACTTTGCCTCTTCGATGGTTTGTCAGAGGACATAGCGGGATTTCTTATAAGCTTCCGGGTTAGAGTCCCGTTCCTTGAAAGTGGCAGTTCTACCCTTTAGCTCAGTGAGGATGTTGCCTGTAATCCATATCTTATGGTTGGGGTACAGTGCCTTGCGAAAGTATTCGGCCCCCTTGAACTTTGCGACCTTTTGACACATTTCAGGCTTCAAACATAAAGATATAAAACTGTATTTTTTTCTGTGAAGAATCAACAACAAGTGGGACACAATCATAAAGTGGAACGACATTTATTGGATATTTCAAACTTTTTTAACAAATCAAAAACTGAAATATTGGGCGTGCAAAATTATTCAGCCCCCTTAAATTAATACTTTGTAGCGCCACATTTTCCTGCGATTACAGCTGTAAGTCGCTTGGGGTATGTCTCTATCAGTTTTGCACATCGAGAGACTTAAATTTTTTCCCATTCCTCGTTGCAAAACAGCTTGAGCTCAGTGAGGTTGGATGGAGAGCATTTGTGAACAGCAGTTTTCAGTTCTTTCCACAGATTCTCGATTGGATTCCGGTCTGGACTTTGACTTGGCCATTCTAACACCTGGATATGTTTATTTTTGAACCATTCCATTGTAGATTTTGCTTTATGTTTTGGATCATTGTCTTGTTGAAAGACAAATCTCCGTCCCAGTCTCAGGTCTTTTGCAGACTCCATCAGGTTTTCTTCCAGAATGGTCCTGTATTTGGCTCCATCCATCTTCCCATCAATTATAAACATCTTCCCTGTCCCTGCTGAAGAAAAGCAGGCCCAAACCATGATGCTGCCACAACCATGTTTGACAGTGGGGATGGTGTGTTTAGGGTGTTGCTTTTACGCCAAACATAACGTTTTGCATTGTTGCCAAAAAGTTACATTTTGGTTTCATCTGACCAGAGCACCTTGTTCCACATGTTAGGTGTATCTCCCAAGTGGCTTGTGGCAAACTTTAAACAACACTTTTTATGGATATCTTTAAGAAATGGCTTTCTTCTTGCCACTCTTCCATAAAGGCCAGATTTGTGCAATATACGACTGATTGTTGTCCTATGGACAGAGTCTCCCACCTCAGCTGTAGATCTCTGCAGTTCATCCAGAGTGATCATGGGCCTCTTGGCTGCATCTCTGATCAGTCTTATCCTTGTATGAGCTGAAAGTTTAGAGGGACGACCAGGTCTTGGTAGATTTGCAGTGGTCTGATACTCCTTCCATTTCAATATTATCGCTTGCACAGTGCTCCTTGGGATGTTTAAAGCTTGGGAAATCTTTTTGCACCCAAATCCGGCTTTAAACTTCTTCACAACAGAATCTCGGACCTGCCTGGTGTGTTCCTTGTCCTTCATGATGCTCTCTGCGCTTTTAACGGACCTCTGAGACTATCACAGTGCAGGTGCATTTATACGGAGACTTGATTACACACAGGTGGATTGTATTTATCATCATTAGTCATTTAGGTCAACATTGGATCATTCAGAGATCCTCACTGAACTTCTGGAGAGAGTTTGCTGCACTGAAAGTAAAGGGGCTGAATAATTTTGCACGCCCAATTTTTCAGTTTTAGATTTGTTAAAAAAGTTTGAAATATCCAATAAATGTCGTTCCACTTCAGGATTGTGTCCCACTTGTTGTTGATTCTTCACAAAAAAATACAGTTTTATATCTTTATGTTTGAAGCCTGAAATGTGGCAAAAGGTCGCAAAGTTCAAGGGGGCCGAATACATTCGCAAGGCACTGTATGTATGTACAGTCACTGTGGTGATGACGTCATCGATGCACTTATTGATGAAGCCAATGACTGATGTGGTGTATTCCTCAATGCCATCGGAAGAATCCTGGAACATATTCCAGTGTGTGCTAGCAAAACAGTCCTGTAGCTTAGCATCTGCTTCATCTGACCACTTTTTTTATTGACCGAGTCACTGGTGCTTCCTGCTTAATTTTTTTGCTTGTAAGCAGGAATCAGGGGGATAGAATTATGGTCAAATTTGCCAAATGGAGGGCGAGGGTGAGCTTTGTACACGCCTTTGTGTGTGGAGTTAAGGTGGTTTTATCCCTCTGGTTGCACTTCACAGCCATTTCTCTCTAGCAACTGGGTTAGGAAGGACTCCTGTATCTTTGTATTGACTGGGTGTATTGATACACCATCCAATGTATAATTAATTTGTGTATTTATCCATCTGCCAATAGGTGCCCTTCTTTGCGAGGCATTGGAAAATCTCCCTGGTCTTTGTGGTTGAATCTGTGTTTGAAATTCCCTACTCGACTGAGGGACCTTACAGATAATTGTATGTGTGAGGTACAGAGATGAGGTAGTCATTAAAAAATCATATTAAACATTATTATTGCACACAGAGTGAGTCCATGCAACCTCTTATGTGACTTGTTAAGCACATTTTTACTACTGAAGTTATTTAGGCTTGTCATAGCAAAGGGGTTGAATACATTTCAGCTTTTCATGTTGAATTAATTTGTACACATTTTGAGAAACATAATTCCACTTTGACCTTATGGGGTATTGCGTGTAGGCCAGTGACAAGACATCTGAATTGAATCCACTTGAAATGCAGGCTGTAACACAACAAAAGTTGGGAAAAGTAAAGGGGTGTGAATACTTTCTGAAGGCACTGAAGGTCTCATTAATGCTGGACTGGAAGCTTTAGTTTCATGAGTTCATTGGTGTTACCTTTTACCTTTAAGCTTTTCCTCTGCTTGTGATTTGTTATCTTTTCTCATCTTTCAGATCCTCCTGGTATCTCTCCCTTTCAACGTTCTGCCCTTTCTTTACCTGTCAGATGAAGAAGTGCAAGCTGTCAAAGGGATGCATCCAGTCTTTGTCTTTCTTACCCAGGACACACTGCAATCACACACTCAGATAGGTTTTCCATTCCCCGCTATTCTTTCACTTCGTCTGGAAATAGCAACTGTAGACTTCAGGTCAGGACACCGCCTACCCCATTTTGACAACAGACACGCACAATAATTTATCTTCTTAATGTCTCGGGAAAACAAAACAATTTAGACATTCCATTAGAACCCTGCCCATATCATTTCCCAATGTAGTTTTCTTCCGTAGAACCAGAACAGAAGAACTAAGCTAGGAAAAGCCTGAGTGCAGACGTCAAGTTATTTGACACTGACGACAGCCCAGATGACTACATCTCCCAAGAGAATGCTACTGTACAGCATGCATAGGTGGAAAACTATATAACATGCTTTTGATGCAGTGTCCTCTGCATTTTGCAACTCAGCAACATTTTTATACAGGCTAGTCTAAAGGGATACTTCGGGACTTTGGCAATGAAGCCCTTTATGTACTTCCCCAGAGTCAGCTTAACTCACGGATAACATTGTTATGTCTATGCATACATTATGAACAAAGTTAGAGGTATTTTTGCGAGCCAATGCAAACTAGCGTTAGCGCAATGACTGGAAGTCTATGATAACAGCTAGCATGCTAACTGATTGCGCAAACACTAGTAGCAGTTGAGCTAACGCTAGTTAGCAACTTCCTTCAAACTGCACACAGAGACATAAAAATGGTATTCATGAGTCCATCTGACAGTGGGGAAGGAGATAAAGGGCTTCTTTGCCAAAATCCCAAAGTATCTCATTAAAAACATATCCAGCAAGTTCAAATATTTTATTATTACAAAACATTTACAAACAATTATATCTTATTACAAAAATCTAGCTTTTAAACACCAGCAATTACAAATCTGTACATAACCATAATTTCAGTTTAACCTAAATATTACATTTTGTTCATGTCACATTCATTTCTGACACAGAAACCTATTTCAGGCGCTCTAAACGATTACAAGAGGGCGTACAGCATTATCAAATTCAGACCTGAGACATGACATGAGCACCATCTGTGGTCATGTGATATCATTATGAAATGGTTTTGGTGAGGAAATGTATATGGTTATTGCACCTGGTAATATGGGGCTAAACAACAAAGATTTTTATGGACTATCAGTGGCTTCAAACATAATTGAATGACCTTTATAATCAAGATATATCTCCAACAGAGTAGATTGTTGTAGGCTACGACATTGCCCTCTGTAGCTCAGTTGGTAGAGCATGGCGCTTGTAACGCCAGGGTAGTGGGTTCGATCCCCGGGACCACCCATACGTAGAATGTATGCACACATGACTGTAAGTCGCTTTGGATAAAAGCGTCTGCTAAATGGCATATATTATTATATTATATTATTGCAAACATTTGTTCGCAATTCTGTCGTTGCCATTGGCAAAGACGATGATGACCTGTCAATGCAGTTTGTATTCAAATGCATTGGTCCTCATAGGATCTACTGTCATTCAAATACATACAGCCTTCCACTTATAAGCCTAAACCCCCACCTCTCATTCTCATCCCCATCCCAACAGCTAACCATGATCTGCCTGAACATTGATGCACACAATACTGCACAAATCTAATTAAAAGTCACATGAGATCATTGCATTCCCTATCATTTTATTTGAGTCATCTGGCACAAATAATAATTTGACTCACGTTTGGATGATTCCACAGATGTGCCCCAAATGAATACAGTAAATGGGTATATTTTGGGAATCAAAGTAATTTAATTGTGATTTCCTGTATTCACTCGCTCGTGAAAACACTACTCATTGTCTATCCCCTTTTAGATTGAAATCAGATGAGTCTAACTTGAAAATATGAAATACAGTACTGCGTCATGAGCAACGGTGGGGGGAATTTATGTTGTCTTTGAAGAGTGCCCTCTATCTCTCGAGCGTGGCCACCGGCTTTGGAATAAGGTGGTCCACCCCCCCACCCCCACCCCCATGCTGCTGGGAGGCTTTTAGGAAGTCCTACAATAAGCAAAGCCTTATGTCTCTGTGTGTAGCGGCACTTCCCAGCACTTCCCCTTTTTGTTTTGGGCATGACACACACCAATGAAAGCTCGTAGCCTGAAGGGAAAGGGCTTCAATCGGCTGTCTGTTTTGTGCAGGTCTGCAAAGTTTATATCAGAGGGCGGAGGAAAAACAGAGCAGATTCACAGGATCACTTCTGTTACCAGATTTCCCAGCAGGTCACAGGCCCATATTGCTTATCTCCCCACCTGCGTGTTCTTTTCTTCCCATTCCCCTCCGCATTCCCAGTGGCTCCTGAGCAATGACGCCGTGTGGACGTTTTGTTCACGTTCTTGGGTTTGTGTGTTGTTTTAATGCACTGTACATGCTGCCAGTGCTTCATACAACCTGTCATTCGCACTGGCCTAACAGATTTGACGTCCTGCTTTTGGAAGAAAGCATGAAAGACATAAGTGGTGTTCTTTCTCTCAGGGCTTGAGAATAATGTGGGTTTACTTATTCCCCGTAGTGCACCTGCATTGCAGTCCTGTTTCCTATGCCAGGGATACATTACTGTGTTGTATTGTGTTTTGGACAATGTTCATATAATACAAGCCATTTCTCGTTTATCTTCTCTAATTCAGATCCGTCTGTCGGTGGCAAGTAGTGCGGGGTCTTGCAGCACTCCCAGTGATCATTTCAGACACAGACCTGGCTTTGACTCACATCTGTCACTTGTATTTTCAGAGCTCCTTCACAGACGATTACCATGGCAGTACACGCAGACTAAGAAATGAAATGGGAACAGTGAATGTATGTTAATCAACCACACAATATTTGTCCCACTTTACGGTGCCTGTTCTCACTGAGTCAGTATTTTGTATTCTGTTCTCATTCTACACCATGCCTTAGTGATCAGGGAATCAACGTGGCAGAGCATACAGTTCAGGAACTGCATTGTTTTGTCCCAAAAAAATCACTACTTATGAGGTCCAAATAAGTCTGACTGAATAAATTGTGGAGGTGCTGTGCAGTAGTCTGGATTTGACATTCTACTAAATGGCTCTGTCTGGGCCCTTGCATTTGCAGCGAAGCATTTAAGGCACTGTGCACTGCTAATAGATCCACAGCTCGGGCTGGGAGACCAGAGCACGACGACGACAATGTCTGTGGGTCTGGGATCAGACGTTACGCTGAAGTCTTAACTCCCTCTGGTCACATGGCACTTATCTCAAAGAGGATTATCATTAACCTCTGCATACTGGACAACTTCTCTGCCCACTTCTCTCATTGTCTCCACCTAATTATCCCCAAGTTTAATTGGCTAAATAAATCACAGCCAGGCCTTAACAACTTCAGTGTCGGGGACTAGTCTGGAACCCAATGGGCAGTGTGAATCAAATCACCCCGGTGATTTAAACATAATTGAGAAACATAGGTCACATCAGGGCTTTTGTCTCAGTGTACTATGGTGTTGATTGTGGTAGAATGCTAACTTGAACAGATATTGTATAGATGTTTCTTTTATTTATTAGATAGCCAGCATTCATGTTCGTATAAGAGAGTTGTAATGGAGTATCAAGTATGGTTCCCAAAAGGGTGCCATGTACTCCGTTTATACAAACCATGCAAACCCAAAGGGTTACCTGCAAGCGGTTTGATTAAACCATGGCTTGGTTCAGAACAAGGTACAAAAGGTTTTTTGAATTGCAGGTGTGATGGTAGTCAGCTATTGAAGTCCCCCTATCAGGTGGTAAACATGTTGTCAAGCAGAACCTGAAATATCTGTGGTGGATTGAAGGCATAGCACCCTTCCCATTTCATGCTGCAACGGTTTAAAGAATTCTAAGCAGTCAATTCATGGCTCAGGTTAGACACGATCTGAGGTGCACCTCAGAAATAACTGGTGAGATCGGTCACAGATGAAAACCATGTTTAATAAAGCCACTGTGTTGTCAGCTCATAACCAGAAAGCTTTTTTTCACACCATGCCATTTGATCATGGGGGATTTTCGTGCTCTCGCGTTTTTGTTGTTGTCGTTGTTGTTGCAACTGCTTAACCCTGTGAGACCCAACATTGCAAAAAAACGCATCCTAAATTGCATCCTGTACAGGGCCTGAACCAAAAGGTAATGTCAAAAACACTACGTAGTGGATCTTAGACCTAGAGTCTGTGTTGTGTGTGTTCTGTGTTGTGTGTGCTGTGTGTCAGTGTGATTATGTTGGCCTCGGAAACATTTGAAACTGTCCTCTCATCTGACACCACACTTGTGCCCTGCACAAGCATGTGTTGTAGGCCATCCATGTAAGTGCATGATTTCAACGACAAAATAAATATAATCCCCCGTCTCCTCTAAGATGTAGTGATGGTGTAGAAAAGAAAATAAATTGAGAAACAAACATTCTGAGCCAGAGCTAGATGTAGTTTGTAAGTGTTGCAAAAACGCATCATCGGGCTTAAGGACTGTTTGAAAAGATGGCCTGAAATTTCAGCCTGTTTCGGTGAGGGGGAGTGTTGGCCTCCCATGGTGACAACACCATGGGGTTTATTAGACCAATAAGACAGAGAGTTCCAAACGTCTGTGTCAATAACAGCACATTTTCAATTTTCCCCTCCCAACTCAAACCACTCCATATTGAGAAATGTTTATTTTGCTAAAAAGCTATTTTTCTTCTTATTTTTGTAATCATTTTAATTGAAAACAATCACAGACAGGTTCTTAAGTGTTTACGCAGAAATGATTTGATATTGCGATAAAAACCGCCGCATTGGACCCTTCAAGCTTTCTCTCTCTTGGTGAGGTAGAAAGTCCAATGCAGCGGGTCAGCATGGGTCTCTTGTTCTGTGGGGAGGGCATGTATGATACTAGATTGACTCTGACACATTCTTTACCAACTATCTCTTTGTGATAGAAACCAATGAATAAAAATCATAAGCTATTTGTTGTCCAGTAGAGAACACTGAGGTACGGAGGAGGCATTTCTTAATCCATGTAATAGGTTATTGACTTTGACCCCTTTGGGAGCTCAGTTTGAGGACATTGGTGTTCCTATTTGACTTACATTACAGTTCTGCAATGAGACAGTCAGAAAACACCTATTTACTTTCATCTGTTTAAGAATTTGAAATGCATTTGAAGCATTTCTTTTCCAAGGGTGAAACAAATTGCTTTCAGAGCCTATATAGGTGTGTTTTGCTGCTTTGATTTATCCACTAGTTTTCTCTGCGTCTCAGGCAGATCAGGAAGATAAAGGTGAACACATACACTTCTACAATTATTGTTCAAACACAAATACCATTTACATTTGTTACGACAGCTTTATACTTTCCTCAATTACATCCGTGAATTTGACTACAAAATGGCATTTTATAAATGACAGTGAAGTCAAACTTCAAGAGATCTCTAATTGATCTACCTCAATATTCTAAAATAACATTTTTCAGCAGCCTACATGTTCTATGGAAAAGTGCCATGTTAACTATGTAGTACACACATTTTGGATGGACAAGCTACAACACGAGGCAAAAACGATGGTATAGGTTTGGTACATCTTTTAATTAGTTGGGGAATGCTCATATGGAATATCACCTGTGGAAAGCCATTACCTAGTAGCGTAGAAAGGCATTTGTGATTATGTTGATTGCCACTGTCAAAATCTCATGTCAAAGTTTGTTTTAATTATACTAAACAGGTGTTGCTAAGCAAGAGACAGATAACGGAATCATGAACCACATTTGCAAAACAATGAACATAATGCAACAGATTTGGCTGTCATTTTAAAGACTTTGCATAATTACGCTCCCATTGAATAACTCTCCATAATTGCCCATGCACTAATGCTCACCAAGAATAACACACTATTCAGTAAACCAGAAACCAGAAGTGTGTTTGTCTTTAATTGCTGTCCATTCTTTTTAACCTCATCTTCAAAGGTCAAGTGTATTTAAATCTATTATATTGTGTTTTCATATATTTTACACGTGACATTGTCTAATAAAATGCATGAAATAATATTTAATGAAGCTAATAGTAAAGAACGAATTCAAGGTGGACAAAGGTGTCAAATCAGCTATTCTCCCATAAGCTGTTCATTAATATTTTCAAAGGTGATTAATGTGTCCTTTCTCCCCATCCCTTCTCAGTAACACTGAATGTGTGTGTGTGTGTGTGTGTGTGTGTGTGTGTGTGTGTGTGTGTGTGTGTGTGTGTGTGTGTGTGTGTGTGTGTGTGTGTGTGTGTGTGCGTGCGTGCGTGCGTGCGTGTGCGTGTGCGTGCGTGCGTGCGTGCACGTGTGTGTGTGTGTGTATGCGCGTGTGTGTGTATTGAGTTGGCCTGAGGAATATGCTAAAATCCAGGGTCCATACAGCCCATCTCCAGTCAGACTCTGGCAGCCCCACTGGGCCCTAAAGCTTCAGACAAGGTGATTTCAAATCCACTATTGTCCATTTCACATTTCTCCCTTGAAAAGGTAGAAGAAAGCAGACGTGAGTGTTTTTTAAAATGTATTCTTGGAAGTGCGGAAACCTGAAGGTAAACAACCTACAGGACGGCACGGGGGTCAGCGGCGTGTCTGGACCGAGCCTCTCCCCATAGACTGAGGCTGTCAGAGGCCTGGCTCGGCCCTGTTTGGCTGAGCCACCTGGGCTGACTGTCTGACACGCTGTCAAGCTCCGGGGCAGGGATTGTCATGGAGCAGAGCTGCCTCGTGAATCCCCCGCCCCTTTTAGCATGCAGGGTTCGTACGGCATGGCTCATGTTCTGGGAGCTCCCTCTTGTCAAAGGCCGGGGGTGGCTTTGGAGGGCTAAATGGCTGGCCAAATGAACCCATAATCCCTTGCAACCGTTCAGAATGTATGGGCAGAGAGAGAAGACAGGGGGCTCAAAGGGGGGTGGCCAGGTCTATCAGAGTTGGGGACTTCTGGAACAGCACATCAGCAATCTCATCTGTCGCCCTGCAGGTAGCCTCCCACCCAGCCTCAGCACTGGAGACATGCAGAGCTGAAATAACATAGAATGTGTTCCTTCTCTGTGCCCCTTAGGAAACAAAGTACAATGTCACCAAGTTAGTTTCAGGATCCGAGTTCCGGAGATCTGTTCAAAGAGTGAACTGAGGGAATTATGTGTGGGGGTTGTTAAGTCGTCCTATCAACAATATCAAGGTTCACATAGGGAGATGTTTAATTCATAGAAAATATTGTATAACGTTTCTCTTTTGTTAGTCACTATGAACTACTTGAAATGAGATTTTTCAAACTTCATTCAGTCTTTCACATATTGTATAACGAAGAGGACTAAGTAAGTAAGTGAACTGCCATCCTCACACTGTCTGACCTCTTTGAGCTGGAGGTTATTCAATATGGTCAGATCTTAAACAGGCTCCCTTTTTAAAGTCACAGTGAATCACGACTGGTTTGAGTGTCTTTCACGTCAGTCGTCTATGTGTATGTAGCATTAGATTCAGTTAACT
This sequence comes from Oncorhynchus keta, assembly GCF_023373465.1. Taxonomy (NCBI): domain Eukaryota; kingdom Metazoa; phylum Chordata; class Actinopteri; order Salmoniformes; family Salmonidae; genus Oncorhynchus; species Oncorhynchus keta. Next base: position 12,566,021 of record NC_068428.1, read on the forward strand.
GATCCAGAGCGTTCTCATGTATTATGTTGACGGAATCGTCGTTTGAATTTGCCCTTGAGACATATAGAGGCTATGAATCTGGTTTTGAATGAGTCGGCAAAATTGTAATATTTTCTATCCAGTCCAGCCAGATATGTTAAGAAAAATTAGAATCTTCCTGATGGATTTCTTCTCTTTGTGAACAAAGAGACCAAAACCATTTATGTAACTCACTTGGATGGCATCGTCTGATCACATTTTGAGACCCTGACTGTTGTGAAGTTCCCACCTCTATCCTCTGAATCAAAACCCAGCCAGTTTAGCTTGTTTAAATATCTTTAGTGGGAGAAAATGAAGCAGTGAAACTTTCTCAGACCCAGCTGACTGGGAGCCCCCCGTTTCAGGGAGATTAGTTTGCTTGTGTATCAGCTTAAAACAGGGGACAAGACAAGCACCCTGATCTGACCTTTTCACATCTGTGGTGGGCCTGAATGTCCTGCAAATCACTGACATGGGCGGATGCATGTATGTCCAAGAGCTTAGAGCTCAGTAAGACCTGCAGGGCCTAGGCACTTGACGACTTATTAAAAGCAGAAGGCATAGAAGAGGGAGAATGTCTGCCTCATCACCCCCTCAATAAGGCACCAGATGTCACCCAGGCCAGCCTTGTTCCTATGGCATTTGATTAAACCATCATGACTTGTGGGGAGAATATTGGGTAACACTTTACTTGACACCTACCGTCATAACACTTTGTAACTTTGTCATAATATGTCATAACCTATCACAATATGGTCATAACACTGTCATGACCCATATATTTACACCCGTTGTGACATATATTACACCATTGTATGGCTGGTTATGACACCGACATAATTTATTCAAATGTGGGGTTTTTTCCCGCCAAGAACATTCCTTTCATTTGAAAGTTTGTTTCTTAAATCCATTGTTGTTGTTGTTGTAATTAGTTCTTTAAAGTCATGTTTTTACACTTGATGACACTGTCAAGAAGCATTATGACCATCAGAATCTTACAAGCCAGATAGGCCTATCACGTACATGCACCTTATATCAGTCGTGTTATGACGTTAGGTGTCAAGTAAAGTGTTACCGAATGTTGTAAGTTAAATCGTTTCTGATATACAATCATCCGCTGTAAGATTTAATTGGCCTAAGAAAATACACTTTATGACACTTTTATGCATAAAAGCTCAAAAGTAAAGTGGCAAGAAAAAGTATGCGAACCCTTTGGAAATACCCCAGATTTTTGCATAAATTGATCATAAAATTTGATCTGATCTTCACCTAGGTCACAACAACAGCCTGGTTAAACTAATAACACACAAACAATAATATGTTTTCATGTCTTTGTTGAACGCACCGTGTAAACATTCACAGCGCAGGGTGGATAAAGTATGTGAACACTTGGATGTAAAAACTGGTTGACCCTCCTTTGGCAGCAATAACCTCAACCAAACGTTTTCTGTAGTTGCGGATCAGACCTGCACAACAGTCATGAGGAATTTTGGATCATTCCTCTTTACAAAACTGTTTCAGTTCAGCAATATTCTTTGTAAGTCTGGTGTGAACCGCTCTCTTGAGGTCATGCCACACCATCTCAATCGGGTTGAGGTCAGGACTCTGACTGGGCCACTCCAGAAGGAGTATTTTCTTCTGTTGAAGCCATTCTGCTGTTGATTTACTTCTGTTTTTTGTTTAGTTTTTTTCCAATTTGACCCCCTTTTCTCCCCAATTTTGTGGTATCCAATTGTTAGTAGTTACTATCTTGTCTCATCGCTACAACTCCCGTACGGGCTCGGGAGAGACGAAGATCGAAAGCCATGAGTCCCCCAAAACACAACCCAACCAAGCCACACTGTTTCTTAACACAGCGCGCATCCAACCCGGAAGCCAGCCGCACCAATGTGTCGGAGGAAGCACTGTGCACCTGGCGACCTGGTTAGCATGCACTGCGCACGGCCCGCCACAGGACTCGCTAGTGTGCGATGAGACAAGGATATCCCTACCGGCCAAACCCTCCCTAACCCGGACGACGCTAGGCCAATTGTGTGTCGCCCCATGGACCTCGCGGTCGCGGTCGGCTGCGACAGAGCCTGGGCTCGAACCCAGGGTCTTCAGTGGCACAGCTAGCACTGCGATGCAGTGCCTTAGACCACTACTTCTGTGTTTTGGGTCGTTGTCCTGTTGCATCACCCAACTTCTGTTGAGCTTCAATTGGCAGACAGATAGACTAACATTCTACTGCAAAATGTCATGATAAATGCATTTTTCCATCAATGATAGCAAGCTCTCCAGGCCCTGAAGCAGCAAAGCAGCCCCAAACCATGACGCTACCTCCACCATACTTTACATTTTTTTCTCCACACATAATGTTGTGTGTTCCTTCCAAACAACTCAACTGAGTTTCATCTGTCCACAGAATAGTTTGCCAGTAGCACTGTGGAACATCCAGGTGCACTTTTGCAAACTTCAGACGTGCACCAATGTTTTTTTTGGACAGCAGTGGCTTCTTCAGTGGCGTCCTCCCATGAACACCATTCTTGTTTAGCGTTCAACGTATCGTAGACTTGTCAACAGAGATGTTAGCATCTTTCAGAGATTTCTGTAAGTCTTTAGCCGACACTCTAGGATTCTTCTTAACCTCTTTGAGCATTCTTCGCTGTGCTCTTGCAGTCATCTTTGCGGGATGGCCACTCCTAGGGAGAGTAGCAACCGTGCTGAACTTTCTCCATTTACAGACAATTTGTCTTATTGTGGACTGATGAACATCATGGCTTTTAGATATACTTTTGTAACCCTCTCCAGCTTTACGCAGGTCAATAATTGGTCATCTTATGTCTTCTGAGATCTCTTTTGTTCGAGGCTCGGTTCACATCAGACAATGCGTCTTGTGAATAGCAAACTCAAATTTTGTGAATGTTTTTTATCGGGCAAGGCAGCTCTCACCAACATCTCCAATCTCGTCTCGTTGATTTGACTCCAGGTTTGCTGACTCCGGGTTAGCTTTTGGGGTTCACATACTTAATCCAACCTACACTGTGAATGTTTAAATTATGTATTCAATATAGACAAAAAAAATACAACAATTTGTGTGTTATTCATTTAAGCACACTTTGGTTGTCTATTATTGTGACTCCAGGTATTTCCAAAGGGTTCACATACTTTTTCTTGCCACTGTATAAGATAATGACGCATACAATGTGATCATACATAGACAGACATATGCCAGGAAGACAACAAAAAAACCCAGATAGATATTTAATGGACCAACTTGCCAACAGCGCACACCGGCAAGCACTCAACCTTGACTAGTATCAGATCAAAGCCTGTGTGGCTCTTCAGGCCATCCGTCATGCTTTTTCCTGTATACATTGTCTAATGAGAGAGCCCTCAACACACCATTTACAAGTCAGCCCACAGTTTTATAGAGCTAAACTGCCATACTGCATGTCACATTTCAAGTACCTGGAATGGCGTGTTAGGCAGCAGAGCTGCACTCATCAGTGAGGAGAGGAAGACCCTCTGCTACTGTAGGTGGTAGACCCCTTGGCAGTTTTTTTTATTTCCCTTGCAGTCAGAGAGTAATTCAAATGCATGCCTGTTTCTCTTCATCACTTATCCAAAATCTCCAGATACTAAATAATAATCCTACTTTAAAGGGATGCAACTTTGAAATATTCATGGTAGATTAATTAAATGCCTGTTTGTGTCTTATTTTAAAGCCCATGGCACTGTTATGCACTTTGGCCGAACCCAACGATACCAGCAGTTTTACTTTGGGTCTGTATCAGCGAGATCAGTTTGTGTGTTTATTATGTGTGTGGGGCTGGGTGTGTTGGTGTGTTGTGCTTGTTTGAAGTAAAGTTCAACCCCACAATTAAAGTAACAAACAACCTCAGCATAGTGGGGGTGATGTTGATGAAATTAGATATATGACTAGAGCCAGGCTCTTTGGTGACTAACATCATTGCTTGTTATTTCAACTTGCTCTGATCACTCCTTAAAGCTAAAAGTTCACCACAAAAATTGTCCCTAAAAGATCCAAGAAAAAAAAGAAAAAAGGCTTGTATTTATTTTTTGTAGGTTATAGAAGGTGCATGCTACATAAATAGCTCATCTTTAATGTTGAAAATATGTTAAATAAGCTTGTAACACATGCCTGTTTGTTGAAAGAAATACATGCCGTAGCCACAATGTCTCCTTTCCTTTCTGTATGCGAACACAAACTAGACATAAACTAGACACATGAAGAACATATCAAACATCCAAACCTGGCAAGCGAAATAAGAAAATGGCGCAAGTGACAAACACATCTGAAGTGCTTTGCAAATCCCCTGCGAGGATTAGTGAGGGGATTGAGTCTCCCCTGCACCAGCTGCAGGTCGCTGGGCTTCCTGTTCTTGTTTCTGAGGCTCGATGCACTGCAGGAGACTGTGTCCCCACTGTGCTGTTTGTTACTGTAAGGCAAATGTTCTGTGTGTCAGAAATTTGTCCCTGGCACAGGCCCCTTCCCCACAGCCACAACGCAATACAGCTATGTGCCATGGCAGCAAGTCACCTCTGCATGCCCTCCTCTGAACAACAAGCGAGAGAAGGGGGGAAAGGGGAAGGAGAGAGGGGGGAAGAGAGAAAAGGAGGAGGGAGGAGAGATAGAGAAAATAAGAGCACGCTAGAGAGTTCTATTGATCAGGTGCTGATCGAAATTTGCCAATTTGATTTATTGACCGTGAACATCATTAGTGTGGATATTTATGGGCTGAACTATCATTTTAAGAGGCTGTGTTGTCACGATAACAGCCATAAACTCTGATGCTGTATTTAAAATGTGTTTCTGTCCAGTGATCCTAGATTCATAGTACAGATAGAGGCGGGTTGTCTTCTACTTGGGAATCAGGAATGTATGTCCACCCAACCCAGCAGACTAGGGCTGGATACGCCATCGCATGACCCTTCCCCGCCCAGCTCTCTTCACTGGAGGACTGAATGAACTTGCAGCGTAATTCACGCTCCACAGATTTCCCCTCTGTTTTCTCGCTTTTCAGCTGTGATTGAGCGTGGCTGGGACAGGGGGAAAGTGTGTGCAAGTCCGGGCCACAGGAAACATGAAAATCTCAGTTTACACTCCGAGACACGTTTCTGTTTCGCACCAGATACTCTTGATCTCCCGTGCAGCCATTTTAGTCTTCCCTCTCACTGTCAAGGGTCCCACCAAGACTAAGATCCACTCTCCAGCCTCTAGCCTTACTGGCTCTTACTGGCTCTCTAGTTCAGATTCACAAAGCCTATGTTCACATCTTCAACGGACTAAAAATTCCTCCATCTTTAAAAGAAGGACTATGAATCATGGATTTTTCTCTCACTTTATGTGGCCTTCTTTACACCATAAAGGCAGTGGTTGTAGAAAAGGTACCTCATTAACTTTTAAAACAAAGATTTCCTGCAGGTAACATTGGTAATCAATGGAAATTGTTTCCTCAAAGACATTTCAAGTTAGTTAACTAAACAATAAGTGGCCATGGTTAGACAGGTATGCTCTTGGGAAACATAGATGTCACCTAGATGCATGCATATATGTAGCCTATGTAAGGGATTTACCAAAACAACACCTCAAAAGCCATCCACACCTATTATAAAGGTACAGTATGTGCTTAGACAGCAGTTTCTGCAAAAGCACATTATAGCTGCTCTGAGAAGTGTCATGTATAATTTCTGTATCAGTTTACACAGTTCTTCCAATTAGCAGTCCGGTGTACACAGGTCTGGGGTCAACCGGGAAGCCTTGAGAGTGAAATTGGAGCTGGCTGCTTCACATCAGCTCTCAGTGTGAGCCAGATTGATTTACTCACAAGCAAGCCTCCATGTTTTGTCCTATACGTTTTCTCACTGGTATTTCTGCTGCACAGCACTTTTGGAATCGATAACAATCTGCTTTGTCCTGGTATCAGTGAGCGGAAAGTGAGGATACAACATACTGCGTTTGTGTATTCCATGACTTAGATGAATGTTGTGGTTAGCAGCTTAAAGAAAATCAGTACACAGATGGCGAGGTGTTAGATGTCCCCTCGACGGTGTCTTTTGACACAACAAACGTGAAGGATCTGATAGATTGACGGACAGATTCAACCTTCTGGAGTTCGCTTGTCATCTTTGGTTTTTATCAAAAAAACAATGCATGTGCCGACGTCTCTGTTCTGTCGACCCGAGAATCTTCCCTTCATCCATCTATCCATCCATCTCCTCACCTTACCTCAGATCCTCTGTTACTTCATGTCGTTCGTAGGACTGATGTGGAGGGTAGTTTAGACACAAACTCTTGTCATCCTGTCGACATCAGTTATGTGCAAAGCAGAGGCATGCAGATGCGCTTCAGGGTCAGTCACAGCACTGACCATCAACACGATTAATGACATTGCGAAGAGCAAGGCCCCGAGATGTGATGCGAGCATCTGCCGTCTGGTCTTCTATAGGTTATTGAAATGTGGGCAAACAAAAAAAGCCATTCTATATAGTCAAAGATCGTCAGATCAACAACAGCATCAGAATGTCAAGGATATCCTGAAAGGCACAGAAAGTTTCATGATTTAAATGTTATTGTTTGTGTGTGTATATGTCTGCCTGTGTGCTTGCATGTGCTTGAGCATGTGTCTGTGTGCATGCATTTTCCAAGTCACCCTGAGAAAGGACTGTAATATACACAGAACAAAAATATAAATGTAACATGTAGTGTTGCTCCCATGATTCATGAGCTGAAACAAAGAGCCTATTTCTCTGAAATGTTGTGCACAATTTTTTTTTCTCATTTCTCCTTTGCCAAGATAATCCATCCACCTGACAGGTGTGGCATATCAAGAAGTTGATTAAACAGCATCATTACAAAGGTGCACCTTGTGCTGGGGAAAATAAAAGCCACTCTAAAATGTGTCACATAACACAATGCCACAGATGTCTCAAGTTTAATGTTAATTTCTCTACCATAATCGTTTTAGAGAATTTGACAGTATGTCCAATGAGCCTCACAACTACAGACCACGTGTAATCACACCAGCCCAGGACCTCCACCTCTGTCTTCTTCACCTGTGGGATCATCTGAGACCAGCCACCCGGACAGCTGACGAAACTGTGGGTTTGCACAACCAAAGAATTTCTGCACAAACGGTCAGAAACCATCTCAGGGAAGGTCATCTGCGTGCTCGTCATCCTCATCAGGGTCTTGACCTGACTGCAGTTAGGCATTGTAACTGACTTCATTGGGCAAATGCTCACCTTCGACGGTCACTGACACGCTGGAGAAGTGTTCTCTTCACTGATAATTCCTGGTTCCAACTACGTGGCAGATGGCAGACCAGACAGCCTGTATGGCATCGTGTGGGCGAGCGGTTTGCTGATGTCAACAGAGTGCTCCATGGTGAAGGTGGGGTCATTGTATGGGGAGGCATAAGCTACGGACAATGAATACAATTGTATTTTATCGATTGCAATTTGAATGCACGGAGATACCGTGATGAGATCCTGAGGCCCATTATCGTGCCATTCTTCCACTGCTATCCACACATTTTTCAGCATGATAATGCACGGCCCCATGGCGCAAGGATCTGTACACAATTCCTGGAAGCCGAAAATAAATGTCTCAGTTCTTCCATGGCCTACATACTCACCAGACATTTCACCCATTGAGCATGTTTGGGATGCTCTGGATCGACATGTACGACAGCATGTTCCAGTTCCAGCCATTGAACAGGAGTGGGATGACATTCCACAGGCCACAATTATAGCCGGATCAATTCTATGTGTTGCGCTGCCTGATGCAAATGGTGGTCACACCAGATACTGACTGGTTTTCTAATCCACACCCCTACCTTTTTTAAAGGTATCTGTGACCAACAGATGCATATCTGTATTCCCAGTCATGTGAAATCCATAGATTAGGGCCTAATTTATTTATTTCAATTGACCGATTTGCTTTATATGAACTGAAATTGTTGCCTGTTACGTTTATATTTTTGTTCAGTGTAAATTATCACAACCCAAAAAATCGGAGAAACATTCCTCCACAGTAATTTTCAGTCTTTTGAGATTGATTAGTCACATTGTTTATCCCAGAGGTATCTGTCTCCTTGACCCCCCAGCAGTCCCCAGTTGGACGAAAAAAACAAGTCTTCAAAAGAAGAATTTCAGAGGACATTCCTAGACCACAAAAAAGTTGAATAGAGAAGAATACACGGTCAATTCCATCAAAATATACTTTGGTATCTATTGATATCCTTTACATAATCCTTTATGTTTTTTGAAAATCCATTTTGGTGTCATGAAATGCATGCCAAGAAACTCTTTCTCCCACATAACAATGTCTGTTTTGGAGAATGTCAGTGCATTTCATTGCAGGCTCATATTGTGCCTGAGGGACAGCGCCTCCTCATTACTTTAACCCACACACCACTCGCCCGGCGCTGTTACAATGATTCCAGGAAAACAATGGGCTGCCAAAACTTTCTGTTGTCACCAAAGGGAGTGACTGCAGTGTTTGATTTCAGTCTGATAGGAGATCTTCCCGGGAGCAGACAATTAATATTTAACTCGATAGGCTAGGAGAGACAGGCTTGAGCAAAGTCAAGACGCACGACAATAGAAGCAATTTAAACGTGCAAAACGAAACCATTCACAAGCTTTCGGATCATAAGTCATCTCCTGGCAATTGAAGGAGGGCCCGGGTTTGTTGGACTCAACATTCAATTAAAAAATGGCTTCTTTTTACCTGCTACAGTAACGTTTTGGCCTTTGTGAACCTGTCACACTCATCCGTTACTCAAAAGCAGAGGGAAGTAGGCTAATGTGCTGTTTCCATACTCCCTCACAGGGGTATGCCCTAGCTGCCATATTCAATTTCAAAAGTTACATTGTTTGGTAAATACGTGAAACACTTGTAATTCCCATTTAATTGATCATTCATCCTGTGTGTGACCTCTGCCCCGTTCTCTCCTTTCGACTCACTCCTAAGTAAAAATCCAACCATCTCCCCAAATTATTCTATGAAGAGAATTTGGAGAGCCTGACATTTTGACCTTTCCATATCCAGAGAGCAGCATTCCAATGTTCACGTTACACCACAACACTCCCAATAGCAAACACACTATACACAAGCGATGATTGCCAGCACATCCACAAATACAGTATATTCCCTGGAGATGGGAAACGAAGAATATTTTTTTGCATCATTAAACTAAAATAGTACACATCTCAAATAGAATACAAAGTTACTGCTTGAACATGAGAGTTGTTATTCCCCACCTCAAATCTATCTCAAAGGGGTTTGCCAGAAAGAGTAGATTAGGGACTGTCGTTCTATCCAAGAATTTAGCAACTCATTTGCAATTGGGGCGCTAGGTCAATATTTGAATCTGCTGATGTATCCCTTTCTCTCCTCTCTCCCTCTTTGTGAAACTGTCAGACGTTGATGGCTTTGTTAGTGATTCCATTTTGGAGTCTGGTCTGAGTGTCTGTAGGTTTAGAAGAAGAGGTCTGGTGTGTAATTGCAACACAAGGAAGCTAACGTTGTTAGCCACTGACTGACAGCTAATTGATATACAGTCCCTTCCTAAGATATATATTCATCTTGTCATATGTTTTCATCTTTTACTGGTAGATATTCCTTTTGAAGGATAATCATATGGATTTACATGCAATGTCCATTTCACTTGCTTGCTAATTAATTAGTCATTTCCTCTCAGTCCCAAGAGAGCTATATACGCTCACAACATGTAAAAATCTACGTGGCTAATTGAAACACCGGAATGATGCCTTCGTGAGCGATTATTTATTTATTTAAACTTTCGATGTGTCCATATCTTGTAGACTGCTCTAAATTGCACCGGGAGGCCGTAAATATTTTTGAAGCCATTCTGCACATTTTAACTGTCAGCCTGCCAACCATTCCCACTCACATATAGCTATATTCCTGTACAGCTCTAAAAAATACAACGGCCATCGAATTCTCAGCCCTTTGAAGACCTGACTGTGGGGCGTGGAGAGGCTGGGAAACACACCATTAGATAGATTTGAGGAAGACAGATGACCAGTGGCGAGCTGCAGGTTGGAGGCAAGGCCCCAGCACTGTGTATTTGGGCACAGATATATCCGACTATCAAGGAGCCATTTGGAAGAGACTGTCACCGGGAGAGAGTGCAATTCCACGACAGATAGGCAGAGGTGAAGACATTAGTTTGAGAGTGAGAGCAGGAGAGCAGAGGAAGAGAGGGAGTGGGCTATGTTTCGAAAGGGTTGGGAGTGAGGCTCGTCTCAAATGGAACACTAGGGACGATTATCACATGACCACCGGCAGGGGGGTGAGAGCTCATGGGAGGGTGGCTGAGTGGCCTGGGGCAATAACGGGGAGTTAATGACGCTCACCAGGATTACAGGGAGGTTTGGGGAGGCTGGTGCGAGGCCACTTTACTACACGGAGACACGTACTCAACACCGGAATCAGCCTCGGATAGGATAGATGAGTGATTTGTCCATTTGTTTGCTTCATTATCAGCACCTCTGTCAATTGTGTGGACCGGTCCGGACTGAAAATAGCAGGGTGAATGTTTCGAATCCTCAGTCCACACAGACGTTTCCAAATAGGCTAGATAACCCCTCCCCTTACTTATAGGCACAAGCTCCCATTTACTCGCCTTGGGACAGCTTAGAATGCAAATGTGTTGGCTTTCTTGTGTAAATAACTTGTTTCTCCTCATTCAGCTTTTCATTCAGTAAGTTGTTCACCTCCGCTGCCTTAATGGGTTTGCTAATTAGTCTCACACTCCGTTTTTACAGGATCCAGCCTTGTTTGTGTTCATCTGATAACTCTTGTTTAGATAGAGGATGGAGTGTGATTCGAGCAGCCTGGTCGTCTTTTCTGCACACCAGCTGGAGTTTTGATGAGAGCCAGCGAGCATCGTTCCCCTCTTTCTCTCTCCTCATCTATTCTCAACAGAGTTTTGATGAGAGCCAGCGAGCATCGTTCCCCCGTCTCTCTCTCTCCTCATCTATTCTCAACAGAGTTTTGATGAGAGCCAGCGAGCATCGTTCCCCCGTCTCTCTCTCTCCTCATCTATTCTCAACAGAGTTTTGATGAGAGCCAGCGAGCATCGTTCCCCCGTCTCTCTCTCTCCTCATCTATTCTCAACAGAGTTTTGATGAGAGCCAGCGAGCATCGTTCCCCTCTTTCTCTCTCCTCATCTATTCTCAACAGAGTTTTGATGAGAGCCAGCGAGCATCGTTCTCCGTCTCTCTCTCTCCTCATCTATTCTCAACAGAGTTTTGATGAGAGCCAGCGAGCATCGTTCCCCCCTCTCTCTCTCTCCTCATCTATTCTCAACAGAGTTTTGATGAGAGCCAGCGAGCATCGTTCCCCCGTCTCTCTCTCTCCTCATCTATTCTCAACAGAGTTTTGATGAGAGCCAGCGAGCATCGTTCCCCCGTCTCTCTCTCTCCTCATCTATTCTCAACAGAGTTTTGATGACAGCCAGGGAGCATCGTTCCCCGCTCTCTCTCTCTCCTCATCTATTCTCAACAGAGTTTTGATGAGAGCCAGCGAGCATCGTTCCCCCGTCTCTCTCTCTCCTCATCTATTCTCAACAGAGTTTTGATGAGAGCCAGCGAGCATCGTTCCCCTCTCTCTCTCTCCTCATCTATTCTCAACAGAGTTTTGCAGAATGAACGTCGTAACGATTGGGCCACATATCTGGGATGGATCTCTCTCTGGCGATGTGGAAAGCAGTCATTACTAGGACAAGTGATTTCTCTTTCAGCTCGGGTTCATGGGTCAATTGCTCTTTCCCATTCTATTAGATGGCAGAGTTGGTGGGATTGGAGCCTCGTTGCTAACCTGAGCTCTCCATTCCCACGCATTCTTCGGGGCTATTGAGACCTCCGGTGGCTCACAGTTGGCTCTTCAGCTTTCGTAGCGCATTGTGTTTTACTTTATTGATTCTAACAAGGCAGCGGTTGGTTTGTGTGTCATCTGAACAGGACCCTGTGTTTGTCCAGATTTATGTGCCCTGCTCTAAGTGAAAATCCCTGCCCAGTAAAATCATTAAAACCCCATGTTGTCCTCTTATTGAATAACTGTCAGCTGTCTTTAGATGACAGACTTTAGGGTTTTATTCCTCTACATGGCTATAAAGGTTTCATCAGCCACAACCCCAGTAAAGGCAAATAAATAATGGACAATGAAAAGAGTGAGGCTCATCATCGGAGTTAAAGGGCTGAGGTTGTCTGGGCATAGATCTTCGAACATTTTCCATAATTAATTATGCCAGGGCGATTCCATTCCAGAAGTGTTACAATACTGCATATTTTAGCGACTCGTTTTTTAATATTTTAATTATAGCAGTATTTTAAGAAAGGAAACAGTGAGTGCATATTTGAGCAACTTTCTAGAAAGTCTTTAGACCTTCAGTATCTAGCCTTTCTGAGAAGGAAACTGGTAATGCGTGAGTTCAAGTGGAAAACAAGGGACGGGCACTGTCCAACCATGATTTTGGATAGTAAACAAAAGCATCGGTACAGCACTGGGTCTTCCGGGTTCACCTCTACATAAAGTGTTCATCCTGACAGAACAATGACAAAGGTGCTCTCCAGACTCCACAAGCAACACGGAGCTGGTTGGACAAGACTCTGAGAATAACAACAAATAGGGGCATTGTCATTTTACACCTCTTTTTTTGTCTTCCATGTGGTGTCCAGTGGTGTGCATAGGAACATTTTGATCCGTCACACCTCCTATGGAGTGACGCTGAGTAAAGCTTCTGTACTGTGTAAGCATATTTGGAATGTGTTTACGGACAGTTAAAGTCAGAGTTCAGCTGAGTCACTGATTACGTCCCAAATGACACCCTAGTCAAAGCCCTGGTCAAATGTAGTGCACTGTAAATGGCATATGGTGCTATTTGGGACGTAGCCACTCTGTGAATGGGGTGGCACGTCGCCTAGTGGTCAGAGTGATGGGCCAGTAACCGAAAGGTTGGAGGATCGCTCTGCCCGTGAACAAGGCAGTTTACCCGCTGTTCCTAGGCCATCATTGTAAATAAGAGTTTGTTCTTAACTGACTTCCCTAGTTACATTTTAAAAATGAGGGGGCCCTGTGCATTTCTTCTTCTCTCCTCCCGGGAACAACATGCCTGTGCCTCCTGTTGTAGTACGGGTTAGAGGTCAGCCTCCAGCCTCCAGCCTCATTACATCATCGTGTCCCTGTCGTAGCACCCCCACTCTCTTACCCTCTTCTAAAGACAGCATTAGTGTAAACACAGCAGCGTTGTTGACATTAAACGGCCGTGGCGCTTTGAACCCCTCTGAAATATCAGCGGTTCTGCAATCCCCCAGCCAGAGTACACATGTACCCTTCCAAACAAAAGCAAGGCATGTGTAACTGAATCTCCTTAATGCTCAGGTGCAACAATTCACACTGTTGTTTAGCATCAACAAACAAGAACAAACACTGGCTGCTGTTGAAGAGTGAGGCAGTTAACACACTGGTTTGTTTTAGTACCACAGAGCTGACGACAGACTGCAAGCTCTGCAAACCAGCATCCACAAGGATGTGGATGTTTGGCTAATTATTTATATACGCAATGAATACCTACAGTGCCTTCAGATAATATTCATACCCCTTGACTTACTCCACATTGTATTGTGTTACAGACTGAATTCAAAATGGATTAAATACTGCAGTTTTTTTTTCTCGCCTAATGTTTGGCAAATGATTTATATACGTAACATACAGTATACGTTCACTACAGTTCAAAAGTTTGGGGTCACGTAGAAATGTCCTTGTTTTTTGAAAGAAAAACACGTTTTTTTGTCCATTAAAAACAAGTCCTCAATTGGCAGCTTCATTAAATAGTACCCGCAAAACACCAGTCTCAAAGTCAACAGTGAAGAGGCGACACCGGGATGCTGGCCTTCTAGGCAGAGTTCCTCTGTTCAGTGTCTGTGTTCTTTTGCCCATCTTAATCTTTTCTTTTTACTGGCCAGTCTGAGATATGGCTTTTTCTTTGCAACTCTGCCTAGAAGGCCAGCATCCCGGAGTCGCCTCTTCACCTTTGACATTGTTTTTTTGCGGGTACTATTTAAGGAAGCTGCCAGTTGAGAACTTGAGGCGAGACACTCTAATGTACTCAGTTGTGCGCCGGGGCCCCCACTCCTCTTTCTAGTCTGGTTAGAGCCAGTTTGCGCTGTTTTGTGAAGAGAGTAGTACACAGCGTTGTACAAGATCTTTCGTTTCTTGGCAATTTTTCGCATGGAATAGCCCTCAATTCTCAGAACAAGAATAGACTGATGAGTTTCAGAAGAAAGGTCTTTGGTTCTGGCCATTTTGAGCCTGTAATCGAGCCCACAAATGCTGATGCTCCAGACTAGTCTAAAGAAGGCCAGGGTTTTCTAATGATCAATTTGCCTTTTAAATTATAAACTTGGATTAGCTAACACAACGTGCCATTGGAACACAGGAGTGATGGTTGCTGATAATGGGTCTCTGTACGCCTATGTAGATATTCCATAAATAAATCTGCCGTTTCCAGCTACAATAGTCATTTACAACATTAACCATGTCTACACTGTATTTCTGATCAATTTGATGTAATATTAATGGACAAAAAAAAGGTGCTTTTCTTTCAAAAACAAGGACTTTTCTAAGTGACCCCAAATCTTTGAATGGTAGTGTATGTTGAAGTTAGGCACTGAATACACATTTTCCATTTCATTACAAAAAAATAACATCTCTGTAAGCATATTAGAAATACCTCCAAAAAACTGCATGTGAGGAGGGGTTGGGAGCTTCGGCCTTGTAATAGAATACCTGAAATATTCATGGCTTGTGGTCCTAGCTGCAGTGTAAACCCTCCACAGGCATCCAGTCTCATTGTACGTTATATTGATTAATAACATCCCAGGAAACCAAAGGCATTAAGCGAATTATGAGCCGGTGGGCTCCAAAGGAGCATGTGTAACTTTACACAGAGAACCGGATCCCACCTCTCAGCGTCTCCCATCCGTCCAGAAACAGGAAGATCTGCAGTTGGGTTAGAAAACAGCCCCTAATTTTTGACGGTAACATTCTGTATTCTCATATTTGGCTTGGCCGCTGCCCAGGTGATTAATGTGGGGAAACTGACAGGGAGAGAGTCTGTGTTGCGTTGATGGTCTGCTTCACTCCGTAATCTGGTGTGTGTGTGTGTGTGTGTGTGTGTGTGTGTGTGTGTGTGTGTGTGTGTGTGTGTGTGTGTGTGTGTGTGTGTGTGTGTGTGTGTGTGTGTGTGTGTGTGTGTGTGTGTGTGTGTGTGTGTGTGTGTGTGTGTGTGGAGGGGGTGGCTACGTGATTGATTCTCTCTCTTTTTTAAATTTTTATAAATTCCCCCATTCTTTCTCTTTTTTTAGTGAAGTCTCTTTTTCTCGCTACTGTTTTACATTACCCGGCATGTTAGGAAATGCCTCCCAGTTGTTGTTCCTATGAAGCAAATTGTCATCTCACTGTCGACTACCTCTCCATCTGGAAGATTTTATTCGGTCTCTTTCTTTCCAGACGTTTTAAATACGTACATTAGGCAGAAATGATACATGTCTTTTTTAGTACAGCATCGATGAATCCACTCCTGCGGTTGCCTTGTAAATTATGTCTGCTCTCCAGCGTGGAGGAAGCTCTATGGGTGATAAAGAATTGCCATCATGGGTCCATTACGGTTTGGATTGAGAGCTTTCTCTGTGCCCTCCGTGCCCGCTTGTCAGGGGAAATAACAGGCTGCATTAGCTATATACATCAGCAGACCACCCGAGGAACTTTTACCATTGACGAACAGTCTCAAATGAACCTCTGACACTTTATCTCATAGTTTAACGCCGGCAGTGCAGGATAGTCTGAGTACTTTATGTAGAATCTTGTACAAATAACACTATTGCCACATAGTGGAAAATACACAAGGATTGATAATGGCTTTCTCTCTCACCATTGAGTTGAATGGCAACATTGAATTGGTTAAATATGATATGAACGCCAGCTGTTCCACTTCAGTGCTCCTGCTAAGTGGAGCGGCCCAGTGTTTCTGATGAATCCTCGCTGATAATGAGTGCTAACCAGGCTCAGAATTAGCCCACATTTCAATCATTAAGCTCTGTAGTGGGAGGATAGGAGAGGAAGTTAAAGAGAGGGAGAGCGAGAGGGAGAGAGAGAGGTTCCTCAGCTTGTGAGTAGGAGTGGGTGAAAGACTGAGGTGGAGAGTGATAGTACACCCCCCCCCCCCACCAGACCACATACAGTAGGTGTTTCTTTCACAGTCACAGTTGCAGAAAACAATGCTAGGGGTAGACAGTCCACAGTCCAACAGGTATCACCTTCCATAGCAGGCAAATATTTGCCACAGTATCAAATGTGATCTGAGAGTCAGCAACGTTTCCACTTGAATTAAATAGTTAACGAGTTTGATGTATGGTGGGCACACAGGTCCATGTGCATTCTGCCCAACATAAATAAAGCTGTGGGACAGGGGTCTCCAGTGAGGGAACTGGAGCCTTGCCTCTGGGATCATCTGAGGGCCTCCTGGGCCTGTAGCATGGGGATTTGGTTGGATACAGGAAGAGGCCTGACGAGGAGGCCGTAATGACCAAACACGGCGCTGATTGGACATCTTGTATGCATTAAACTGGTTTGATGATGCTTTGTGTCCTTCAGTCTGCGGATATCCGATAACAAAGGCAAGCTTTATGCGTAAGGTGATCCTATCGGCGGCCGAGGTTTCTGTCTAAAGGCCTGGTGCCTGGGATCCCAAGAAACACCTCTCTGTTTGAGAGCACTGAAAGGGGAGACTCGGGATGCACAAACTGAACAAGCCATGAACCCTAGGAGTCGCAGGCGGATGCACATGGAATTCAGAGGACATATGGCATGAAGTTTGTGGGTTTTTATACAATGACGTTATCATATTTAAGCTGATTCCGTGTCACTATAGCAGTTATTTTATTGACATGTAACTGAAGAGTTGATTATGTAAAACTCAATGGGAAATAAAAAAACCATATTGGATGGTAGGAGCTATCCAAAGAGAAGTGTGATGTTATATTCCAAGGTCCCATAAGGCCCACACTCTGACAGAAACATTATACGGGATACATTCTTCTAGGGGCCTCACAGCCAACCAGCCTATCAAATGTAGTTTAGATGAGGAATGACACTGCAGTTGAAGTATTTTCACATGAAAATCGTATATCTATCTGTTACATATTCATTTCCGAGAGCGGCTTGATTGCGTGTGGGATACGCGCATGTCTGTCTGTCTCTGTTTGTGTATGTGAAGGCCTGTTCAGTCTCAGTGAACGAGTCAAGCGTAAATGTAGCCTATCTCTTGGAGCTCCAAGTTTTGGCAGATCTAAGGGCTTTAATTACATTTATTTCCAAGTCTATTTTTTTTAGAGTGGCGGCTCACAGTAAGTTGCATGGATGGGTGATGATTTAAATCACTGATTGAAAACATAAAAAAATCCTCCTAGTTCTCTACAAATGTCATTAACATGGCAGAGTTTTCTGGGAACCTCACGTCATTTGGTGTTTTCCGCTGCTATTTAATTTAATTATCACAATATCTCACACCCT
The DNA here is from genome assembly GCF_023373465.1 of Oncorhynchus keta. Lineage (NCBI taxonomy): Eukaryota > Metazoa > Chordata > Actinopteri > Salmoniformes > Salmonidae > Oncorhynchus > Oncorhynchus keta. The sequence continues at coordinate 12,583,647 of NC_068428.1, forward strand.
AAATTAGGAGAACAGAGCCCAAACCGAGACTGGCTCGTGTAGACATGCGTGGGAAAGACAAATCGCATGGGTACAGTTTCCTTCCAGCCACAGAGGGAAGAGAGACAGAAACATATGTCTGGCTATTAATTATCTGGAGCAGGCCAGCAGATTTAGCGTGAGGGAAACAAAAGGTGTCTTTTCATGAGATTTGTCTCTTGGCTCTGTGCTGACTTCTTTGTGAGGATCTATTGTTTTGTTTAGAGGCAATAGGAGGTCCACAAAGAATTACAGCCGCCCCCTCCCCTCAATGGACTGAATGAGAAGTACAAGTAGGTTCTCTGAAGCAATGCCTGACCTCTACCACTAGCTGATTCTCCACAAAACAGAGGGACTACTGGAGATGATCTTGTCTAACGAATGTTGAACAACCAAAATGTTCTTCACAGATCAACATTTTTGCGATTGAGCTCAGAAAGCAATGCATCTGGTGGCTTGTTGCTCTTTGTCAGACAACTTTTTCATATTTTGTCATATTTCTCACAGAGTTTTTTTTTCCTTGGGTGAGAACTTGGAGATTAATGATTTTGGCTTTGCGTATTGTGGCGAGGTAGTGGGGTTCTCAAACTGTGTGCGGTGCCAGTGTGCTGTCGCTCATCATCCCTCGCCCCTCCCTGTCTTAGGGTTCTCCCAAATCCCTACCCCCCCACCACCACCACCCTCTTCTCTTCATCCTGGACACATACAGGCTCTGTGGCATTTCCCTCCTTCTCCAGCCAGTTGTTCTTGTCTGAATGAAAGCCGTGGAGAAAATAAAGAGATCTAAATGTCAGCAGGGAGCTGAGTGCATTCCTCTCGCCGTGTCCCAAGACCGGTCACCCAGAACAACTTGTGATCCAGGGACAAAGCTGACGACAGCAGGTGGCCATATGAAGACATTTTCCTCCCAGAATTAGATACTATCCCGGGGAAGCGCCATTGAGTCAAGGATAATACCCCCCAACCTGCTGGGTGGAGAAGGATTTTCATTTCAATTTCTTTACACAACGATGCTTTCCTTCTTATCGGGGGAGCAATGACAGTGCTCTGCTATGAAATAAATGGGAACCAGTTGAAAGGCAGAATTATTCCTTGAACTTGCAACATTGCCTGACACGCCGCATTGTTTCTGTGTGTGTACTGTACATTTATATGAAAGTGCATGCAAAAACATACAAAATAAAACATTTACACACACACACACACACACACACACACACACACACACACACACACACACACACACACACACACACACACACACACACACACACACACACACACACACACACACACACACACACACACACACACACACACACGTGCATGTAATGAAGATACATTGGGAATATACCCAGTGACAAAGATATAATCCAAGTAGGATTGGGATTTCTATATTTATTTTTCATTTTTCTGAAAGGTGTTTCTGGGGGGATATAAATGATGCATGAGGCAAAAAGGTCACCCTGAAAATGAAATAATAAAAGCTCTTTCGTCACACTGAAAATTGTCATTTTATTTTCATTTTATTTATTCATTTGAGGTTCCTGGCAAAGAGAAATACAAAAGCTACAAAAGGCCAAATTTGGCCGTGAGTCACTGTCATTCCATAGCTGGTTCTGTTTCTTACAGATCAGTATGGCAATGTATAAACATATTGCTCTTCCAGTCCTCAAGCAAGCACTTTCCAATGCTAAAGTCTGTCCCAAAAAGCGTCACTGTCATGTTTACCATGGACATGAAAGACCACAACATATTTCCAAGGAAGGCACTATTTACATCCAGTATCATACAGGTGTGCTTTAAATGTACACTTCCTGTCACTGCGTGTTATCCAGATCCAAGAACATGCTCTTAACCTCAGTTGAAGCCTCATGGAATATATTATCCTGTTTCACTGAAAACGAGGTTTACCTCAAATGCAACACCAGCCAACATTAGATCAGCATGCATATGTATGATATTATGTGGGCTCAATCCAGATTTGACTTAAAATACATCTAACCACAATGAGAAAAAATTCCAGCCTGCTACTGTATGTGTTTTGAATTACTGTGCATCAGCGTTGTCCAACTTGGACTCAGGGGTAGACGTAACATAATACATGTAAATCCGGGACGCTCCAATTAGCATGATATGTTACATTTCGTATGGTACGTATTCATTTGTGGATGTCTATCATCCATTTTGTATTGTGTGATACGAATTACAAATCGTATGATATGTTATGATATGCTATGAATTTGCAAGCGTATGATATGTTACGAATTCCAATTGGTTGTGGCTAATGTTAGCTAGGTGGCAAGGCGGCTAACCCTAAGGTTAGCTTGGTGGCTAACGTTAGCTCAGCATTAGGGTTTAGGGGTTAAGGTTAGGAGTTACGTTAAAGGGTTAAGGTTAGGATTAGCTAATATGCTAAGTAGTTGCAAAGTTGCTAATTAGCGAAAATGCTAAAGTTGTTCATGATGAGATTCAAACATGCAACATTTTGGTTGCTAGATGTTACGTTACATGCCTACCAATCCACTCCGACCAATCACCCTACTTTTGTTTTGCCTTAAGTAACTCTCTGTCTTATGTAACCATACCAAACATAACATATCATACTAATTTGAGTGTCCCGGATGTACATTTACTATGTTACATCGAGTCTGTGAGACCAGGCTGTGTCCGTTCGTGGCTTCCTCAAACATTGTCTGCTGTCCTCTCTACAGTCCCGTGGTATGAATTAAGCCAGTCAGGAGAAATAACATCAAAATCCAAACAAAGAACAATGTATGCTTAGAAAATGTGCTTAAGAATACAGCATAGGGCTCCTGAAAATATTTGTTCACCAAGAGTAAACTTGCAATATGTGCTTTTGTTGCTTAGCCTGTGTTCCATTGACAAATATAAGCAAGCTTTTTTATGAGTATGTGTATGTGTAAAGGCAGAGAGTTGTATTTAAACAGCAGTGTGGATCATGCACCGCTACCCTCCCCTGCCTCTCCATCTGTAAACAGTGGTAGTGACACACAAGGCTGGAGCCGGCAGCCAATCTGCTATCCCAGCCTCACCTTTCCCGGATCATTTGCTGGCTAACACCTGATACTTTCATGTTGCTAACTCAGAGGCTGCCCACAATTGCCTTGCCAAATGGCCTGAGACCACCTATTCTGCAGGTCTCTATTGTGGATCAATTGAACCTTGTCCAGGAGCAAACTCAGCCTAATTAACCCCATATGTGCTCTCTCGAAGTTCAGATCCACACGCCGGTTTTATCTATGGTTCACTACCAAAATCCGTTTAATGTGGACTTTGTGTATATATACTGTAGGCTCACTGATCAAAGGAACAAAGCCTGTATTGATCAGAAGGCGCAGCGTGAAAAAAAGATGAAGAGAAGCATTGTTTTCACCACTACAAAGTCATTTTGGACCTGTTTTATGCATCAAAAAGAAAAAATGGGGGAAAAACGATACAAAGCATGGAATTAAAGGACTCGTTGCAAAAGATGAAAATACCTTTGTGACTTTAATTAATGACAATTTAATATGAGCGTATTAATTAGCAAAGATGGCAGGGGAAGTGAGTCCCGATCGGGGTCAGTGTGCGTGAGACAGAGCTTCAAAAAAGAGCCACCAGAGTACACAAATAGCTTGGCCTGAGTAACCGGCCAGTCTCCCACAGTGCCCGGCCTGGCCTGGCTGGCCTGTCTGCCGGAGGAGGAGAGGTTATTAAATAGCCGCTCCCAACTGGTCCTCCGACAAACATTCAGAGACAATCTGGAACAAATTCTGATCTGGCAGCAAAAATGGCTTTGTGGAATTTGCAAATACTGCCCATAAAAATATAAGTGATTCAAGAGGGAACTCTAGAGCAGAGCATCGCAGCACACATGAGTTTAAGCCTTGCTTTATTTGAGCCACACAGGAGCATTATGGAGCAGATTTGCTTGATTTTATAAGTAACCTGCCGCGGTGTAAGAAATAAGAGTTTCTCAAGAAATCAATGTCATAGCTACAGTCTAGCTGCATCTTTTTTTTCATTTGCATAAAATTATTAAAATCTTAATATCGTATTTAATTTGTTGTGCCCATTACAATGCATCAGAAAATCTAGACATATTTAGTCTCCTAGTTTTCCACTGAATATTAATTTGCCTTATTATTTACAGAATTATCAATGCTCAATCATTCATAATTCAATAAATGGAAAATAATGACTTCCATCTGGTACAGTGAGTAGGAGGAATTACTGAGGTTGTTTTTTTTATCATCGTCGAGATTCGTTCGGGGCTGCATCTGTCAATAACTGTAATGTCATTCAGGGGCCCAGAGTAAGAGCCCAAGGAACATAATGTTGATGGATAATTGCATGTCTGAAACCTCTGAAGCAATCTCCCCGAAATACCTCTCAAAGGATTTGCAAGATGAACCCTTATCCCATTCATTCCTGGCCTGCACGCAAAATGCACAGTGTAGCTAAAGCTTTTAGCTACTACCACCACTTCACATTATCCACACGGCTGAAGAAAACAATGTTGAATTCATTCTATAACCATTGAGGAAGCTTAAATCTTTCGGTCTATTGTTTTCCAAGTCTCTAATTAAATTAAAAGAGACTGTCCCAAGTCATTGTTTGGGGACAAAGCCCAGGAAAAGCTCTGACAAAGTGAGGTCCTGTGGCTGTTGGCTTAGCCGTAGAGAATGACTCCTCAATGGGAGGGTCACATGCTTGACAAGGCACAGGTGCCACAGTAACACGTCCTGTTCTGGCCCATCAACCCTGAGGCGTCCTCAATGAGCCTAAGACCACTTCATCAATGCCTGTCAATGGAACACAGTTAAAGTGCACTGGACTGGGAGAAGACTAGAGTATTTGGTATTTGGTATTTTATTAGGATCCCCATTAGCTGTCGCAAAAGCATCAGCTATACGTAGCCTACATATCAAGACCAAAACATACACACTAGGTCAAATAGGGGAGAGGCGTTGTGCCGTGAGGTGTTGCTTCATTTGTTTTTTGAAACCAGGTTTGCTGTTCATTTGAGCAATAATATGCGATGGAATGGAGCTCCGTGCAATAATGGCTCTATATAATACTGTATGCTTTCTTGAATTTGTTCTGGATTTGGGGGCTGTGAAAAGACCCCCGGTGGCATGTCTGGTGGGGTAAGTGTGTGTGTCAGAGCTTTGTGTAAGTTGACTAGACAGAAGTCCTTCAATCACTTTCAAGCTACTAGCCCAGATCAAGAGCAATTACGGGGAAACACAAACGGCAGTTAAGGTTAGCATGTATGTCAACTCTCTTCCTAATAAAATGGAAAGAAATAACCTTTGAAAACCATACCAAGGTGTAATTGCATATTGTAATATGCATATTGTCATTTTCCCCCTAACTAAAATTAGCTATCTAGTTTTGTCAGAGAAAATGAGGTCAACAGCATTGCTGTGTGATGGCCAGCAAGAATTTAGAAAGCAATGGAAAAGGCTCATAGACAAATTGGCCTAACGGTTGCTGTATGGAAGAATTCCAGAAACACGAGGGCTTTTCCAAACCTCCTTGATTGAAAACTGAAGTGTTAATGGCGGCTGTTTTTATTTTATTTAACGAGTCCTTGATTTACTGTTCCATGAGTGACAAAAAAACATTGTAATGCGTCAACTCCATTTCCTCCGTGGACCAGGCCCTGTTTTATTATTTTAATGACTATTGAGACAACCGAGTAAACAAACACTTCATCCATTTAGTTGAAGACAATGGCAGTGGCGGTGCTGTTCGCAATCCAAATTCGGTGAAATGATTCATCGCTTTCCATGGTCCGGGCCCCCTTGCTTTTGTCCTCAGCGGGACTCCCACTGAGTTTCGTGACTTCATTTGAATAAGTGGAAGAGTGCTGGCACCTCGGCTGGAGAGTGAGCTGTTCTCTGTTCGGGTCAGACTACAGGGGGAGGAGAGAGAGCTATACAGTTCTGTATACAGCCCCACCAAGCCTGCTGTCAGGCCCTGTTATTGATGCCCATGCCACCACCAGCTAGCTGAGTGATTGCTGGACGGCCAACCCCTTTGATTGATGTGACAGATGACTGGCTTGCTGTTTGACCCCCCTAAAAAAAAAAAACCCAAAGTGTAACTGTAGGGACTGGGTTTCTCTGTGCTGGCCATCTGGGCTGACACACCCGGGTTGATTAACATGATGGGTCCGTTGACGTAGAAGGGGGCTACACGCTTTGTTTATGGTTCAAACAACAATAGACGCAACTGTCTTATCTGAGAGCCCAGAGAGGTAGGCCATACTACGTGCGTAGTAGCTAGATGTCCCCAGGCTTTTCTGAAATTAGCTAGCTTCAGTTAGCAACACATTCCAGCGCAGGCTTCATTCCGTCCTACGAAGGTGGACATTGTGTCCACCTGCCGCTAGATCTAGCTGGCTTGTAACTGCACGAGCATGTCGCACGTGGCTAGTCAAATGCCAAACTTTTCATTGAGACTGCTGAATCATCTGCCCATGGGCGAGTCACTGCCACTTTTTCATTTTTGACAAATTAACATGAAAGAAATGTTATTGCAAATTCAGCAGGCTTGGAGTTAATGTCTTCTTTGATGTGCTTTAGTGTGCTTATCAATGTGCACAGCACCTTTCCCCCCACTTTTATCAATATTTGTTAAACTATTAAGTCATTAAAAAAGTGTGCATTGTGTGATGTTTAAAATGCATTTTGTCATCACGTGTAATATTTTAACATTAGTATTTTTTTACACCAAAAAACATTTCATTAATAAAATATTGAATCAGTCGTCTTCTTCAAATGAAGGGGATGATGATGCAATCTTTGCAAGGGGGAGGGAATCGGATTTCATTGGTCCTCAACTCATGACTCATTTCATTCATGGGTAAGTGGAGTTAGCCTGCCTCGGAGCAGGTTAGTTCTGAAGGATTCGTTACCATAGAAATGTACCTAGCTAAAATGTTAGTTACTTTTCTGGTACTGGTTATCCCGAGTTGAACTCAGAGTTTACCAAAGTTACCTCGATAACTCCTTAAATCTGCTTCGTAGGATACCCCTCAGGTTAGTTCTGAAGAATTCGTTGCCATTGAAATTTACCTGGCTGAAAGGGGAGCCACTTTCATGGTATCGGTAGTATATCCCTCTGGAGATGAAATCAATGATCAGTTGTCAGAAGGGACATTTTATTAGAGATTACGCCACTTATTTTTGTAGATGTTATCAAAAATGTCCAGAACTTTGTCAGATATAATAATATCCACGGCATTTAAACCACACAGTTCGTCAGCCATTTGACAAGTAGAATGGCTGACGCCCTCAACTTCCGAACTTGTCTCCATGCTGTTGTGCTGTTTGTTGCTACTTGGCTATCTGCCAAACTCTTCGGTTTTTACTTTAAATACGTTTAGCAACATCTTCGTTTTTTGTTTTTCATTCAACTTTTTAACCCTGGATGCTTTATCTGGACATGGTTCTACAGGACCTCCACCAGGCAACGAAGCTAAGTAGTAACATTAACAGTATGCCATCTATTTGCAGTCGCTGTACTCATAAGATACAGGAGAACTATCGCCTTATGGTGAGGATAGCCTTGTCGCAAGCACAGCTTCAGACGCAATCGTTAGGCAAGGGCAATTTAAGTGTAGGAAAGGATGAAACAGCGTCTGCATCACCAGTAAGTACAGATAGTAGTGTAACCCCCCCCTCACAGTCCCCGCAGCCGGACAATTTTCTCAAGGCAAAGAAATGCTTTCGGCATGCTCATCCGGTGTAGCTCATTCAGCCGACAGAAACCTTCAACTGGTTCTCTCTATTAAGCAACTAGTCGGAGTCAGAGGCCGAGCCTTCTCAGGTCTCTCCTCCACCCGTAACGGGGTCTGAGCTGCCAAAGCCTCCCACCATTAGCTCTGACAAATTGAAAACCCTAGTCATTGCTGACTCCATTATCTGCAATATTAGACCTAAAAAAGAATCATCAAGCAATCATACACTGTTTACCAGGGGGCAGGGCCACCGACGTAAAGTCCAATCTGAAGATGGTGCTGGCTAAGGCTAAAACTGGCGAGTGTAGAGAGTATAGGGATATTGTTATCCACGTCGGCGCCAACGATGTTAGGATGAAACAGTCAGAGGTAACCAAGCACAACATGGCTTCAGCTTGTAAATCAGCTAGAAAGATGTGTTGGCATTGAGTAATTGTATCTGGCCCCTCCCAGTTAGGGGGAGTGATGAGCTCTACAGCAGTCTCTCGCAACTCAATCACTGGTTGAAAACTGCTTTCTGCCCCTCCCAAAAGATAGCATTTGTAGATAATTGGTCCTCTTTCTGGGACTCACCCTCAAACAGGACCAAGCCTGGCCTGCTGAGGAGTGATGGACTCCATCCTAGCTGGAGGGTTTCTCTAATCTTATCTATGAACATAGAAAGGGCTCCAACACCTCTAGCTTCACAATGAGATAGCCTGCTGCCTAGCCTGCACCCTGTTAGCCAGCCTGCCAGCTTAGTGGAGTCTGCCACTAGCACAGTCAGTGTAGTCAGCTTAGCTATCCCCATTGAGACTGTGTCTGTGCCTCGATCTAGGTTGAGCAAAACAAAACATGGCGGTGTTCGCCTTCAGCAATCTCACTGGAATAAAGACCTCCATTCCTGTCAATATTGAAAGAGAATGTAATATCTCACATCTCAAAATAGGCTTACTTAATCTTAGATCCCTCACTTCCAAGGCAGTCATAGTCAATGAACTAATCACTGATCATAATCTTGATATGATTGGCCTGACTGAAACATGGCTTAAGCCTGATGCATTGACTGTGTTAAATGGGGCCTCTCCTCCTGGTTACACTAGGTGTTAATAACATAAATGACAGCAAATAAAAACATTTTAAAAATCAATTAAAAATGACTGTGTTTTTGTCTCGAGCTTCGAGTCAGGAAATCTATGCTGCCTACTCAATCCCTTTATATAGCTACTGTTTACAGGTCTCCTGGGCCATATACAGCATTCCTCACTGAGTTCACTGAATTCCTATCGGACCTTGCAGTCAATATTCAACTTTTTGGTGACTTTAATATTCACATGGAAAAGTCCACAGACCCAATCCAAAAGGCTTTCGTAGCCATCATTGACTCATTGGGTTTTCCCCAACATTCCCCCTCGATCATCCTATTTTCCCAACCTAATTGAGGAGAAAAAGAACAATACAAAATGTATTTTTGATACTGTCGCAAAGTTAACTAAAAAGCAGCATTCAACAAGAGAGGATGGCTTTCACTTCAGCAGTGATAAATTCATGAACTTCTTCGATGGAAAGATCATTAGAAAGCAAATTACGGACTCCTCTTTGAATCTGCGTATTTCTCCAAAGCTCAGCTGCATAGAACTGCCAGGACTTAGGATCAATGGAGACACGGAAATGTTTTAATCCTGTATCTCTTGACACATTCATGAAAATAGTCATGGCCTCGAAACCGTCAAGCCGTCAAACCGTCATACTGGACCCTATTCCAACTTAACTACAGAAAGAGCTACTTCCTGTCCTTGGCCCTCCTATGTTGAACATAATAAATGGCCCCCTATCCACCGTATGTGTACCAATCTCACTAAAAATGGCAGTAATTAAGCTTCTCTTGAAAAAGCCAAACCTTAACCCCCCAAAATGTTAAAATTTAAAAAAATAAAAAAATAAATCAGCTTCTAATGAATCTCTCATTCCTCTCAATTTAAAAAAATTAACTCATTGCCTTCCTGAAGAAAAATATTGTTTACAAAACGCTTCAGTCTGGTTTTAGACCCCATCATAGCACTGAGACTGCACTCGTGAATGTGATAAATGACCTTTTAATGTGTCAGACCAAAACTCTGCATCTGTCTTTGTGCTCCTAGGCCTTGGTGCACCATCGATCACCACATTCTTTTGGAGAGATTAGAAACCCTCATTGGTCTACATGGACAAGTTCTTACCTGGTTTAGATCTTATCTGTTGGAAAGATATCAGTTTGTCTCTGTGGATGGTTTGTCCTCTGACAAATCAACTGTACGTTTTGGTGTTCCTCAAGGTTCCGTTTTAGGACCACTATTGTTTTTACTATATATTCTACCTCTTGGTGATGTCATTCGGAAAAGACCATGTCAACTTTCACTGCTATGCGGATGACACCCAGCTGTACTTTTCGATTAAACATGATAAAGCACTAAATAAACTTCAGTTTGTGCAAAAGATTTTAAGGTTTTACTACTAACATACAAAGCATTACATGGGCTTGCTCCTACCTCTCTCCCCGATTTGCTCCTGCCGTACATACCTACAGGTACGCTACGGCCACAAAACGCAGGCCCCCTTATTGACCCGAGAATTTCTATTTCTCCTATAGAACTCAATTTTTTTATGGAATGGTCTGCCTATCCATATGAGAGACGTAGACACAGTCTCAACCTTTAAGCCTCTACTGAAGACCCATCTCTTCAGTAGGTCCTATGATTGAGTGTAGTCTGGCCCAGGGGTGTGAAGGCGAACGGCAAGAAACTGGAGCGACAAACTGTCCTTGCTGTCTCTGCCTAGCCGGCTCCCCTCTTTCCACTGGAATTCTCTGCCTTTGACCCTATTACAGGGGCTGAGTCACTGGCTTACGAGTGCTCTTCCATGCTGTTCCTAGTAGGGGTGTGTCACTTGAGTGGGTTGAGTCACAGGCGGGATCTTCCTGTAGGGTTTAGCTCCCCCTTGGGCTCATGCGGTGGAGGAGATCTTTGTTGGCTATACTCAGACTTGTCTCAGGATAGTTAGTTGGTGGTCTGTTGATATCCCTCTAGTGGTGTGGGGGCTTGTGCTTTGGCAAAGTGGGTATGGTTACAGTATATGCTGCCTGGTTGGCCCTGTCCGGGGGTATCGGCGGACCAACCCCTGTCTCAGTCTACAGTATCTATAGTCTATGTGCCGGGGGGCTAGGGTCAGTCTGTCTTATCTGGTGTCCTGTGTGAATTGAAGTATGCTCCCTCTAATTCTCTCTCTCCCTCCCCTCCAGGAGGACCTGAGCCCTAGGATCATGCCTCAGGACTACCAGGCCTGATGACTCCTGGCTGTCCCCAGTCCACCTGGTCGTGCTGCTGCTCCAGTTTCAACTGTTCTGCCTGCGCCTAGGGAAACCTGACCTGTTCACTGGACGTGCTACCTTGTCTCCGAACCTGCTGCTTTCGATTATCTCTCTCTACCGCACCTGCTGTCTCAAACTGAATGCTTGGCTATGAAAAGCCAACTGACATTTACTCCTGTGATTATCATTGTTGTGATTATCATTGACCCTGCTGGTCATCTATGAACGTTTGAACATCTTGAAGAACAACCTGGCCTTGTACTCTTGTAATCTCCACCCGGCACAGCCAGGAGAGGACTGACCACCCCTCAGAGCCTGGTTCCTCTCTTTTTTATTCCTAGCTTCCTTCCTTTTCTAGGGAGTTTATCCTAGCCACCTTGCTTCTACATCTGCATTGCTTGCTGTTTGGGGTTTTAAGCTGGGTTTCTGTATATCTGCTGATGTTAACAGGGGTTTATAAATACATTTGATTGATTGATAGATAAGTGCCTTTGGAAGATGTTGGTGAGAGTGGCATCTCTAAAACTCCCCTGTAAAAGCCATGGCTGATTGTCAGTACCATTGTGAGCACATTCATGTCAAGTTCTTTCATTCCCTGTGTCAAAGCCCTGAGTGATCCACCACTACACGTCTTATCAGTTGGAAGTCAGTCACTGATATGACCGTTTTCACATTCCCTCCAGATAGGGAGACAGGCCTGCTGGCGCCATTAGGAACACATCAGGGTTATGTCATGTCTAGATCTCCAATCCAGAGTGCTGCTTAACTAGCCTTGGAGGGCCATAGAATCAGCATGTGTGTTACAGCTCAATTTGCTCAACATCTCCTTTTGAGTCCTCTCAGTTCAATTAAGGAAGTAACTCAGTTCAATATAGTATCAATGTCACAAGTTTCATATACCATGACAAATCAACCACAAAGAAGGGAAATCTATATGTTGCCGCAGTGGACAGGCATATGTGCTTTTGTATCGGAGCTGTGCCATCGCCAGATGCAGGCCATACTGATTGGCATTGAAGCCCATTGGCCATTCAATAAAGAAGACCACAGGATGAATGGAGCTCAAGATGTTGACATACACTGTTCCATCTGGGCCCTGTGTAAAGTCATGTTGGCAGAGCTGGCTAAATGCACAAGATAAGAAAGAACTCCACAGAGCAAAAGCAGTATACTTGCCCTCTCTCACCAGCTGGTTTTAGGGTAATTAGACCATGCCTACATCCCAAATGGCACCCTATTCCCTACATAGTGCTCTACTTTTGACCAGAGCCGTATCAAAAGAAGGGCGCCACATTGGGAATAGGGTGACATTTGGGACGCAGGCCCATGTGTTGAACTCCGTGCCCTGCTTCTTGGGCAGATGGACGCCTGCGTAGAGAGGCCTGTCCAGAGAATGAATACTGTGCCCCCAGTCTCGCTCATAGATTAATGTGGGCAACGGTTGAGTTATGACGGAGCAAATCAAAACCTTCGAAAGGCTGTTGGCATTGGCTAGTGCACAGGCCGGGCCGGGCCAGGACTTTCATGGGTTTCAATGTTATTGAACGTCTTCCAATGTTTCTCTATCCCAGTTGTCTTTGCTTGGTCACTGACTTTCTTTGAAGTATGTGTCATCTGTTTTGATCTTAGGGTGAGTGGTTTTAATTTCTACATTTTATTGACAGTTTGAAGAAATAAACAATTGAAGAATTCCTCAACTTTTTCTCACAGGCGCTGGCTAAAAACGAATGTATCTTTAGATTGTCTCCCACGTTGTCGCTAATACTGTATCTATGTAGTTACACGGTAGCCACATACACTGAGTGTACAAAACATCAGGAAAACTTTCCTAATATTGAGTTGCACCCTCTTTTGCCCTCAGAACAGCCTCAATTTGTCGGGGCATGGACTCCATTTTGACTCCAGTGCTTCCCACAGTTGTGTCAAGTTGGCTCAATTGTCTCAAGGCTTAAAAATCCTTATTTTCAACCGACTCCTCCCCTTCATCTACACTGATTGAAGTGGACTTAACAGGTGACATCAATAAGGGATCATAGCTTTCACCTGGGAGCAGGTGTTCCTAATGTATTGTACACTCAGTGTATGTAGCCTGTCATTTCACTTTTAACTTACGGTTGAATGTGGAATGTAGGTAGACCGAAAAATGTCAAGGATTTGCAACAAACGTACAGTGGAGATACAGTACACTGTGATTACATTGCACCTGTCTATGTAATATCATGTATATACAGTACACACTGTAGGTTTTTGGACACTTTCCAATGAACCCAACATTGAAAAAGCTTTAAAAAAATTATATATATAAGAACAAAAGAGAAAGGTGATTTTCAAAGTATTGTTGTTGAATCCTTTATGTCGGTGAGTGATTATGACAACTTTCCGTCTCACCGAACCCCAACTGTTACATGACCTAAATAGAGAAATACGAGGGAAAGTAAAAGTATTACACCTGAGCTGTGTACATTGGACTACGGTCCTAAATTGGACAATAATGTTTGGGAGTAAGAGCACAAACATTATCCCTCTTTCATGCATCCCCATTTCCATCAAAAGCAGATTTTAACATCTGTGTATGTATGTCACTGTGTACCACAGGCCAAACGGCCACAGCCGTTTTTCAAAGTCAATTTACCCAATTCACTCTAACGCATGGCGTGCCAAGGTGGAGAAAATTAAACAAAGGTCTTCGCCAAAAGCTCCATGGCAATTCATCAGTGGTGGCTCCGAGAGGTTTCCACCAGTTTCATCAGGAAACAGCCAATGAATATGCAGTTAAACAAACAGCCAATGAATATGCAGTTAAACAAACAGCCAATGAATATGCAGTTAAACAGCCAATGAATATGCAGTTAAACAAACAGCCATCCACGTAAGACCATCGTGGCTAACATCATTATGTCTGTGTCCGCGTTTTTGTCTGTCGGAAGAAAGAGCCAGCCACGTTTGAGGAACTCTTGTGGGGATTTAACCACAGCAGAATTCTGATCAGACTTGGACTCTGTCCCAGAAAACCCGAGTTAATAGCCTTTCTCTCCGTTGGATAATGCTCTGAATCTCTAATGCGGCTTGTATGCAGGAAATATAGTTTATCGTGCCTTTGATGGAACTTAATTTCTGTCAGTACAATGCTGCAAAGAAGTGTACTATATTGATTGAGGCAAAAACCTGAAGGAGGGTAGTATACTGTAGGCCAAACATCATGTAATATCTTCAAATTGAATCTATCTTCACAGGATATTAAAAAATACAGCACCCTGTAGCACTGTGATAAACAAATAATTGGTAGCATACAACGAACATGCAGGGAATTCACACATGCACGTGTGTCATTGCACCCAGTGACGCTAATATGGACGCTCTCATGGGTCTCCTTAAAACAGCAAGTATAGCTTTTTGTTGGCACTTGTTTCATGTTTTCTTTTGTTACGTAAGAATTGCTCTTTCAGAATCCAGAATAAATGTATCACAGGTGCTTCTCTAGTAAGTGCCCCACATAGCTGGCTGTAAGGCAATCAATAAAATATTTCCCTGCGTTTCACAACAGTGTGGGGGGGGTTAAAAATAAATACACAAATACATTTCATTTGTTTTTAAAGGAATTCATTTCTAAAAATGTAGCTCAGCACCAGATAGGCATTTGTGCTCAGATTAATGCTCACATTGAAATATGTCACAGTGTTCAAATGATTTTAGAAAGTACGGCAAGTTTTCTCTTTGTTATGGGGGATCCACACAGCCCAGTCGTCTGTCTGCTGTTGCGTTCAAAGTAGCCCAGTTTGCTCCTTCAAATTCAAGCCCGTTAGTCTGGGCCTACCAACATGCCATACATTACTGTAGAGGCCACCTGTTGAAATGGTGGGTGGCTAATTCTAGGAGCGAGTTATGACACATGGGTGGGTGTTACACTCCCCTTGACAAACCACCCTACCCCTTCCAACCTCCAACCGCCACCCTCGATACTTCAAGCCCCTCGCCCCCTCGGCCTGGCCCTGCCTGCACCCCCAGCCTGCACCCTGTTATGGCATCTTCCCTGATTGATGGAGCAGCCCCACTCAGGGTTAATTTACACTCATGAATTATGCATGCAGTGATGCCACCACTCCATTCTCTATCTCTCTCCATGGGGTGAGGCTACTTCATGGCAGAAATCATGACATTTCCCTTTTTCTCGTCACAACTGTTCTTCTCACATATAACATGGGGAGTGGGGATGGACTTGGAAGGGGCTTATTTTTAGATAATGGCTGTAGAAAGGCTGGTGCCTGCTTTTTAGTATTTATTATTGAAATGTTGGACATGGTAAATACTATGAATTAATAACATACAGATCTTCAGAGAAAAATCTTCATTATTTTAGCTGAAAATAGGTTTTTGTTTGTGAGGAAATAATGCCCAAATATGGACAGAATGATGTTGTTGAGCAACCTTTTGTGCCTTAGCAGGTAGAAAATATTAACTTTGCTGCTTTTGACACTGGCAGGTATTTGGCTGGATTAGCTGTAAGAAAGCGCTGGTTTGAACTCTTTGTACAAATGGAACTTTCTGTGCACCACAGACTATGACATCATTAAGCTAGCATTTACAGATGATGCCATTAAAATTAATTTCACCTTGAACGTCAGCGATAGCTCCAAATAATGTTTCAAATGTTGCACTTAAAGCAACGCACATTTTCTTTCAATTCAAGCTGTCCCTCTCACTCCTAAAACACACTTGATCCAGTATTTCAAAGACCCCATGACAACAAGAACTGTAAACAAAGTTGGGTTTCTGAGGGAGAGTCCCTCACTGAAAATGCCACTCAAATCCATTGCCTGCAGCACAGCATGTAAGTAATAGACCGAAACAAGGTTTCAGATGTTACACACAACAAAAAGTATATCTTTTCAATTCAAGTTTTGCTTTTTCAAACGGCCTTAAACCCCCTCACTCAAAGTCCATCTCACATGTAAAATACACTTGATCTAGTCAAAGGCCCAATAGAATCAAGAACTGTAAACAAAGTTGTATGTGTGACTTATAGGACATTCCTGAGAAAATGGGCGGAGTACCTCACTGACACACCCCTCAACCCCCCTGTACATCTTTTCTTTGAAGTTGAGAGAGGCCCGGCTGGGCGGGGTCAGTGTATGAACAGAGCCCCTGATGGGGGGGGCAGACTGGTGATTGATGGTGCCCTGCCCAGTCAGAGACGTAGGAACAACCCTTGAAAGACAACATGTGCCACTTATTTTTGCGTGGTAGCCCACCTGCTATTTCTGTCCCGTCTCCACCGCGTCTCCATTTTTCAATGATGACAATCGTGCCGCTCTGCAGTTTCCCAGGTCTGACTGCAGCATGCAGGGAGTGCTACTGGACCATTTGAAACTACTCCAACTATAAGTGAGTCCATGGTTGACCAAGCTCTCCAAGGTCTTGACGGGTTTGATCAGTACACCGACAGCTTGTTATCTTTCTGAAGGGAAACAACACAACAGCAAAGAACGTTTCTCACAGTTTTTAATTGACAGTCATATTGTTATCTAAGAAACGAAAAACATCTGATGCATTAGGAACAAGATATGTCTTGGAGGAGTCGAGAACAAGGCGGGCTTTAAAATAAAACTTTAGCCGTTGACGTTGGTTATTGAGCTCTCATGGAGATGGTAAAAGATGACAGGTTTTTGGAAACTATTTTGACACCCAATAGCAGGTATCAATTGTATAGCATGGCTGAGCTAGATATTTGACTTGTGGACCACCAATATTCCCCAGCTTTCCAATGTGTTGTTACAGTCTCGATATTACTTCATAAATTGGATGCGATGATTTGCCAGCTTCTATTTTTACACACATCTAACCGGTCTGGTTGGGAGCAGGGATCCTAGCGGGGGTACCTGGTGTTTATGAAGGGGAAAATGTCTGTAGCCCATTGTTATTCACAAACACGCACATTGGACATGAAACACAAGCACAAACATGGAAGCCCAAGCACAGACACATACGCCAGTCACACACGAACATGGGAGCGTGCGGGAGCTCACACACACTATATTAAAAACCATGACTACTGGCTTGAGCAAATCACCAACCACGAACAGGCATTAACATGTACTGTACCGTGAGTGTATTATATCAACTAATATTTTCACAAAAACTACATTTCAGCCTTGAGTGTTTACAAGCCCAAATCCACAGAAGGTGGAGAATAAAATCAGCACAGTGACAGATAGCACTCTCTCCCCTCTCTCCCCTCTCCGAACAGTTCTGTCAACAAGCAGTCCCTTCGTTAAAGTGAAACACATATGTGGTAAAAGGAGCTGTCTTCCATCTGTCCATAGTCATTAGGCTTCCCATTAGGTGAGACGTCTTCATTTCCTTGGAGGAGCCTTGTGGCTGGATCTGGATAGAGCCGACTGCTGTGCACTGACAGAGAGAAACAAAAGACCATCAGGTGTCCAGTCCCATCCACTCCACCCAGGCATCCATTTTCATTAGACACGTCAAGAGATGTGCGGAATATATTTTCTGCGGGACTTACATAATTTGATCCAAATGGAACACACTCATAATGTGACAGTGTGGGAAAAGGTGTTTTTACGGTTGACAGAGATATTTGTCTCTCAGAAAACCCCTGTGACAAATTTCACCAAATGTATTTTTCTGTTTTATAGTGTGTTTTTTTGTTTTATTATTGGGTGAGATAATGCTTCATTGTTGGCCTAGAACTGTCAGCTTCCCCTTGCGGTATGCATTTGTCATCATTTTTAGATGGAAAAGATATGGAGCAAATACAATTGATAAATATATGTTGATGTAAATTAAGACAAACAGAAAACCACAGTTCCAGTACATCCCGCCTGTTCACATCTGAATAATGACGTACTCATTTTTGGGGATGATATTTTTTTTTTTTTCATGATTAGGCTTCAGTAACCCAAGCAATTACAACAAATCATTAAAAACACCAAAGCTAATGAACAATTACATTATTTATTCATATATCCATGAAATCCAAGGCAGACCCGTTTAGTCATGTTACCGCTCTGGTCTCGTGAGATTTCCTCCCTGACTATTTAGGAACTCCGCTCTTTCTGGATCCGACATGCGTCACAAGTGACACCCTATTCCCCACATAGTGCACTACTTAACTAGGGAACAGGGTGCCATTTGGGATGATGACCTGGACTTTTGAATGAGAACAGTCGTAGTCGTCCATTTGAATTGCCAAACGTCTACTTTGTCTCGTCATTTCCATTGAGAAGATGTGCTGTTCAGTTGTTAGTACTGAATTACCACTCAACAGTACTACACAAGAGCTACACAAAACCTACAAAACCTTGCTTTTGAGATCTGTAGTAAACCAGTAGTGATTTATGCAGTCATTTAAGTAGTTGTGAATGATACATTGGGATGTTTCACTACTGGAGAACACTACATGTTTCCTATAAAAAAAAAACGCTACATAATTTTCCCTTAATGACCACCGTGTAAGTACTGAGCTTCCAGTGTCCACTACTTTAAACCTACACATACCTACACAATTCCTACACGGTCACTACTGAATTACTACACAATGTCTACACATTCCTTCTGTGTGTCTACTCAACCATACAACAGCCATGGGTGTGTGTGTAGTTTTGTGTCACTACAAAGCCTTTTGAATTACTATTGAAAACGGGCACATTTACTACTGTTTGCCTATTCAAAAATCACTACTGATGTGTATCACGACTAGTGTACGGGTTATTTCCTTACGTTCTGTGGGGTCATATCATCAACGCAAGTAATAATAAGCTTATACGAACATAATTGCACATGTTTGTACTCATTACATATGAATTACATATGGAAAGGGTTGTATTTCGCCATTCGTTTGTAATCGATGTGGCAAGTTGTTAATCATCCTTCACACACCAATAACCCCCCAATCAGTGCGATTGATTGTGAAGCTAGTGTTGTTGTCGCCCTTTATCCGACCCTGCTCCTTTAGACAGTACACTACAAGTCTACGTTCACACCAGTGGAGGCTGCTGAAGGGAGGACGGCTCATAATAATGGCTGGAATGGCACAAATAGAGTGGCATCAAACACACAGAAACCATGTGTTTGATACCATCGCACGGATTCCATCTCAGCCATTAACACGAGCCCGTCCTCCTCTACTAAGGTGTCACCAACCTCCGGTGTTTCACACATACTATAGTCTGTCACCTCACCCTCCACTAGTTTCAAATCTGTCCACCGGTCATCCATTTTGGGATGCAGTCATCCCAATGAATGTGTTGTGACTTTGCATCAACCTATTGAACATGCTCGTGCAGCCTACACATGCAACGCGCGTGGAACGGACTCCATGCGCAAACTTTTGGGTCCATGGAATGGTATTATCGATCCACACGGAAACACCTGTTCGAAAACAACAACCCCCATGTCAACCATTGAAAGAGCTTCATCCGATAACGGAATTAAGTTACTCAGGCACAAAGAGTGAGAGCTCGTTAATGTTGGAGCAGACACTGGAAGTTTACCAAACAAAAAAGGGTTAAATGAGTGTAAATCTCACTGCAGTCTTGCTCATCCACGCCTGCTGTCAGCTTCCATATGTACATCACTTCTAGATGTTCCCCGATCACATGACCAACAACTCCAGACACATTGCAAATCCAATGTTTCAGTCTATCTGCAGTGGCATTTCACAGGTGGCTGGGAGATGTTTTAAAGCTGGCTCTAACGTAAAGGCTCTATAGAACCTGGCCCCAGATGGAAGGGGAAAATAGACCATGCAGTTGTTAGCCAACAGAAACAACTGATGCTGCTGTCACAGAAAAGGATGTTGGTGGAGCGGTGCTGTCCAGAAACCCGGAGTCAGCTGCCTGGGAGGCATGTGTGGGTGAGAGAGGAGCCAAACCTAGTCTACACAGGCTAAATCACAAGGCAGGTGCATTATGTCCCGGTCCATTTGTTTTTGGTTCCTGGGAGTGTGTTTGGGTGAGTGGGAATATAATGTACAGTGTGTTTTTATGTACATATGTTTCTGTGTATGTTTGAGTGTTTCCGATAGTCCTTTTTTGTTCAAATAAAAAAAAAACAATCTTAGCTACAGTGTGCAATTTTATAGACAATATACAACTTTCACAAGCAATATTTTGAGACTAGGGGCAGTCCTGAGTCTGGGGCTGGGTTGCCTGTTGTCGGTATATAGTTGGTATGGAAGGTAAACTATGACCCCTTGTGTATGGAGTTAAACTGTCATAGATATATCATTGCATTGCATACAGCCCTACAGCTCTATACAGCCCTACATTTGGATCAAACCTCATCAAAACATGCCACAGAGTTCCAGGAAAACATCTGTATTACGTTAGGCAGCAAACTATTGCAAGGTATTTGTACAGCTACATCAATAGAATACACCAGGGACCTGATTGTGTGACCCATTTTGCAGATGGTGCTATGCGCTCCCAGGGTCACTGCTGTTGGGTCAGTATATCTATTTCTCCGTTCAAATCAACGCACTAATTGGATCAGGCCATGCGGATTACCCACGTATCTTTTTCAACATGTCATGCTCATGGAGTAATGCTGGGCGGATACTTCCTCTCGGGGAACGCTTGGAAACGTTTGTATATTTTACACAGTGCAGAAACGGTTTTGTTGTGAACTTGTACTTCACTTCAATCTTGAAGTTGATTGTTTTTTACGGTTATTTGAAAATTAGGTTGATGTGCTATTTGGTTATTAGTAATACATAATTGGCTTGGGATTTCATGCATTCATTTTGCTTGCTTAAGAGTGAAAAGCACTATTAAGAGTGAAAAGCACTAACGTGAGATATGTGCATTGATGAGATTTACATGTGTAGGTCTCTATTAATTAGACTACCTAATCATCCCAAGAAAACTGAACTACTGTATAATGTAAAATATCTACAGTGGAAGTCAGAAGTTTATGTACACTCAGGTTGGAGTCATTAAAACTCGTTTTTCAACCACTCCACACATTTCTTATTAAACTATAGTTTTGGCAAGTCGGTTAGGACATCTACTTTGTGCGTGACACAAGTCATTTTACCGACAACTGTTTACAGACAGATTATTTCACTTATAATTCACTGTATCACAATTCCAGTGGGTCAGACGTTTATGTACACTAAGTTGACTGTGCCTTTAAACAGCTTGGATAATTCCAGAAAATGATATCCTGTCTTTAGAGGCTACAGATAATTGACATTGTTTGAGTCAATTGGAGGTGTACCTGTGGATGTATTTCAAGGCCTACTTTCAAACTCAGTGCCTCTTTGCTTGACATTATGGGACTTTTTATGGAATTTTTACTAGGATTAAATATCAGGAATTGTGAGTTTAAATGTATTTGGCTAAGGTGTATGTAAACTTCCAACTTCAACTGTATACACAGTTGTCAAATATTTTACTAGTTTATTTCCCAGTTTTCATTTGAGTTGAGAAATTAGTGAGTTTAAGCATTGTAGCATTTGCCTGACGACTCACACGAGTCTTCCGTTGCTCTGTTGTTCACAACAACAGCCCTGGGCGTGGCCTAGTGTTTGGCTGGAGCAAAGGAGTCTGGGTAGCCAGGCAATTGTCATGTCCCATTCATAATGGCAAATCTCATAGCTATCTGTTTAAATGTTGTATCTTATTCCTCTATATGATTTACCTATTCATTAATTCATCCCTACTATTTGTTCAAATGATATGATCAATATCTTACAGCGTGAAAGTAAAACATGAATAATCGTCGAGACACAGAACTAGTGTGCACACTTCAGGCCATCCAGTCACTCCACTGTCAAAGTGTTGACCATGACAAAATCAGCTACGTGTGTGTGTGTGTGTGTGTGTGTGTGTGTGTGTGTGTGTGTGTGTGTGTGTGTGTGTGTGTGTGTGTGTGTGTGTGTGTGTGTGTGTGTGTGTGTGTGTGTGTGTGTGTGTGTGTGTGTGTGTGTGTGTGTGTGTGTGTGTGAATAAAAGAAGCATGTTACTCAGAGGTCACGTCGTTCCAAAAAATATGGCACATTTGTCACAGTACCCATCTTTGCCCTGTAAAAAAAAAAACGTCTAACTATTCATCATTGGCGAGACAGACAAAGATGTGAGTATAGAGGCCTGGACGGCACATGGAATTTGTTTCATGGACTAAAAGATGGACTCTCTCTCTCTTATGAAGATCTATGACAACCTTCTTGGAGCCTGAATTCCTGGCCCAGTAAGGGACTGACAGCAGGGTGGAGTGGGTAGCCGGGCGGACAGCTGATTTATGATCACATTTATAGAGGTGGACACACAGTACATCCCCATTTTGACGTGTCCTTTTCCACCCCTCGCCCCTCAGACTCTCCGAAATGTGAGACCATCCTTAAAAGTCAGACAAATTATCCATGCCAACATGTGTCACTGGTTATTGAGGATTGCATAGATCAACCTACTGATACTACTGTATGGTACATTAAGCTATAGGCAAGAAGGTTGAGGTCCAGCCGGATATTATTCTAGTCCAATAACTCAAAGTAGAATCCCTCTCTAGTTAAATAAATAATGTGTAATGTGTTGAAACAAACTGCACAGATTAAATCTCATACTTTTATACTGAGAAAATGAAGAAATATGTGTCCTCAGTTGAGAAGTTTGGCGAAATGAGATGAAGTTGATCTCTGCTGTCAATAAAAACATGCCCAAGAGTGATCTTTGAGTCATATTCAATCCCTAGGGGGAAATATAATGTTACTAAATTACAGTCTGGAATTTTTATTATAAATTATATAAATACATAGGACTTGATGCAGTTCATAAAACTGCATTAAGAATTGATGCTGTGGTATACGGTGTTGAATGGGGCCTTGCGTCAGGATTTAGAACCACCGTTAAAAGTCAAACATGGCATGAATTATGGAGAGGGGAAATATTGTTCCTTGCTCCTCCTCGTGTTTCGGGGGATATTGTTAAGAGCAGAAACAAATCAAAGAGCGCTCCACCTTCGGTATCCATTTAGGAGCCATTTGCATACATAAACACAGCTATGGAGGAATCACATACAGGCAACAGGCATTTTATGCGTAAATAACATAGATGGACCGTAAACTACTTGTACGGTTATCATTGACGCTGCTCTCCAGTGTCTTGGAAAGCCTCTGTGGATGGCTGATATGAAATGAAGTGAACCCTGTTGTAAACTTAAATGGCTTTAAGTCTTATTCCAAATCCCTTTGCACTGTGTAAATCATATTGTTGGGAGCTACTTGGCCTTTGGCACATAGTAAATCACAGCAACCCCACAGAAAAGGTTCATGTTTGGGGGTTAAAGCAGCTAAACTCCCATGATCTCCCCAGGTCAGGTCACTCCTCCTCCGCCTTTGAAACAGACAAGCTAGCTAGACCATAGATAAACAGTAGCATTATGGTACATTCTTCTGCTGGGGGGATGTGGAAACAGAGTATTTATGTAAATTGTGTCATTTATTTGGAGTTCCTGTGAAACTGGTTATTTTAGGACCGCTTTGGTGATGATTTAGCTCAAGGAATGCGGTGGAGAATGAGCAGGGGTCTTTGCTCTCTCGCTGAGAACACGACACCCTATCACTCTGCTCGAGAGAATTTCATTTCAGTGCTCAGGGAGCTTTAGATATGAAGTGGCCTTAAAGCGCTATGCTAGTGCTATCTGCATAACTCACATTTATCAGTTTCCTGAAAATATGCATGGCATGCAATTACTGTTTTTTAAATCTACTACAACTGTACCACAGCATTCTGATATCATAGCATCATTCTGATTACATAGATCAGGGTTCTCCAACTAGAGGCCTGTAGACCGAATTTGCCCCGCGGGTGGTTTTATTTGGTCCCTCCATGTTTTCTGAGCATTGTTGGACATAAAAGACTGAAAACACCAGGAAATCAGCTCCAAATGATTTTAATTTTGGAAATCTGTTCCCAAGTATTCCCACTAGAGACATGTGATCATATAGAAATTATTATGTTTTAGTCCAATATTAATTCTGTTTGGGATTCGTGTGGTCAATTTCAGATGTACAAATGATTTATAATTATGTTTGTACTTGTATTTGTGTGCAAAGCTGAGTGTGCAAAGCTGTCATCACGGCAAAAGGTGGCTATTTGAAGAATCTCAAATATAAAATATATTTTGATTTGTTTAACGCTTTTTTGGTTACTACATGATTCCATATGTGTGATTTAATCGTGTTGATGTCTTCACTATTATTCTACAATGTAGAAAATAGTGACAAATAAAGAAAAACCCTTGAATGAGTAGGTGTTCTAAAACTTTTGACCGGTAGTGTACGTGTGTGTGGAGTGCGTGTGCTAGCGTTTGCGTTGTGTATTCGTGTCTGTACCTGTGTGTGCACACATCTCTTCACAGTCCCCGCTGTTCCATAAAGGTGTATTTTATCAGTTTTTGCATCAGTTACCTGATATGGAATAGAGTTCCATGTAGTCATGGCTCTAGGTAGTACTGTGTGCCTCCCATAGTCTGTTCTGGACTTGAGGACTGAAGAGACCTCTGGTGGGGTATAAGATGTCTTGTGGGCTATGCATGGGTGTCTGAGCTGTGTGCTAGTAGTTTAAACAGACATCTCGGTGCATTCAGCTTGTCAACACCTCTTACAAAAACAAGTAGTGATGAAGTTAATCTCTCTTCCACTTTGAGCCATGAGAGATTGACAAACATGTCTATAATGTTAGCTCCCCGTGTAGATTTAAAGGCCAGTCATGCTGCCCTGTTGTGAGTAATTTTGTAAAAGTCCCTCTTTGTGGCACCTGACCACACGACTGAACAGTAGTCAAGGTGCGACAAAACTAGGGCCTGTAGGATCTGCCTTGTTGATAGCGTTGTTAAGAAGTTAAGAAGGCAGAGCAGTACTTAATTATGGACAGACTTCTCCCCATCTTAGCTACTGTTGTATCAACATGTTTTGACCATGACAGTTTACAATATAGGGTTACTCCAAGCAGTTTAGTCCCCTTAACTTGCTCAATTTCCACATTATTCATTACAATATTAAGTTAATTGGATTTAGTGAATGATTTGTCCCAAATACAATGATTTTAGTTTTTGAAATATTTAGGACTAACCTATTCCTTGCCACCCATTCTGAAACTAACTGTAGCTCTTTGTTGAGTGTACGCCGACCTGGCACGCTGACCATCCGCCCAATAAAAAAATCCTCCCGCGACTGAATCTCGTTGATGATCTCTGACAAGACTGTCAACAATATCATAAACAGCTAATCTAGCCTAGTTTCTATTGGTTTACTTCTGGATCGGGTAATTAATTCTCTGACATGTAGCTCAAAAGTGTTGCAACGGACCAACAATATATTTGAGGTGAAAGCCTGAGCTCTCAAAATCTGCCCTGAAGTTGCAGAGCTGCAGATAAACCCCAATCATTAGTCATACAAGAGCACACACAGCAAGGACTTGATCCACTACATGACATGTATTCATAAAGACAGGTTGCTGATGGAGACAGACATGGTAATGATTGTCTTTGTGGCAAACAAATTCACACGTGTGTTTGGTCATGTGTTGAAACGCCAGAGGAGCACTCAGAAAATCCACTTTGTATTGCAAAAAAAACCATTGCTTGTCAGTTGTCAGCGCTCACGCCTACAGAGGACCGTCACCAACAAATTGTTTGCGTCAGCTGAGGGATAGGACGTGGGGGCCCTGTTGTGGGTTTGAAGTTTGGATCAATGTCAAGTATAAAGTCATAGCTTGGCGTGAGGAGGGATGAGGGGAGGCGTCTGGAATCTAAATGACGTTGATTCCTCCATTTTGCGGGCCTCGGCAGACCCCTGTGACTGGGTAGGGTTATGTTCAGAGCCTCTGGGTTTTCAGGGTCACAGGCTCATGTCCCAGGAGGGCCACAGCTGTCTTACGGCTGGGGCCTCTGCCTCCCTCTGCTCCCACTACATTATCATCTCCACTGCTTTTACTGAAGGACGGGAACTAACATGAATCCCAACTTTGTCTTTGTAAAATAATACTTTGTGAATTTCTCTTTATAACTTCAGAAGAAAAAAAAACATTTAAAAAAAAGTATATATAAGGGTCTGAAACTCTAGACCCCTCAAACTCAACTCTAAACCTCAAAGCCAGGTCCACTGCTCCCCCCCTATTGTTTCCCTCCAATCAAGGACTGATTTAGACCTGGGACACCAGGTGGGTGAAATGAATTATTCGGGAGAACAAAATACCAGCAGGCTCTGGACCTCATAGGGAAAGAGTTCTCCCCATTGTATTTTCCAGTTCATATTCACCCCTATGCACGTCCCTTATTCCAGGACTTACTGCCTGTTGAATCCTATGTGACATTCTTGAACCATCCACAACACCGTGAACAGATTGGACCTTTGACCTTTAGCAATGACACCGAACCGCTCTGCCGGCGCCAAGAACTACATTTGGGTTGTGACTACGAGATGAGTCACTGTTTTGTCAAACACTGCAATTTCCTGCCACTTACGAGCGTGTCACGCTCATCTAGAGTTACATTTACACAACTTTAAAATGTGAATATTAAGTAGGTTAAGGCAGGCATAAAAACAAGGATTTGTTGATCTCTCACATATTGAACGAATCAAGGTCAAGCGTAATTAGAACATATACTGTAAAACCATTCCAATATCCCTTTACCTTTCATTTGGTAACCAAAACAAACAAACAAGTAAAACCCCTGACAACATCCTTACCCATGCTCCTTTTTAATAAAACAATGTTAATATCATCTACACGTCATGTCACATCTGTACTAAAGAGGACATGACGCTGTGTACATGTCCTTGACAGAGTGCGTAATAAACAACACATATTATACAGCAGAAGCGTGTGACGCTAAGGGGAAATAAAGTCTATAACGAGTGCGGTTGCTAAATGATTTCTTGATTAGACTCTGGAAAGTCATTAATAATGTGCCTCTCTCCTCCCGCAGTTCCCCTGTACGTAATTTCATTTGCTATCATCATAAAGGATGAGGAGGGTCTCCCAGCTCATCTGTGGCAAATTAATGGCTGTTGCCCTGAAGAATATGCCAGGCAATACTATGCAAGTGTCATTCCTCTGTCTTACTGTGGCCGTTAAGGGGATGCCTCCAAAACATGCTTCCCACGCACATTGTGTGTAGTTGTTGTTTTACATTTTTATATATATATATATTTATATTTATTATTATTATTTATTATTTTTTTCCTCAGAGCATATATATTTTAGTGTTCCTACAAGAGATATAAAGGTGATGGGGGGAGAACGTTTTTATTTACTTTTGTAATAACTAATCTGACTGCGACAAGAGGCGAACTCTGATGTACAGTAGCATAAAAGTGAACTCTAATACGTTGTTACTCCTTAAATCCTTGATGATAAATAATCCACCACCAATGCGCCTTCAACCTTGTATCAGTATTCCGTCTAGCTTTCTGCATAGGAACCAAACGCTAAATTTAGACCTGCAACTGGCATGGCTAATTAATAATTTAGGATACATACACTGATATGGTATTTACACCAGCTGTGCACCAAGTCAGAATCTGAAACTGGAATAGCCTGAATTATAATGAGAAATATACTAAATACATACTCCTAAATATGCAAACATGCTGAAAAGCAACTCAAATTTATTAGTAGACACCTTTCAAAGTGAAATGACTTTTATTGTAGACCGGATCAAGGAAAACTTGCAGAGAGCTCATTTCTGTGCATTGAGCTTTATATATTATAAGATGGGTTATATTTTGATTCTCATTTGTATTTTTTATCCATCTAATCAGTACGCGGCATACTCTGAAAACACATTCTGGTCCTAGGGCTTACTTTTCATTTTGTAATGAAAGGTATGTCTCACAGTAGAGTGAACATGACTTAGCTCTGTGCATATAAGGCTGTATTCAGAAAGGCCTTAATCAATATCTACATTTTATTCAGATGATACCAGCACCTCTCTATTGAACATGAAAACAAAAGCAATGACTGCACGCCAAAAACAATCTTTTGCATTTTATCTTTCATAAGTACTTCAGATTACTAGGAAAATAACCAATATCCCAGCTGAGCCAACAACTGCCTTCTAAAATACAAGGCCGAGGTCAAATAGTCACACCGTACACAGAGATTGCTTGAGTGTGCGTGTGCACGAGCACGTATCTGTGTATGTCCACCATTCTGTAACACTAATTCTTTATATCACTGGCTCTTTCAGTTTGCTCGGTCGACATGCATTCACAAATTATGCGTACTGTGATGTTAAATTGTAGTAATTTTAATCAATATACTGTATCTTAGACAAAGAAAGCTTATCCTTTGATTACAAGTATGGCAATTGAGAGGAAACTGCCGAAACAGTTGGTTAGACCCACTCAGCCTGTGGGTTATCTGACTGAAAACTCTATGAGGCAGAGTTACAAAAGACCTGTGTATCACACAGCTGTGTACTATCAGAGAGTTCAGAAATAGCTCTGCGGGCATGAAGAACACGCTGTGCGCTTCCTTCCTCTCCAATTGAAAAATGTTACATAAATTATTCAAACCAAAATAAACACCTGGACCAATGGTGATTCAATCCTTCACTCCAAAACAACTGCAGGTCATCAAGGAGGGGATGTACAGGAGACCGATACAGACAAAAATAATATATATAATTAGCCAAAGACATTTGTATGTATAGGAATTTACATAAGACAGACGATAAACAGGATACACAGACTACATACAGGTAACTGCCAAGATAAAGGAAACACTAAGATAAAGTGTGTTAATAGAGGGTTGGGCCACCACGAACCACCAGAACAGCTTCAATGTGCCTTGGCATAGATTCTACAAGTGTCTGGAACTCTATTGCAGGGATGCCACACCATTCTTCCACAAGAAATTTGATCATTTGGTGTTTTGTTGATGGTGGGGGAAATCGCTTTCTCAGGCTCCGCTCCTGAATCTCCCGAAAATGTTCAATTGAGATCCGGTGACTGAGATGGCCATGGCATATGGTTGACATAGTTTTCATGATCATCAAACCATTCAGTGACCACTCATGCCCTGTGGATGGGGGCATTGTCATCCTATAGGGGCATAGCCATGGTAACCATAATCATTTCCCGCCAGGAATTTTTATACGTGACCCTAAGCACGATGGGATGATAATAACTTAGTTAACTCGAAAAACCATACCTGTGTGGAATCACATGCTTTCAATATACAGTGCCTTCAGAGAGTACACACACCCATTGACTATTTCCAAATGTTGTTATGTTACAGCCGATTTTAAAATGGATTACAGTTAGATTTTTTGGTCACTGGCCTACACACATTATCCCATAATGTCAAAGTGGAATTATGTTTTTAGAAATGTTTACAAATTAATAAAAAATGAAAGCTGAAATGTCTTAAGTCAATAAGTATTCAATTCCTTTTGTTATGGCAAACCTAAATAAGTTCAGGAGTAAATATTTTCTTAACAAGTCCCTTAATAAGTTGCAAGGACTCACTCTGTGTGCAATAATGATGTTTAACATGATTTTTGAATGACTACCTCATCTCTGTACCCCATACAGATTCAAACACAACACAGATTCTACCACAAAGACCAGGGAGGTTTTCCAATGCCTCGCAAAGGGCACCTATTGCTAGATGGGTAAAAAAAACAGACATTGAATATCCCTTTGAGCATGGTGAAGTTATTAATTACACTTTGGATGGTGCATTCTTCCTAACTTAGTTGCCGGAGAGGAAGGAAACCGCTCAGGGATTTTACCATGAGACCCAATGGTGACTTTAAAACGGTTACCATGTTTAATGGCTGTAATGAGAGAAAACTGAGGATGGATCAGCAACATTATATTTACTCGACAATATTAACC
This sequence comes from Oncorhynchus keta, assembly GCF_023373465.1. Classification (NCBI taxonomy): domain Eukaryota; kingdom Metazoa; phylum Chordata; class Actinopteri; order Salmoniformes; family Salmonidae; genus Oncorhynchus; species Oncorhynchus keta. Next base: position 12,613,608 of record NC_068428.1, read on the forward strand.
ATTTTGACAGAGCCTGGGGAATTTGAAAAAGAGTAAATGGGAGAATGTTGCACAATCCAGTTGTGGAAAAGCTGTAATCGCTGCCAAAGGTGCTTCTACAAAGTATTGACTCAGGGGTGTGAATGCTTATGTAAATGAGATATTTCTGTATTTAATTTCCAATAAATTTGCCAACGTTTCTTAAAACATGTTTTCATGGACGAGGGAATTTTTTTTTTGAATTCAGGCTGTAAACACTAAGTCAAAGAGTATGAATACTTTCTGAAGGCACAGTACTTTGTGTCCCTGATTTACTCAAGTGTTTCCATTATTTTGGCAGTCACCTGTATGTAGAAGAATAGTTTACACAAATCAACATGCAGTGTGTACACTAAGAACTACAGGCTACACTGTAAACACTAGCTACATTATGAATTATGCATGTAGGAAAGTATAAATAAATCAACTGTTTCACAGGATGAGCGGTGGGGGAAATATATATATATGAAAAGAGAGATGCATACGGTGATGTGCAGAGAGTGCAAAGAGCAATGTGCAGTTCTAGGATAATAGTGCAGAGTCCATAGTCTGTGAATGAGAAGATTGTGGACCAGGTGGCCGGTTGTCAAGGGCCATGGCACGGGGGAAGAAGCTGTTCAGATGGCGGGAGGTTTTGGTTGTGATTGACCTGAACAGTTTTCCAAAAGGGGAGTCTTCGGAAGAGGGGCTGTGTGATGAGGGATGATCGTTTCTGCGTGCTTCCTTGCCCTAGAGTCGTGCAGGACCTTGGAGGGCAGGTGGCAGCCGATGAACCTCTCAATTAGACCGGACAATATATATATATATATATTATATATATATATATTGCAGTTTGCCCTTGGTTTGTGCAGACGCATCCCCGAACCAGACAGTGATCGAAGAGGTGAGGATGGACCCAATGATGGTTGTGTACTGAAATCAGTAATGTGTACTGAAATCAGTATTTCTTCTGCTGGTGTGCCTTCTTGGTGATCGCTGTGATATGAGTTGTTTGCTTTAGATATCAAGCAGAAATAATGAAAGTGTGCCAGGCACAGAAGGTCAAAGAAAATACACAACCATTACCGATCCTTGTAATATTCCACGACACTATTTTCCTCAAAAAGTAATGGCCTTGAGGTTGTGGTAGATGACGGTCCCCAGGAATTTGAATATCTCAGCCGTGCTTACAGCTGAGGAACTGAATTCAATGGGGACAGATGGTGAGTGTCACTTCCTGAAGTCAATAAACATCTTCACGGTTGTGAGTGTTCAGATCCAGGTTATTGTGACTACACCAGGCCACAATCCAGTCAACATCTCTGGTACATGTAGGGCTCCCGAGTGGCTCAGCGGTCTAAGGCATTGCTTCTCAGAGGTAGAGGCGTCACTGCAGACCCTGGTTCGTTTCCAGGATGTATCACAACCAGCGGTGATTTGGAGTCCCATAGGGCGGCGCACAATTGGCCCAGCGTTGTCCGGGTTAGGGTTCGGCCGGGGTAGGCCGTCAATGTAAATTAGAATTAGTTCTTAACTGACTTGCCTAGTTAAATAAAGAAACATATTTTTTTGGCATGGCCTTATCTCAATTGGATTTGCGAAACTTTTGCGTCCTCGATCCACCTTCCTGTCGCACCTCATTTTCAAAAAGGTCAAATGTTAGAGGAAAGGCGGCGAGGAGAAGGAACATGGACAAAGATGAGCTTGTATGAAGTTAGATTATTTTCTCCATTAAGGCAAATTACATTTGCGGGGGTGGAATCACAAAATAAATGTGTAATGTGAAAAAGCTAAATGTAAGTAGCGTAAAGAAATATAAGTAGCGTGTTGTTTTAAAATGTTTGCATGCTGTTCCAGAAAACAAAGGGGGTGTGGCAGATTTCAAAACTCTTCCACAAAGGATTCAGGTAGAATAGACCAATATCCTCAATGAAAGGTGGCTATCGGGGTGTGGAGGACACTTCTGTAAGCCTACTAACAAATGAACTGTCTCCTCAACCACTTATCAGTTTCCGGGTCACGGAGGAGTGATGACAAAAGAGAAGAGTACGGAGAACGGACTTTTGCCCAAATGAGAAAAGGCCCATTTTACCGGAGAGAGTTTGACCGGATGGCGGCCTGGTTCAGTCATCTATGATGATGATTCATTGCAAATCATTGTGATTTTCATTGTGCACTAGCTTGAATAGAAAGCCTATGACTCAAACAATTAGCCCAAGAGTAAATTAGCTGTATCACACCATCATGTCATCAAGGAACTCCGCATGCCGCATTCATTCACTGTATTTAAAAAATGTATTCAAGACTGTTCATGAACAAGCTACTTTCGTCTTTTTCAAGCCCAAAGTAATTACTTTTCTACTTATTTTCAAGTCAACATTAAATACAAATGGAATCTTTCTACTTTCCAGTGTATTTAGTAATTGGAAAGTTCATCAGTGCAAGAGATCCACTATGTCTGCGCTCCCCTTTGACGTCTTTTTAACGAGTGGAAGTTGTGGTTTGCTGTGTTCACAAAGAGCACACAATGCACAAATGCACTCACTTCTTCCTCATCGTGGAGGCCATTTTGAAACAGACATCTGAGGTGACTTAACATGTCCTAAGGGCTAATACAGCGTGTTCAATTTAAAGATAACATTTTTTGAAGAGCGGTAAGAATCAGACTGGCTGCTTTAATTCACCCCCCCCCAAAAAAAAATTTGCGAAACAAAAAACTTTAGACAGTGGTTTATTATCCATCAATCTAACTTTGAAAGCATTCTTTGAAGGCTTGATCTGAAACGCTTACCAGACAACACTTTGATAGAAGTCTGACACTAACGTGTTTTGCATGGCAGAAAGTAATTTATTTTGTCTAGAAAAATGAAACAAACTAATTAGACGATTGTGTGAAGGCTGACACGGAAAAGGTCTAAGAATTACGAGCAAACACCCTGAAGGAACAAGCAGGAAAAGTCAGGCTTCTAATTTGTCACTCTTATGTAGTTGTGGAAATCAGAAAAAAAGGTTAATTAAAACAATAAAAGGCATATTGAGGTGAAATTTGCAGCAAAGTGTTATTCTGACTATTCATTAGCGCCATATATCATGCAAACATAATGTCATTTAAAAGTGTATCCTCAACTACTAGACATAACAGTCACTGAACTAAACAAACCATTTGACTTAAGTGAACATACTGTAAAAGCAATTACTGTCCCTTACTTAGTTAGGAAAGTAAAAGATGTACCATTTGAAGTAGAACTTGTGTCTAGCCAGTAAAGTGTAACGACGTTGCCTCGTGGCTTAAATAGCTGATTCAGCACAGGACATAAAGGCTCAAAGGAGAAATTGGAATGTGTTTTCTCACAGTAATCATAGTCAGGCTACTTGTCCAGATTGACTCAGGAGATCACCGGCCCAAATGAGCAGCATTTCAATATCCCTGAAGGTATTGCCCATGAAATTCCTGTCTGCCTATGATCAAAAGAGAGACTTCCATTTCTCAGCATACATTTAAACTAACCATTAGTTATGTTCCCAGTATTTGCCTACATATAGATATCCTAGCCCTGTATGGCCTTATATTCCAGTTGAAGTATTTCACTATTCACACTTTCTCTCAAAAGTAGCATTTTGGGTTCCCCAAGGGACAATGGTTTAACATTTTTATTTAACCTTTATTTAACCCAGGCAAGTCAGTTAATCACAAATCCTTATTTACAATGACGGCCTACCCCAGCCAAACCCTGACCCAGACGACGCTGTGTCGATTGTGCGCCGCCCTATGGGACTCCCAATCATGGCTGGTTGTAATACAGCCTGGAATCGAACCAGGGTCTGTAGTGACGCCTCTAGCACTGAGATGCAGTGCCTTAGACAGTGCCACTCGGGAGCCCTAATTAGATACAGGCTAGAATATCTCAAACGAATAAAATCAATATCTGAGTAACATCTGCATTTGAAACAGATCTATTTTTGTATATGAATCAGCATACACGAATTATGATAATAGATTCTTCATGCTTAAGCTGTTCAGAGTGCTTGTATGAGTGATATTTTCAAGTTGGAGAAATATCGCAAGTATCAATACTGATATTTCGACAAAACTACCATTAGATTCTAATCATTCTCCAAATTTTTGCTGATGGGGCTTATGTTAACCTGCAGGTCACATCCCACATAAGCAATAATCCTGATACAAATGACTAATTTCAAGGTAATTCAGCCATCAGAGGTAAAATAATAATAATAATAAAAAGATCTCTAAGGCCAGCTTAGCAAGACAACGTGCGAGTACTGTTTACTCTTGAGGGAGCTGGTGTATTTGAAACGTGTCCATATTAATGAGGAGAAGGTGGAATTTACTGAACTTGAAATGAATGATTAGGTATTCTCCTCCAGAGTTTTGTCTTGGATTTGATGTTTGCTTTAGATATCAAGCAGAAATAATGAAAGTGTGCCAGGCACAGAAGGTCAAAGAAAGTACATGACCATTACCGGTCCTTTTAATATTCCACGACACTATTTTCCTCAAAAAGTAATGGCCCAAAAAAGTAATCCCCACAAAGGTATGGATGTCATGACATACAGTGCCTTCAGAAAGTATCCAACGGCCCTTGACGTCTTCCACATTGTGTTGTGTTACAGCCTGAATTTAAAATGGATTGAACTGAGATGTGTTTGCCTTCACACAATACCCCATAATGTCAAAGTGGAATGATGTTTTAATTAAAAAAAGAAAATCTGGAATGTCTTGAGTCAATAAGTATTCAACCCCTTTGTTATGGCAAGCCTAAATAAGTTCAGCAGTGTTTATTTATTTATTATTTATTTATTAATTATTTAATGACCACCTCATCTCTGTACCTCACACATACAATTATCCGTAAGGTCCCTCAGTCGAGCAGTGGATTTCAAAGACAGATTCAACCACAAGGGCCAGGGAGATTTTGCAATGCTTCGCAAAGAAAAGGCACCTACTGGTAGATTTAAAAAATAAATAAAAATAAGCAGACATTGAATATCCCCTTGAGCATGGTGAAGTTATTAATTACACTTTGGATGGTGAATCAATAATAATAATAATAATATATGCCATTTAGCAGACGCTTTTATCCAAAGCGACTTACAGTCATGTGTGCATACATTCTACAATACACCCATACAGGCGTTCTTCCTAACTCAGTTGACGGAGAGGAAGGAAACCACTCAAGGATTTCACCACGAGGCCAATTGTTACGCTCGTTAGATGAATTAGACCAAGGTGCAGCGTGGTAGGCGAACATCTTACTTTTATTTAAAATGAACACACAAAAAAAACAACTAAATACAAAACAAACGTAAAGTTCTGCAGGCTATACAGCAACTAACAAAATCAGGATCCCACAAACTAAAGGTGGGAAAAAGGCTGTCAACAATAGACAGCTGCCTCTGATTGGGAACCATATCCGGCCAACAAAGAAATATAAAAACTAGAATGCCCACCCAAATCACACCCCGACCTAACCAAATAGAGAAATATAACAGCTCTCTAAGGTCAGGGCGTGACACCAACGGTGACTTTAAAACAATTTGAGAGTTTCATAGCTGTGATAGCAGAAAACTGAGGATGGAACAACATTGTAGTTGCTCCACAATACTAATCTAATTGACAGAGTGAAAAGGAGGAAGCCTGTACTCAATGAAAGTATTCCAATACATGCATCCCGTTTGCAACAAGGCACTAAAGTAATACTGGAAGAAATGTGGCAAAAAATTCACTCTTTGTAAGGGATTTCTTCCATTGACGGAGAAGTGGACCAAAGCTCAGCGTGGTTATTCTGATTCATGTTTAATTCAAAGATAAACACGGACACAACAAAACAAAACAAAACAAGACAATGAACGTGAAAACCCAAAACAGCCCTATCTGGTGCAAACACAGAGACAGGAACAATCACCCACAAACACACAGCGAAACCCAGGCTACCTAAGTATGATTCTCAATCAGAGACAACTAATGACACCTGCCTCTAATTGAGAACCATACTAGGTCGAAACATAGAAATCCCCAAATCATAGAAAATCAAACATAGACTGCCCACCCCAACTCACGCCCTGACCATACTAAATAATGAATACAAAACAAAGGAAATAAAGGTCAGAATGTGACACTCTTCATATTTTCACGCATAGTGGTGGCTGCATCATGTCATGTGTATGCTTGTAATCGTCAAGGACTGGGGAGTTTTTCAGGATAAAAAAAAGCTAAGCACGGGCAAAATCTTAGAGGAAAACCTGGTTAAGTCTGCATTCCACCAGACACAGGGAGATTAATTCACCTTTCAGCAGGACAATAACCCAAAGCACGAGGCCAAATTTACACTGGAGTTTCGCACCAAGAAGACAATTTATTTTGTATTTATTTTTTATTTCACCTTTATTTAACCAGGTAGGCTAGTTGAGAACAAGTTTTCATTTGCAACTGCGACCTGGCCAAGATAAAGCATAGCAGTGTGAACAGACAACACATAGTTGCACATGGAGTAAACAATTAACAAGTCAATAATACAGTAGAAAAAAGGAAAGTCTATATACATTGTGTGCAAACGGCATGGGGAGGTAGGCAAATAATTACAATTTTGCAGATTAACACTGGAGTGATAAATTATCAGATGATCATGTACAGGTAGAGATATTGGTGTGCAAAAGAGCATAAAATAAAATAAATAAAAACAATGAATGGTCATGAGTGTTCGAGTTACAGTTTTGACTTAAATCTACTTGAAAATCTACAGCAAGACCTGAAAATGTGCAAATGTTATACAATCCGCGTGTTGGAAAGATCTTATAGACTTACCCAGAAAGACTTACAGCTGTAATCGCTGCCAATTGTGCTTTTACAAAGTATTGACTAAGGGGTGTGAATATTAATATAAATGGAATATTTCTGTATTTAATTTAATACATTTGCAAACATTTCTAAAAACATGTTTACACTTTGTCATTTTGGGGTATTGTGTGTAGATAGATAGATTTTTATTTTAGATTTAATACATTCTGAATTCAAGCTATAACACAACCAAATGTGGAATAAGTCAAGGGGTGTGAATATTTTCTGAAGGCACTGTGATACAGCACTTGGCTCTGGACCCCAGTATGAGAGAATGCAGAAATGCTCTTTATGTGTAACACATGCTTGGTATTATTTTACATAACATTACTGAAGTATACATTTTGCTTCAGTCAACAAAACATGCACACAATAAGCAAATGCATGCTCATGATAAATGTCTACCACAAAACACCGAAAGGACATTTTAAATCCTTGCCTCACTCCTAGGCCCTTTGCAGTGTATCCTTGTGGGAGACATTATTGTCTGTAGTAATAAACATGACTAATCGCTCAAAACTTGGCTAAGTCCCTTGATACGTGCCCTTTGCGTCTCGCTGCAAGCACAGTGAGGTGTTTCTCATTCCTCAGATTTTTATATACAAACATCAGATTATTTCACCCAACAATCCGGCGAAATGAATTATTCATTGGCAAGGCCCCCTTGTAATGCATACAAATCTATTCAAATCTATTCAGTAATGACCTATATTTGTTTTTAAACTTTGTTTCCATTGAACATGCCATACGAATAAAGGAATTTTAATTTAATGATATGAAGAGTGCCTTGGTCCTCCTTTCTTTTTGATGACCAATGTACCCCTTTCACCAAAGAGCACCTTCTGTCTACCAAAACCTACTATTGTGTACCTCAGCAGTACTTCCCTTCCTCCTCTTTTTTCTTCTTCTACATGACCTACATTGTGTTTAAGAGAGGAGCAAAGGGACATTCATCAACAGAAACTAGCGACGTATTTACAGGAATTGGAATGATTCCCAAGTGTGACCTTTTCCCTCTGACTGTCTCCTCATCCCACCGCGATTAAGACGTGACCCAGATTTCAGAAATCTCCCTTTTTGAAGATCCGAACTCAAAGAAACTGGTCTACCCAGCTTTCCTCGGTGTCTTTTATTGTGTCTATTGTAAGTAGAGGAGCTAGCTAGCTTGCTAGCGGGGATAGCAGTGAACACCCACCGATTGATCAGAAGAAAAGCCTCCCTTGAGCTTGAAATCTTGTCGTCACACACAGTCCCAGCTGCTGCCTCCCATACCTTCAGTAAAGCTGGTGACAATCGGCTGCAACCTCCCCTGGTTCATTGGAGTGGGAGTTTTTTTTTTGTGTTTTTCTTTTGTTGCATAGGAGTGTGTGAGATCAGTGGTAAATCCATTGTAAATCTCCCTGTAAGCTACAGACCTGCTCCAAAAGCCCTCATGAGCAGGAGATGGTCCGTTATGACTGGGCCTTTCATCCAGGCGAAGGAGATTACATCTGAGAATCGCACTCCTTTCAAAGTTCTGCTCAGAGTTCAAACACAGTCTCATTCCAGTCACATCCGCATCAAGGAAAGGCCTTCAAAACGAACACATATAATCAGCAGGAGGGGGGACATACAGTAGATATGCTGTATTATGTGGGTTGTTAGTTTGTCTCGGTTGAAATATTTCATAAATATATTTCCGTTTCAGATACTCATTTGTTTGCCAACCAGCATCAAAATAATCCCTAGATATATGTTTTGTTATTTCTCTTATTGACTTTTATCAATACTTATACTTATACTCCAAGCAACTCAATGTAATGTTCATACTCAGTTGATTTTTCTTTGGTCAGATGTTGCCTCTGGATATGCTGTGATGGATAATAGATTTATAGTGTCCATCCACACACAAAGACAGAGACAGACAGCAGCTCACTGGGGAACATGTCAGTCTGCCGTATTGATGGGATGCTTTTTCTTAATATGAATAATGATGGCAACCTGTCAGTGGTGATGGATGAGGGAGGAGATAAGCGGTCGGAGGGGTTTCTCTTCCTCAACACTCATCTGTCTCTGGAACAGCTGCTGTGCCTCTGCTAAGGGGGTTAGGGTGCAGCAGGTCGCTGGGGGGATCGGATCGGAGCACTGCTGCTGTGTCCTCCCACACCAGTCTCACACACCGTCCAACATCAGCCTCACACACCCTCCAACATCAGCCTCACACACCTTCCAACATCAGCCTCACACACCTTCCAACATCAGCCTCACACACCTTCCAACATCAGCCTCACACACCTTCCAACATCAGCCTCACACACCCTCCAACATTAGCCTCACACACCTTCCAACACCAGTCTCACACACCTTCCAACATCAGCCTCACACACCCTCCAACATTAGCCTCACACACCTTCCAACACCAGTCTCACACACCGTCCAACATCAGCCTCACACACCCTCCAACATCAGCCTCACACACCTTCCAACATCAGCCTCACACACCTTCCAACATCAGCCTCACACACCTTCCAACATCAGCCTCACACACCTTCCAACATCAGCCTCACACACCTTCCAACATCAGCCTCACACACCCTCCAACATCAGCCTCACACACCTTCCAACACCAGTCTCACACACCCTCCAACATCAGCCTCACACACCTTCCAACACCAGTCTCACACACCGTCCAACATCAGCCTCACACACCCTCCAACATTAGCCTCACACACCTTCCAACATCAGCCTCACACACCTTCCAACATCAGCCTCACACACCCTCCAACATCAGTGCACTGCATCCTCACAACACCAGAGCATCAGGCCGCTCAGAGGAGCACAGAGGTTTGTACAAACCGGCCCTCGCTCTGTTCAATAAATGTTATTCATACCAATGAGGCTTCGGCGGTTTAAGTTACAATTACTATTAGGTCCAATTAGTCCTGTAATCCTACTGTTGTAATTGCAGCAGATTGTACTACAAAGCAACATCCGTCGCAACACATTGATTGCATCTACGCTGGACGGTCTTAATCTTTTCTTTGCTTACTTCACTAAATGTAATTGTCAGTAAACTGGTTTATCCATCATGAGACAATGCCTGCAACATGTTGTATGTGTATCCTTTGTAACAAGATCCACCTGGTAACAATTGGGAGCACATTTGGTAAAAGCCCGTTGTCTGTTACCCAGTAGGCCAGAATGATGCGCAATGCACCACAGTTCTGTTATGGAGGAGACCTACTGCTTTGATCTACTGTTAGGTGTCATGAACTGTCATCCCATGTTTTATCAAACTTCAAGCCAATGTCATGTGGACACTATGAGAAAAAAAACGGGATTTTTCTCAACACTGCTTACAGATGTCCCTCTGGTGCCTTGGCACTAGGGACCCGGGTAAGATATTTCCCACCAGGCTGTACTGTAGCACCCGGACGCTGTTTAGATAACTACTCTGACACACAGACTGTGTTTGTGATACTGTTAGAGATAGGATGATGACAGCCATGATGGATGACATAATGAGAGCAGTGAACTGGTCCTGAATGCACAGGGGCTGGTGTGACAGGCAGGTCAGCGCCGACGCACTACACATGGCCCAGAGGACAGGACGGTCGGTACTGAGCATGCTCGGACGATGCAGCGTAGCTACATGACACTACTGAGAACCAAGAGGAAACATCCCGCTCTCGCCTCTTAAAGGCACGATAAGGTAATTCCTCCTTTAGAAGGAGCAATGTGGCTGACGTGGGGACAATGGAGCTGAAAACTCATTAGCCTTGCATACGCTGGGCTCTTATTTGTCACTTTGTGGACATATGGTACCGGTTTCACCAGAATACCCCCCCAGGTTTGTGTTGTAGATTATTTTTCTGTCTGCGGGGAGGGAAAACACCTTTCTGTGAGAAGCTCTTTGTCTCTCCCAGAGAGTCTCGTACTCCTGATGACAATCTCACAAAGTAACACTTGTGTCATTTCATTTAGCAATTTGCAGGATGCTTTACTGAAGTGCGATTATACAGCGTTAAACTGTCGCCTTCTTTTCCTCCTCTTTAGTTGAGAGAACGTATATTATTTTGGGGGGAGATTCACAGCTATATTTTTTCTCCTGCTTGTTGCTGGGTGTCGTACAGAGGCCAGATATTTAAAGTAAAGAGAGCTGGTTTCTGAAGTAGTGCTCCAGAGAGATGGTTGCGTAATTCCACCAGGCAGATGAATAGGACCTCTCAGTCTACAGCGCTGTCAATCCGATAGCTTTGAAGTGTGCCAACTTCACAAGAAAACCCAACAGGAAAAGGGGAGGGGGGAGAAAAAAAGACTGATGGTGGTGGGGGAGAGGGGGATAGAGGGGAAGAGAAAGTTGATGTCTGTATTCTACAGGAGAACATGATGCAGCTTTTCCCTCGGCTTTTTTTAGCACAGACTTTATTTATGGCTCTAATGAGTGCAACAGTGGTGCTGGGGGAAGAAGAAATGTCTGAAATGTTCCTGTCGGTTTGTCACTGTGGAATTACTGCAGATGCAAAAAAGCTGTTATTTTAATTTGCAATGGTAGATATTCAGATGGTTGTTTTGGCCAACTCGCTGCAACGTGCAGGGTTGTTAGAGCGGTTGCTGGAAGGAACACAAATCACTGAAAGCCAATTTATGCTTAATCTGAAAAGGAGGTTGGTGGCTTTGTGTGGAGGGTGAGACGCGACTGTAGTGCACCGGATGCATTCAGAGACCAAATCAAGCTTCGCCGCGGCTTCGCACAGCTCCGCATTGACATGATTGGCTGACGGTAGGTGTTGACTGGAGGTGCTGTTTAAAAAAAACAAACACACTTCCTTGACAACTTCCTTAACAGCAGCTCTGCGAAACGCTTAATGGATGTTTGCGCCGACTTCTGCGGAGGCAGCATCCACAGTAAATGCTGTGCGGCCACTGCAGTGCAGAGCCTTTTACGACACTAAAAAGATGATGACTTCGTCTCCCCTTCATCTCCTGTACACTCATAGGTTACGGCCTGCCGTTTATTAACAATGCCTAGAGGAACTACTGGAAAAGGTGAAGATGACAGGTACTTCTAGCCACCGTCTGTGCACTTGAATAAAATGTGTTAAAGCTTTTATGAAAGGAAAGTGCACTCTCTCCTCAGTAGAAGACAAATGACAGAATTTAGTCAAATTACCCGAAAATTCGGTGTCTTTGTTCGCGAGATAAAGTACACAATTTGAAACAACCTCACAATTCACGAGACATCCAGTACTCCTATGAACAGATCTATGTCCAACCACACAGAGAAGGAATTATCTGATGTACCTCAGAAGCTTTTAAATGCTAGAGACGAAAGATGGAGGAACATAAACAGATATAACAGCAGCCATGTCAATGCATTTTTCAGCAGGAGAGGCCTGGTTGGCATTTAATGTCCCTGATTGACACTAAGGTAGAGAAAGTACACAATACACAGCTCCACAGAGTGAGTATCTATGAATATATGACATTTTCTCTTTGAAATAAATCATGTTTGTTTGGCGCTGTCTTGTTCCCCAGCTCTGATGTGTTACAAATCTTGATTCTCTTTCACAAAGGTACATGTACTGTATATGCTAAGGAGTAAAGCGAAATGATTCCTATATAATGTAATGACCCGATCTGGTTGATGTTGTTACTTTGTGTGTGTGTGTGTGTGTGTGTGTGTGTGTGTGTGTGTGTGTGTGTGTGTGTGTGTGTGTGTGTGTGTGTGTGTGTGTGTGTGTGTGTGTGTGTGTGTGTGTGTGTGTGTGTGTGTGTGTGTGTGTGTGTTGGGGGGGCTTAGGGGTAGTTATGATGGATAAGTCAATACTGCAGTGATCTTTTCTCAATCAACACGTAACATATCAGAGATCTGGCAGCAGTTTAGCCCACCAGACAGAGTGCTAGGTGCTTTTCAATTATATCTCTAATGATCATTCATTCCCCCTGTCCTCAAGCCAATTTTATGACAATAACAGTAATCACCCTCAATGATTTTGCCAATTGGTTGAGAAGAGAGAAAGAGCACACTACAGCGAGACGTGGGTCTTCTCTATCAAAACCATTGTGTAGCCTATAGCCCACGCAGTGCTGAAATATAAATCAAATGAGGGCTTCAATATGACAGTATTACAGTAATTAGCTACAGTATTATGCAGACACCTGCATATACGGAGACGTACATACCGATCAGCGTCTATTGTGTTCTGTTGCGTAACATCTCGTTTGCACCCCTACGGTTGGAGTGGAGGACAGTACAGTGCCATCTGGGACCGGGACCGGGACCGGGACCGGGACCGAACCCCCCCCCCCCCCCCAAGGCCCTATTACTGATCTACTGTAGGTCTCCACATCCCCATTACGTACTACTACACAGTCCTACACGTTTAAGTCACGACAGATGATTTAAGTGCTAGAAACCTCGCTCTAGCATTGAATTCATGGATGAACTATGGCAGCCGTTTCACTAATCAGCTCATGGCTTTCGACAGCAGGCGTCTGTTTTTTTAACAGCAGTTACGTGGACAGGAAGCAAAGACCCTCCTTTCCAGCCGTGTCGCTGATACCTAGGTGGAGTGGCAGTGTGGACTCTGGGTGACAGGCGATTGGTATGGGTTGTGTCTCAAATGGTACTCTACTCTCTACATCGTGCACTACTTTGTCAGTAGTACTGCACCAATTAGGGATTAGGGTGCCATTTGGGGTGCAGCTGAGGGGTGATGGTGGTGGCAGGCAGCTCCTGGCCCAGAGCATCCTTTCCTGGCTGTCTGTAGTGCAGATTGACAGTGTTGAGATGCAGACATCAACACTCTAATCCAGGACAAATTCATGGGTTTGTGGTGTGTGTGTGGTCAGCGGGAGGCAATGTGGTGAGGTGTGGGATCAGCCCCGGGGTCCGGCAATCCCCCCCGGGGTCACCAATCATAGCAGAGGGGTCATGATGTGTTTGGACTGGATGTGTTTTGCTAAATTTGAAGGCTGCCAAATCTTAACAGGAAAAATAAATTAAAAAAGACAAAAATATCAAAAATCAAAAATGTCTCAATATCATCAGCAATACAATCAGCATTCAGCATATACTGTCCTAAGATTGCAGTTTCACAAGGGATATGTAGATTAGGTTCTTACATCATCTCTGACTGTGTGGATGATATGAAACAGTAAGCTAAGATTTATTGGAAAAATGTGTAAGCTCTCAAGCACTGAGCGATCAACCCTCAAAAGTAAAAATAACCTCACACATCATATCAACTGTGTGTGTGTGTGTGGAGGGGGGAGTAGAGAGACAGAGAGAGTGGGAGACAGGGCAAGAGACAGAGAGGGAGAGACTGAGAGAGAGACTGAGAGGGAGAGACTGAGAGAGAGACTGAGAGGGAGAGACAGTGAGTGAGAGACAGAGAGGGAGAGACAGAGAGGGAGAGACAGAGAGGGAGAGACTGAGAGGGAGAGACTGAAAGGGAGAGAGGGCAAGAAATGGCAGGTGTGCTTCAGCCCCATGCCATCTCAAACACAGTCCTGACTAATTGGCTTGCGGGCCTTTACCATTCCAGTCAGCCAGACAGACAGTCTTTTTTCCCTCATTCGCTGGCTCTCTTTTGTACCCAGCTCAAACATAGGCTTCAGGTGTATTCTGAAGGGACAATGGGGGACTCAATACAGCTAATTAAATAATTTCAGTTCAGTCAATTCCACACTTAGTTCCCTGCTCACTCAATTTTCCTCCAGGTGGTCCATTCTCACTATGGACTGGCTTAGTGTTATTGCCAACTCCATTGCAGGCTTATGCACTGACATTTTCTGCATATGTTACTGCCAGTTACTATTTCCGGGAAGTGTTAATCTGAGGCCTGTTCAGGTTTTTACCTCTTGTCCAAGTTTGCAACACGTTTCCAGATTAGAATGTCTCACGGCCTCTGGCAAGAGACCATTTTAGCAAAACTCATGGGGGTCAACAAGAGCAATGTTCACACATTCCATCCAATTTAGATTTGACGTAGTTCTGCCATAAATTAGTCTCAAAAGTACTGGTTTCACACTTTGCACATTATGAAATGCTCACAAACTTTTCAAATATGCTATATGTAAAAGTATAGCATTTTACAGAGTACTTTTTATGTTAAGTAACTAGACTAACACTGTCAGTAAGAATCGTAGCCAATAGGTGATAATAGTATCCACTCAAAGTTAGGCTACATAGATACAGTCTATTGGCATTATCTAGTGAAACACTGGTCCTCTAATTTTGTCAAGCAGCTGTTAAACTGATTGGGTTAACTCGTCAATTTCCTCCATACAGATGGAATAGCCGAACAAAACTATTTGTGTGGTGCTCTAGTTTTATCACTTCCTGTTCCCATCAGCCCACTAATAGCACCAGGGTGTCAGGAGCCAATGTGTGTGATTACACACACACACACACACACACACACACACACACACACACACACACACACACACACACACACACACACACACTGCAACAGCTTTTTGGACATAGGAAATTGGTAATAAACAACGTGTTGATCGTTTATTGACAAATAATGCCCTACCTAGCCACCTTCTAGGTCATTACCTGTGTGTTAGATGTTGTGTGTAAGTAGATTGAGAAAAGCTTGGATTCAACTGATCTATATCCACATGCTTTGAATCATGGACTTGTTTGCATACACAAACAGTCAAACATCGCTATGCATTTGTTCTGGTTTACCAATACATATGCTTCTAATAGCTTTGTTTTCACAATCTGTTTGTTTTCTCTGATGTTTGATTACAAACAAATGGGGTGGGCTTCCTTGTGCTGCGTTCATGGCCATTAGGGAAAGCTGGCTGATTAAAACCAGTGTTTTGTTGATGCTGAGACAGTTATTATTCCCCTTTACAAGAAAGGTAAACAAACATCCCTTTCAACTCCAATTGCTAGTTAGTGTTCCTCATTTTACTGTGAGAGAGTGTTATCATCGACAGAACGTTGAATACCTGCTGGCCCAAACCCAACGAGTAGCTGTCATCTTATCTGTGTATTAGGTAATAATGGAACAGTTCCTTCCCTTCTGCCCAAGTGGGTCCGAGGTGTGTGAGAATGAACCGTTATCGTAGAGAGAGAGAGAGAGAGAGACAGACAGGATCCCTCCGTGGCACAGCTACTGAGCACGGTGGGACATCCGCTAGCCTTTCGTCAGATCACTGTAACGATTTATAAATGGGCTGACGGACTAATCCCTTTAGCGAAACTCTATATTTGTACCATCTAGCATCTCCCAGTGCTTCAGGTTCATGATTATTTGTGCCATCTTCCACTCCCAGCGCTTCGGGTTCATGCCAATACCCGTTCCACTGTGCGATTAGATGTGGCATCTCTCTTCTTTGGTACGATTAATGTTTTTCCTCGGCGCTGCAGTTGATCCCGCTGATCCTCATGATTGACTTCTTGTTAGCACCCTAATTCAAGGTAACACGATGGAACTCCATTTCAAGGGGATTAATTATTGTAGCTTGGGATTCCACTCAAAGATGGCAGGCAGCAGACTTACTGGGAGGAGGGGTATTTCAGGCAGGTTGCAATAAATCCCTTTAGACTGAGACATTTTGGGATTGACGTTAATTAAATTTGAAAAACAGATTACATTTTTTTTTTTTAAAAAGGCCAAGATTGATAACCCTGAATAGAATCCAAATCATTGGTATGAACGGCAGGCTTCAAAGGTATCAGGCCGATGGCCGCGTGTATGTAATCATGACTCTATACTAACGTGTAGAGGGGAAATCTGTGACGGCTTCCTGGAAATAAGGAGGTTACGTTCAATTTGGATATAAATTGAAAAGTGAGTCTCTTAGATCTTTGGATTGTATCTCTCGAACCGATTTGGTGAACATTACATGTCAAAAGACCAGTCTTTGATACCTTTTGGATAAGGGACTCTGTATTATAGGAATGGTTTCAGTAACTTCAAGTTTAATTCCACTCATACCCAGAACATCTTAAAACCTTTGTTTACTGTAATAAACGTTGAGCCGTTACCATAGTCTCAGGGAAGAAGGTTCCCTTTTCTCCCTCTGTTTGATGATATTTACATTAGATTTTTTTTTATTCTTTTTTTTTTCTCAAAATAAAATAAAAACATTTCATCTGGAAGGCGTCGAGCTCTGCAGATAGCGCTGTGCCGGAGACAGCCCCCTATTGTTGTTGACAGAGGCCTTTGTACCACACCGGGGATGTGTAACAGATTACTGGCACCGTCGCCACACAGGCCATACATTTCAAATTCAAATCTCAACACACAAGAGAGGGACGGTCACCTAAGGGTCAGCTGGATGTTTTCGGTTGATTTTGTTAAAGATGACGGATGAAGAATTCTTATTTCAACACATATCCACATTGGAGTGGATTCTGACAGATAGGATGGGCATCAATGTAAACATGTAGGTGGTATTGGTCATCTTTGTATTTATTCTAGACATGGGACCACTAACAAGACATCTAAATAAACTTATGTCAGAGGTCTGTATGTCTTCATTTTGCTCAGTACAAAGATGTGTTCATCTAACGTGGCGTTTGGTTCAATGCTTCCCCTTAATTCAGGTCCTGTAAGCCCTATGAAAGGTTAGCTACAAGCAGTGGGTCACACTCTAGTGGGACAGAGGGAGGGAGTCAAAAGGAATGAGTCTTTTACCGGGGTGAGTTAGCTCATTTGTTGGCATAAAAGGTTGGTTGAAAAGAGATGTGTTTGTTAGTGAGCGGCCAAGACCATTTGTTCTGATGATTAAGACGGTAGCCCCTACAGTTCCTGGGTCCTAGGTCAGCCGTTCACTCCTGTAATCCCACCGGGAGCGTTTGTTACTCTATTTAAGCAAGGTTCTGACAAGGGGATTAGCCCGTGTAGGATTAATCACTTTAAAAAGATAACTTTTAATGAGTTTTACCTCCCTTAGACAATTGGCATAGGATGGAATCTGTATCACATTTTAAACATCAACAGTGCTATTGTACATTTACTCCTAAAAAGAAACAAGATGAAAGTATCGGGACGTGGGTTTGGGGTTAATCATTTTGTGCTTTGCATTGATGTCTACAACTTATTTCATCTATGGTAGGCTCCTTCTAACCAAATAGATGAATGAGGCGTGGATGAATTGTCTCTTTTATGAGTAGATCCCTTTGAAACATTCCTATGTTGTTTTGATGCATAACGTTTTCAATGGGAGGACTGTTGCTGCTGGATGACGTGATTCGCCACGAGAAACAACTTCGGGTCAGCTTGAGGTGTTTCTGTATCGTTCAATGTGTGGCCTCAACCTTGTGCGCGCCACTTGTTAAGCATTTAGCCGTGTTGTGTCAACACCGTAACGACAAAATGATCACGTAAACAAAACACGCAGACAAATAACGATATTTCCCATGCAGTACTACTGACATAGTAACAGACATTCAATAGTGTCACAAGGCGTCACTTTTACACAGACCAATCGTTACGGGGGGCATGCACTGAATACTACATTGATCAGTTACAATAGCTATACTAATTAGAGATGGATGCAGAACTGCACACAGCTGGCACATTGCGTGCCGTGTGAGCCAATTCAATTGGTAGTAGGGGAACGTGAAGATGTGTGTGTGCAGGCAGAGAGGGTTGAGCTGAGCTGCCCTCTGCAGTGTGTCAGGCTCCCAGTAGGGGGAGTTAACTTGGCAGTACCACTCCACTATCCTCAAATGGACAAATCTGCAGTCAAAAGGCTTCTAAATAAGTCATGCCGGAGTTTGGACTTCAGGGGCCTCAGTAACTGCTGATTTCGATCCTTTTAGCGGCTAAGAAATTGATACCGTAAATATATGGAGGCGTTATGCGTCTGCTGTATTTTATTCATCTATGAAGCAGTGCAAGCGATCATTTACCTTCCTACAACTGCTGAATGTGTGACAGGTGGGGAAAAAAAAAAATCGGCATAATATGTCACGCTGAGCAATGTCAAGTTTGATACGTGGACACTGTACGGATACGATGAGAAGAGGGATTTGAGAACACGTCTGTTTGATAAGACAAGACGCTCTGAAATTGGGGTGTTGTAACAGGAAATATTGAGATGTCTGAAAGGAATTCTGACAGCCTAATCAGTCACTGGGTTAGATGGAGATAAGAAAAGAGGCGAGTTTGGCACACAGAACATCTCTCATAGGAACCATCCTATAATATCATTTTCTGCCTCCCAGCCTCTGAAAGAGGATTAAATAAATATGTGATGGGAACTAGAGAGAGAAAAAAATATCTGGTGGATGACAACCTACCAACTCCAGAGGAAATAAAGTATCAGTATTTATATAGGGTCCTGCAAAGAGTGAAATCATTCATGCACATACATCCAACGCATCATAACTCATCTGTATCTCTTATCTGATTGTGGAGATCGAGAGAGTCCATCTAGCAAATCCACATCTAGCAGAAGACAGATCCCAGATCCTGGCTCCTTAAACAGAAATCTCAATCAACATTTCATTTCCACCCAGATAGAGCCCGAGTCATTTCAGAATCAATTAGAGCTGGTGCCTGCACCGCCCGGCCCATGTGTTAAGGGGATCAGCCGGTCACTTGCTCAGCTGCACTCCGCTCTGCCTGATCTCTCAGTTTTACATGGTGAACAGGCTCGTTTCACACAGCACAGCGGCTGAGGAGGAGGCAGCTGCGGCAACAGCAGATGGCAAATAATAACCGTTAAAGCGAGCCCACTCCTCTTCTCCTCCTCTCCTCTTATAGACAACCACGCAGGCACAAGGAATGTCCCCCTTGAAAGATGCTAAGGACAGAGTTGTCTACCCAAGGTCTCTAAACGCGTACCTTTTTTACATCACACATTTTATGTTCAGAAAAATGTGTTGTGAAAAAAGGATTAGGGGATTACAGAGCTGTGACACTCGTCTCCAAGACAGAGAGGGTCAGGAGTTCAGAGCTGCCCAGGGCTGCCGGGCCTGCTCAGTCCACTCCAAAGCCTGGGCTGTGATGCTGTGCCAGTGTGACTGGGTTGCCCACAAGCCTGCCAGATTGAAGCACTCTGTGCATGGCAGGAGATAAAGAGATCCTGCTGTCTGGTGATAATAGAAGTGAGTCCTGTCCTGGGCCTGACTGGGATGTCCAGACTCCCCAATACAACTCCCACGCACGCATACACGGTCAGCTGAATGGCCAGAGCTATAAATCCACCCCAAACTTAAGAGGTGAATCTAACAGAAGTGAATGCCTGTCTCTGTTTGTGGTTTAGCTGCCTCACCGACACAGTGGGTTTACACGAGGCTAGTGACCCGATGACCAAAACATGATCTTGATTAATCCCAGAGCACCCCCCCTCCCCCCAAAAAAAAACAAATGGAGGAAAAACACAAGCAACACTTGCACTTGTCTTTTCTTACTTGCACTGATGTTGTTGATAGCTAGTTTACTGAGGATTTTTTGTTCTTGTAGCTTACTATGACTGATGTGGTTGTCTCACCTAGCGACTGTACGTTAAAATGAACGCACTAAAGCCACTCTGGATAAGAGTGTATGCTAAATTACTCAAATAAAAAAAAATAACGCCAAATGTACATCATTTCCAGATCTTAATGCCGGGCTTTTTCATTGGCCAATAGCACTCCATTCTGGTAAGTGATCATGTAAAGGATTAGTCTTTGTTTTCATTATATTTGGCTCTATATTTGGACAAGTTAGGCTTATTTCTACTTTCCATTCTTTCCCCCATAGACATAAAATGCTTCTTTTTTTTTTAAAGGTTATACCCAAGGAAGTTTGTGTGTGATGCATGTACGCTGAGGGCTAAAATCAAAAATAAATCCACAAACCAAATATACATTTTCAATGAGTCAGATGCATCTGCAGGTTTCATATATTACATCATCTGAGCTCTGTGGTTGCCAATTTATGAACCACTTTCTATCTAGCTGAACAGTCATTTCAAATGCAAAGATTTGAGGGTTTGGTTTTATCTGCTCAAGGGCAAAACTGGCACAGATGTGTGGTACTAACCGTATGAACTCAAATGGCCAGAGGTTCTTTGAGTAGGAGGCTATTATTGACATGGACACTACAACTCCCAATTCTGATGGATTTTCCTTTTGACTTGGTATTGACTGTCTCACATAGTAAATGGGTACTCTGGGGACAAGGAGTTCACAGAATGGATGTGTCCTGTGAACACAGCATGAGATTGTTCAACACCCCCTCTATGACCCCATGGGGAAGCCCCTTTTACCAATTGAAGACAAACAGAAAATCACTGTAGGCTACTGGGTGATCTATTTTTAGAGAATAGTACCTAGCATATTTGAGAAAACAATGGAGTTATATTGCTCTACATAGCCCTGCTTACTTTACCAGCACGGTGTAACAATATTATGCATATTGAGTGTGAATATATTGCCTGCTTCTTAATGTCCCCACGTTGTGTGATGAGGGTGAACTCATTCGTCTCTGGGAGCAGGTTCACTCAGTCTGTTGAGTTTTTCTATCCTAGTGGCACAAGGCGTGACCGAATTGCAGCACCACTCGGAGCAGTCAATTAGCCGGCAGTATTTTGAGTCAGTCGCCATGTTGCTGTGAGCTTCGTTACTGCATTAAATCACTGCTCTGCCAGCTGTGCTCTGAACTTTCAGCGGGCGGAGGACTCCCACTCTCCTTTCCTCTGCAGGCCACGAGTTATAGAACGAACCACAGCACTGCAAACTATGTTGCATAATACAACTTAACCAGTTCGCCAAAAGGGACTTCATGAATTCCCATATTCAAAATTTATGTTTTATTTCATAGCTGTGTTACACACACACACACACACACACACACACACACACACACACACACACACACACACACACACACACACACACACACACACACACACACCTTTATTTTGCTTGGTGTCCTTTCTGAAGGTTGTGAGGGCCACCCTGTACTTTACTTCTGACTGAAGCCTCATGCTAGTATTTTAGCCAATCCATCTGTCCATCAAACAGTAGCAGAAGCTGCTTACTCTTCCTCTCATCTAGACATTAATAGGTTAAGTAGCTGTTTTGGCTGGAGGTAAGGCTTAAATCCCTGAAAAGCAGCAACCACCTGCTAGCCATTGTTACCCTCAGGCAGCCTAAGGGACCCATTCAAAATGCCAAGCTGCCAATGAAAACGTGCCTCCACACAGCGAATCCAAACAAACAATGACACAGGGATCAAGCCCGGAACATTAAACCCTGCAAAGTAAATGGTAAGTGGTACAGTATCTTATTATCTACCTGCTGCTACTTTACACTGAGCAATACCACTTCCGTAATCTGCTTATATCCGAGGGGAAATGTCTTAAGCTGCACAAGGGGAGTAAATTAAAGCTTTTTCCCATGATCCCCCAGTGTGTGTGTGATGCCCTGCTCGTATCCTTGGAGATCCCTGTGTAGATTAGTATTCAGACCTGCAAACACAACCTCTCAGTGGTGGAGGCCTCTTTCAATCTCACATCCAATTCAACTCTACACCTAGTGTGTTCCTGACCTTACTCAGTAGGTAGACGGAAGGCAGGCAGCCCAATGGAATTTGAAGTTTGCCAGACATTAATTGAATGAAAACAACTGACTGGACCACCAATGACTTCAAAACGCTCAAATGTGGTGTCATGTCTACTGTAGCACTTGTACCATCCATGTAGTATATCCTCATATATTATGCAAATCAGTATTCCATACTGCCCATGCATGGACGTACCTGCATGCTGTCAAAATACCTCTTTGAACGACATTCATTGCCAGCGTGTGTGTAGCTCACTGTGTGTTCGGTCTCCTTAAATAAAAGTTAATGGCTTCATAAGTCATTAAAAGGTTGGCTGCCCATGTCACTATCAGTGTAATCTGCTGTCACCACGCACTGCAGCTTTAGCAAACAGATTTATGCTTTGACACGGCAAGTCCAAGGAAATGGCGGTGTCACCGCAATCTGATCGGGCCCAACTTCAGGCACTCAAGTGGCTCGTATCAGCTAATGGAATCGAGTAGCGGCTACTGTCAATACGCTGCCAATGTTTGAGATTATCTTCACATTATAGGGACATGTTGGCTGGGTTCCCTTGATAAGGTTCCCCCGTACTGGTATACGCCATCACAGGGAGACAGCATGGGAGATCACGCGCACGCTTTTCTCCTTGAAACCCTAAAAACAGCCGATGGATGTGCAGGGCAACTTTTGTGAAACCATATGCAACTTTGAGGAAATCCCAGAGCCTTCAACTTCTCCAGGCGGCAGCGCAAAGAAACTCAAAGACCATCGGAACCGAACCGAAGCATTGACGGAGAACGTGCACCACAGTCTAACTGAAGCGGAGTAATATTACCATTCACTGTTATCTCCGTCCCTTTGTTCCCTTCCCTCAGCATCACTGCAGGTATGGCATATAGTGACGTAAACAGTCGATCCAAACGAAAAAGGCCTGGAGAGTCTAGAACGGTATTGAATCCATATACAGTATGAATGCCACTGTTCATTCTGATTGACCACATCCGGGGCTGGATCCCCAAACACTCTAATGTGAATATTAAGTCAACTAATTGGATTTGGCTCTTTAAGCCTCTTCCGCAAAAGGGGACAGAAGAAAATAAAAGGCAGAGTCATGGACCATCTCTGTATCTCAGTCAGGCCATGGGAATAAAGTAATTATAGTAATTGAATCCAAATTGCATGTGTGTTAATCTTTCAGGGGGGGGGGGCTTGACTGTAAACCGGCATGAAAAACCAGAGTATTCGGCAAAAATACAGTTCGTCTGTAAGTGGCCATTTGTGAACTGAAATATGGCTGATCAAACTGTTATTCTTCGACAACAGAATGAATGAGTTGTATGTATGAAATGTCGGCTAGTGCGAGTTCTTCCTGTCAAGATGAACCATGATGAGCTCGGGAAAGTGAACAGCACGGCTCTCGTCTTGCGTAACACAGTGAGAAATATTGTGCGGAAATTAAACCTGAAGTTAGATCAAGTGTGGGTGTTGTGTTACATTCACTGACGTAATGCTGGAAGGGTATGCGTATCACACTTACAGGGCCTTCAGAAAGTATTCACACTTCTTGACTTTTTTTTCACACTTTGTTGTGTTACAGCCTGAATTGAAAATGATTTAGTGACACTGGCCTACGCACAATACCCCATAATGTCAAAGTGGAATTATGTTTTTAGAATTCATTTACAAATTAATACAAAATGAAAAGCTGAAATGTCATGAGTCAGGAAGTACTCAACCCCTTTGTTATGGCAAGAGTAAAAATGTCCTTGATAAGTCACATAATAAGTTGCATGGACTCACCCTGTATGCAATAATAGTGTTTGACACCATTTTTTGAATGCCTACCTCATCTCTGTACCCCACAAATACTGTGATCTGTAACGTCCCTCAGGCGAGCAGTGAATTTCAAACACCGATTCAACCACAAAGACCAGGAAGGTTTTCCAATGCATCGCAAAGAAGAGAGCCTATTGGTAGATGGGTAAAAATGAAAAAAGCAGACATTGAATAACCCTTTCAGCATGGTGAAGTTATTAATTACACTTTGGACGGTGTGTCAATACACCCAGTCACTACAACCATACAGGCGTTCTTCCTAACTCAGTTGCCGGAGAGGAAGGAAACCGCTCAGGGATTTCACCATGAGGCCAAGGGTGACATTAAAACAGTTACAGAGTTTAATGGCTGTGATCGGAGAAAGGATGTACAAACAACATTGTACTTACTCCACAATGCTAACCAAATGACAGAGTGAAAAGAAGGAAGCCTGTACAGAATAAAACAATTCCAAAACATGCAATAAGTAAACTGCAAACATTTTGGCAAAGAAATGTACTTTATGTCCTGAACACAAAGTGTTATGTTTGGGGCAAATCCAACAGAACACATCACTGAGTATCACTCTTCATATTTTCAAGCATGGTGGTGGCTGCATCATGTTATGGATATGCGTGTCATCGGCAAGGACTGGGGAGTTGTTTTTTTTTTTAAAGAAACTGGCTAGAGCTAAACACAGGCAAAATCCTAGAGGAAAACCTGATTCATTCTGCTTTCCAACAGACACTGGCAGACAAATTCACCTTTCAGCAGAACAATAACCTAAAACACAAGGCCAAATATACACAGGACTTGATTACCAAGACGACATTGAAAGTTTCTGAGTGGCCAAGTTATAGTTTACACTTAAATTGGCTTGAAAGTCTATGGCAAGACTTGAGAATTGCTGTCTAGACAACAACCAACTTGACAGAGCTTGAAGAGTTTACAAAAGAATACATGGGACAATATTGTACAATACAGGTGTGCAAAGCTCTTAGAGATACAGTTGTAAATCGCTGCCAAAAGTCATTCTAACATGTATTGACTCAGGGCGTTGAATACTTATCTAAATCAAGATATATTAGGGCTTCATTTCTTTGAAAATGTCTTCCACTGACAGTATTTTGTGTAGATCAATGACCAAAAGGGACAATTAAATACACTTTCATCCCACTTTGTAACGCAACCAAATGTGGAAAACAATCACGGGGTGTGAATACTTTCTGAAGGCACTGTGATTCAGACGGAGACTGCGCTAAGGGATTTAAATGTCAGTGTGTAATATGTTTTTTTACATCGTAGCATATGATGGTATGAGTTGACTGACACTAGGCTGTTTAACATGTTTCCTACCCTGCTGTGAAATGTTAAGCAAGGCTGTGCAGTTTTGAATGTATGTCATATAAATGCTACATGTGTTATGTTTAGAAGATGATAATAATAATAATAATAAGTACTGAAAAGTGTACTTCTAAGCTAGCGAACAGTTTTGTAGACTCAAGAGTTCACCTAAGATGAGAGAGTCAGGCAAAGTTGAACAGTCATATCTTTCTCCCACAGCTCAATTCTCATTAATGTCAATTTCATAGTGCCGGCCCGAGGGGGAAGACCTTCCTAATAATATATACCACTTATTCAATACACTTCCTCACATCAAAAGAGTCTGTCGATAACATTAGCTGTTTATCCATAACGTCTGGAGACCAACTTTTGCCCTTTTGACTGGAGGTAGTCGCAGTGTCATGTAAGACAGAGTACAAAATGAAATTGTTCCTTAACACATGAGCATAGGCCTATGCTTCCTCCTTGGAGTTGAAAAATACTTGATGTTGAGAGAAAAAAAACTGAGCTGAATTGGAAACAGCACATGAAGACCCGATGAAAACCATGGCGGCTGAATTTATTATTATTATTTTAACAATACGAGCATTATCAATAAGGTTATGAGGTACAGTGATTCCGTGAGCCATAAAAGTAAGGCTGCAGTAATAATTCATTCTCACTGTTGTCATCATCCCTTCAGCAGACACACGTTGCCTCGGGGGGAAAATGACATGTTAAAACCCTGCAATGGGATGCGGTTCAGCGTTCAGTCTATGACTAGTTCGTGATTCAACTGAAGTCGAGAAAATACTGGGGTGAGTTTCAGGCCAAGCATAAATCTGTTCTTTGTGTGTGGGCTCACACTACACTATGGTAGCATGTAAAAGAACCTCAAAGATACTTTCCTCTGACGCTTTCAAGCTCTATGTTGCTCTCTTGCTGTCCTTTTATATCCCTTGTGCTTTTAGTCAAGATACATATTTTGACAGCAAAATCCGCTGTGCACTCCAACTTGGTTGCCATGGACACAGTTAAAGTTAGGGAGGGTATCATGTTGTGCTGTCCGTCTGACATTTATCCTGTTGGAGAAGGATCGGACTTACTGGGAAGGAGTTTTTTTCCTGCAACCTGTGTGGCTCCACGGGGGAAGGGCTGTGTTGATGGGAAAAAGCTCTCTGAGCAGCAACTGGCTGGGAAACAAAACTGATTTAGAAGCAGCTAACACCAGCAACACAGCTGAGCCTCGCTTCACAGGTCACACAAAAAAAACAAGCAGAGTCGCAGTAAGACAGCAAAGATCGTATCAAATCACCTTTCTATCTCAACTAGGCACTTCTGATTTTAATGGTGCCTGGTAGGGTTGAGCAGTATCCATATTTCCATACAGTTATATATATACATATATATACACATTAGAGTGTCTAGTTTGAGAAACAGACGCCTCGCAAGTCCTCAATTGGCAGCTTCATTAAATAGTACCCGCAAAACACCAGTCTCAACATCAACAGTGAAGAGGCGACTCTGGGATGCTGACCTTCTAATGTACTTGTCCTCTTGCTCAGTTTTGCACTGGGGCCTCCCACTCCTCTTTCTATTCTGGTTAGAGACAGTTTGCGCTGTTCTGTGAAGGGAGTGTTGTACGAGATCTTCAGTAGCTTTGCAATTTCTT
Organism: Oncorhynchus keta; assembly: GCF_023373465.1. Taxonomy (NCBI): domain Eukaryota; kingdom Metazoa; phylum Chordata; class Actinopteri; order Salmoniformes; family Salmonidae; genus Oncorhynchus; species Oncorhynchus keta. Next base: position 12,640,765 of record NC_068428.1, read on the forward strand.
GCATGGAATAGCCTTCATTTCTCAGAAGAAAGTGCTTCGTTTCTGGCCATTTCGAGCCTGTAATTGAACCCACAAATGCTGATGCTCCAGATACTCAACTAGTCTAAAGAAGGCCAGTTTTATTGCTTCTTTAATTAGGACAACCGTTTTCAGCTGTGCAAACATAATTGCAAAAGGGTTTTCCTAATGATAAATTAGCATTTTAAAATTATAAACTTGGATTAGCTAACACAACATGCCATTGGAACACAGGAGTGATGGTTGCTGATAATGGGCCTCTATACGCCTATGTAGATATACAATTTAAAAAATCAGCCGTTTCCAGCTACAATAGTCAATTACAACAATGTCTACACTGTATTTATATATATATATATATACTGTATATATATATATACAGTGGGGCAAAAAAGTATTTAGTCAGCCACCAATCGTGCAAGTTCTCCCACTTAAAAAGATGAGAGAGGCCTGTAATTTTCATCATAGGTACACTTCAACTATGACAGACAAAATGAGAAAAATAAATCCATAAAATCACATGGTAGGATTTTTAATTAATTAATTTGCAAATTATGGTGGAAAATAAGTATTTGGTCAATAACAAACGTTTATCTCAATACTTTGTTATATACCCTTTGTTGGCAATGACAGAGTTCAAACATTTTCTGAAAGTCTTCACAAGGTTTTCACACACTGTTGCTGGTATTTTGGCCCATTCCTCCATGCAGATCTCCTTTAGAGCAGTGATGTTTTGGGGCTGTTGCTGGGCAACACGGACTTTCAACTCCCTCCAAAGATTTTCTATGGGGTTGAGATCTGGAGACTGGCTAGGCCACTCCAGGACCTTGAAATGCTTTTTACGAAGCCACTCTTTCGTTGCCAGGGCGGTGTGTTTGGGATCATTGCTGAAAGACCCAGCCACGTTTCATCTTCAATGCCCTTGCTGACGGAAGGAGGTTTTCACTCAAAATCTCAGAGTACATGGCCCCATTCATTCTTTCCTTTACACGGATCAGTCGTCCTGGTCCCTTTGCAGAAAAACAGCCCCAAAGCATGATGTTTCCACCCCCATGCTTCACAGTAGGTATGGTGTTCTTTTGATGCAACTCAGTATTCTTTGTCCCCCAAACACGACAAGTTGAGTTTTTATCAAAAAGTTATATTTTGGTTTCATCTGATCATATGACATTCTCCCAATATTCTTCTGGATCATCCAAATGCTCTCTAGCAAACTTCAGACGGGCCTGGACATGTACTGGCTTAAGCAGGGGGACACGTCTGGCACTTCAGGATTTGAGTCCCCGGCGGCGTAGTGTGTTACTGATGGTAGGCTTTGTTACTTTGGTCCCAGCTCTCTGCAGGTCATTCACTAGGTCCCCCCGTGTGGTTCTGGGATTTTTGCTCACCGTTCTTGTGATCATTTTGACCCCACGCGGGGAGATCTTGCGTGGAGCCCCGGATCGAGGGTGATTATCAGTGGTCTTGTATGTCTTCCATTTCCTAATAATTGCTCCCACAGTTGATTTCTTCAAACAAAGCTGCTTACCTATTGCAGATTCAGTCTTCCCAGCCTGGTGCAGGTCTACAATTTTGTTTCTGGTGTCCTTTGGCAGCTCTTTGGTCTTGGCCATAGTGGAGTTTGGAGTGTGACTGTTTGAGGTTGTGGACAGGTGTCTTTTATACTGATAACAAATCCAAACAGGTGCCATTAATACAGGTAACGAGTGGAGGACAGAGGAGCCTCTTAAAGAAGAAGTTACAGGTCTGTGAGAGACAGAAATTTGGCTTGTTTGTAGGTGCCCAAATACTTATTTTCCACCATAATTTGTAAATAAATTCATTAAAATTGTAATTGTCTATTGTATATATATATATATATATATATATATATATATATATATATATATATATACACACAGTATTACCGGCAGTGCGCATAAGGGGGACTATTTATTTTCCAACTAAAATAATTAGCCCTGAGGGGTATACTGCAAAGCAGGATCAATGAGTTATCCTGCTAACTTCTATAAACAACCAGAAATAACCACTTATTTTATGGTTCATTAAGAAAGCTAAACTTACATATGTGTTTTTGGTTGTTGAGTCAACTAGATCATGTCAGTTTCAAGCTTATCTTTCGAAAAATATGTCAGAATATTTAGGCAAGTTAGATGGCTAACTCCTCCTTTGTAGATACCCCTCAGCTGCAAATAATGTATCTGGCACAATTTAGATAGTTAACTTGGCATGCTCTGCCGCAGCCCACAAATATCATTTGACAATGCTGTGTGTTTACATAATTGCATATTTAATTGCTACCTTGCTGAATCCCCTGGCAGTAAACTCAATCCAACAGGAAATGCTGCATATTGTATCCCATTTCCAAGGCTTTTAAGTGGAGACCTTTTTTTTTGTTGGGTTGAATCAAGACAGATTGAAAGGAAGTCATCTGGAATAGGTTGCATGGCATGTAATGAAAACTCTTTAATTGACATCAGAAGAGAGAGGAAGGGAGACGTTAGGATGGACATTGAAATAGGGAACAGAGCTGCAATGCTGATTATCAAATTTGGCTCCGAATGATCAAAAGCTGAAACAATGCTAACAAGTTAACAACAGTGCCTTTATGTCCACTTCATAGACCATGCATGATAAAACTGTGTGTTGCTAGGCAACAGTATTTAGTACTAGGCTAGATTTGGACCTTCGACCTGTTGACAGAAGGCTTGTACTGCTCACTTCTGCATGCATCATCTACACTGTATGCAAGTTCTTTTGAACAGCAAAGCATGGTAAACAATGGATGTTTGATACATTTTATGAACAAGCTTTGTCATGTTGTCCACAAGGCCATCTTAAATCGGATTTCTGATTTGATCTCCATTTTCTGTTTTGAAGGTATGCTGTTTCATCATCAGAGGCCTGTTAGTTACAGTATGCACACCACACAGGAAGGCCCCTTCAACTACGACTGTAGCCTAGCTCTGTACAGGGCACATCAGTGGATTTAGATGTCTTCCTGTAAAGAAAATCTACATTTCAGTGCCTTCTATCCCGGTCCTCTCCGGAGTTCTCCTTTGCATTTTCCTGACCCCGATTTCTCAGTGTGCAGCTATGATTAGGATCCCCAAAGGAATTGGCTCTGTAGCGGGGCCAGGCCAACAAGGCTGGGGGTTTTCTGCACTCCGTGGAGGCTATGGATCCCTCTGGATGTGGAAATAGATTTCAGTCAGAGTCTGGCTCTAATTGTAGCTGCTCAAGGTCCTGCCCATGTCGTGGCACATTTCGCTCAAAGTGTTCAGCCTGGCGGGAAAAGGACTATCCAGAACACTCATAAAGGACTTACGCCCTCCTTACTGACATCTCAATTGTTGACTTACACTCTCTGTCTTTCCTCACTTTTGTAGTTTACAAAACTATGGTCATTGGCTACTTTTTCTGTCGTTGCAGACGTTACTCTGAAGCATAGCAGTTTTAATAATTAAAGAGCACATTGTCTGCCCTTAATGTCTACCAGAGCTTTTCAAGGAGACTGTTTGTGTTCTATTAACTATAATTCACAGCAGGGGTCATTTAAACCAAATAGACCTCGGAACTATAAAAAGACTTCGTGGTGAAACGTCCTTCACTTGGCCGTGATGAATGACTGGTTCCCTCCGCTTCCCATTTCCTTTTGAAGGTCAATTATTTTTTCGAAAAATATAGGCATGAATTAAAGCCTTGTCCATCCTGTTCACATCCCTGTACTAGGGAGAGAGAGAGAAAAAAGATCCCATGGATAGTGAAATTTGATTTAGATCCAGGTGATTTAAATCTTTAAGTAGTCTCCAAGCTAGGTGAGAAGAGAGAGATAGGCTACTGTTCTTCCTTTTAATGATCATGATGAGTTGATGAGGTAGGATCTGAGAGAAAACGGGCACAAGTTAGGATTAATCCTTCATTTCTTCATGTTAGAGAGCTTCCGTCTAACACAAATAACACCATCACTTCACTATGCACTTCCATGCGTGGCAGTCCATTCTGAAGCCCAGCCAATGGCTGTTGAGTTGTACACCTTCTGACAAATGACCAGCAGCAGTTGTTTATCATGCAGGTAATTAGGCCATTACAAATGACACAGCTGTTGGTAAAGCAAGGCTTCTGTTACCGACTGTGTACTCACTGGCACGCCTGGAGCCAAGAGGGTGTAAAAAAAACTGAGAAAACAGAGGAGAAATCAATACTATATTACCTCAATTAAACATGATTAACCACGGGGTCCCCGAGCCGAAGGTGTGGAGAGAGAAAACTTGAGAGACGAGGCAGCCAGCAGGCTACTATAAATGACGGTAACTATAGGAGGTTCCATTTTGTCTTTGTATCTTCACCCAAAATAAAGAAGAGAAAAAAAATGGTAGAAGATGATTTGAATTGTTAGCAAATAGTGCACTACACATGTGAAATTGTTGTGTATGCCAATGTTTCAAGGAATCAAATGGTAACACGCCTCGATGAATTTAAATGATCATGTTAAAAGGTGGAATCGGCATTAGGGGGAAACAGCGCCCCTGCTCGTCCCAGCACAATTCTCATTGTTTTTGTTTTGTTCGTGAAAATGGAGGAAAAGAGCATCCAGGCATGGTGGTGAATTGTTGTTGTTGTTGTAATACTGTTCTATCGTGTGTGTAACGATTTCACATTTCATTGTTTGAAGTAACTTCTTTGTTGTTGTAATATTGCAAACGGACGAGGCAGTTTAACCATGACTGATTCCAGCTTTAACCCGAATGTTTGGTTTCATGCATATTCTAATTAAGAGGCGGCAGATGGGATAGCTCTCGAAGTAAAACAAAGTGCGTTGTTTACTTTCCTGTCCATGGGGAGAAACCGAATGGCGGATGGGAAGTTGATCGTAAGATTCTATTAGCAGAAGACAAACACAAAGAGAAGCAGACACTAGCAGCTAACTTTCAAGGCCAAAACCAGATTAGGGGCAAAAATATCCTCTGTCTTTGCAATGATCATCTGAGGTATTTCTGAATAGATATCACTGAATAGTGAATAGGTAGAAAGAACATCTTGTTTCAAATTATACAATCTAGGGAGACATACAGCACATTAAGAATGAACTTGTACCACACCTATCCAAAGATAACAGTCGTCGCGCTCACATTGATATTATTCATGAGAAATGTCCAAGGCACACCGACTTTTCAAAAGACACATTCACTAATAACGGGTTCTACCTCATTCCTACCTCAATCTATTCATTTTCCCGATGATATCGGTAGAATGAGGTAGGACCCGTTACTAATTCATTAAATAGTATTTGCACATTTGAAAACATTGTCCAACCTACAATGGAACTTGATAAATGACTCATTTTAATGTAGTGACAAATGATGCAGAAACTTATTTTTAATATGATTCCTTTTAGTCTGAGCATATGTGAGAACTGATAATAAGTGCCCCCCCACACACACACACACACACACACACACATCCATGCGAAAAGCGAAAAGGATATTACGCTTCAATCACCTGACAATCCCTTCCAAAAATCTCTACCATATACAGAGATGACCAACTCCCACCACAGACTTCAGAGGAGGGAAGGAAACTCAGACCTGGCACATAAACAAGTCGATCAGTCTGCCCCTCAAACCTGATGCCGAGGCAGAAACACCACTACAGCAATTTACCCTCTGTTGTGTCGACCAGCATCTACAGTAAGTGTCTGTCTGGGCCTATGAAAACATTTCCTTCAACACATTTTGCTCTCATGCCTTACTTGAAGTCAGAGATGGGCTACTTTGATGGGGGTGGGGGCCAACAAAAAACGAATCATGAGGGGCTCGCTGGTCTGCCTCGCGGGTCTGCCTATCCACATCCATACCTACACATGCAATCAGAGCCACCCTAAGCAACATTTTGTTGGGGGGACCCCGCGACCTTGCAGGCAAAACATTTTGTGGTCCCCGTCTTGACCGCAGAGAGAAGAAAAAAAATCTGAGTTAATGTCATAGAATTCTACACATTTTGCCATGGGATGTAAAGAAAATACTGCCGTTTTTACAATTGTACACATTTGGCATGGGGTGGGGAGAAGTTTTTACAATTGTATAACTCATTTCATGCAATTCTACTCATTTTGCTATGGGGCAGAGATAAAAAAAAAATTGCAGTTTTAACAGCTAATTTCATGCAATTCTACATATTTTGCCATTGGGAGGAGAGAAATGTTTGCCGTTTTTAATATGATATTTGAATGAGCGTGGCTTACAAAATCAGTGTGGGCCCCCCAGTTGGTGATTCGAACCATGATTACTCAAATGTAGAAAGCTAGCCATTAGACTAATTTACCAATCTAAAAATGTTTAGCTCACATGGGCTAATTGACTGACTGCCAGTGACTGACATAAAAAGAGAAAAACTGCTGGTTCACAACCAAATTTTGTAAATGCACCTTGTGTATTCTACTATTATAACTTTCAACAGTAAGTCGAGACCCCGACTGAGTAAAAATTATTTTTTGTATGTATTATTGTCACGTTCTGACCTTTATTTCCTGTGTTTTGTATTTAGTTAGTATGGTCAGGGCGTGAGTTGGGTGGGCAGTCTATGTTTGTTTTTCTAGGTTTTGGGAATTTCTATGTTTCGGCCTAGTATGGTTCTCAATCAGAGGCAGGTGTCATTGGTTGTCTCTGATTGAGAATCATACTTAGGTGGCCTGGGTTTCACTGTGTGTTTGTGGGTGATTGTTCCTGTCTCTGTGTGTGCACCAGATAGGACTGTTTTGAGTTTTCACATTTCTTGTTTTTGTTAGTTTGTTCATGTGTACCTTAACGTATTAAAAAGTACCATGGACAATTACCACGCCGCGTATTGGTCCTCTGATCCGTTTCGCCTCTCCTCTTCGGAAGAAGAGGAGGAAATTCATTACAATTATTTAAAAAATATTGTGTGGAGATTGATCCGTAGGCCAACAAAAGGAGCGTGGCCGCCAGTTGCCCATCCCTGCCTTTAAGTATAGCAACTAGTCCGCTTAATTTGTCCTGGAGAGATAAGGAATTGCCAATTGAATAGCTATTTGAAATCACAGTCTCTGTCAAGTCTGAAGACATGATAAACTGACTAGCTGACCGGTGGGGGAAAGGAGAGAAAATAGGGCAGGAGCTGACAGAAAACCTACATTTACACGCACAGCCCTATACGTACACACAACTCCCTGCTCTCCCTCCCTTTCTCTGCCTTTGATAGCGAGGCGCTACAAAGCAGAGAGGGAGCTTCAAACAGGCTGCACATTAATATTTTTAAAAGGGCACCCGCTACTTTTGATGTGTGGACCTTTATGCAAATGTGCTCGTAGATACGGGTCCCAGCAGAGAATGTGTTGCTTTATTATTTGTTCCGGAACATTTTTCTTGATAAATCGAAATGAACTTTTCACACTCCCTCTGCAACCCTGAGAGCTGGAGAAAAAGACAGTTAAAATCCTCCGCCTCCAGCAGTGTGTGTGTATGTATGCGTTTGCAAATAAACAGCTGGCCACAGTGAAAAGCCTCTACCACTAACGAGGGAGTCCCTGTAGATAATGACCCTGAAAATAATGCAACATCATTCATGTGTGAGTCTCAATGTCGTAGGATACTGCCTCTGCCAGGTAATTGTACACGGACTATATTGTATAGCATGATTTGGCATGAGTGTCATAGTTGAGACGAATGCAATTATCGGCTGGCTACTCTGAACACTTTATTTGGACAGTGCAGCTAACACTTTGAATTTGGCTCTATACAACAGCGTTTTGGATTTGAGATAAAATGTTTTATATTAGGAGACAGTACAGAATGTCACCTTTTATTTGAGGGTACTTTAATACATATCTGTTTTACTGTTTGTAAATTAAAGCTTTCCCCCATTTGAAGGTGACATAAGTATTTGGACAATTTCACTTAGCGAAACTGGTGTATTAAATTTAATCAAAAGTGTAGTATTTGGTCCCATATTCCTAGGACACAATAACCACATCAAGCTTGTTACTCTATAAACGTCTTGGATGCATTTGGACGTTGTTTTGGTTGTGTTTCAGATTATGTTGTGCCCCATAGACATGATTGGTAAATAATGCATTGTGTCATTTTGGAATCACTTTGATTGTAAATAAGGACAGAATATATTTCTGAACACTTCTACCTTAATGTGACTGCTACCATGATTACGGATAATCATACATAAATTGTGAATATTGATGAGTGAGAAAGCCACAGATGCATAAAGATCATTCCCCCAAGACAAGCTAACTTCTCCCCATTACCATGGGAGATTAGCATTTTTGTAGGTATAGGATATTTATGCCTTTTATTCACGATTCATTCTTGATTATCCGTAACCATGGTAGCAGCCACATTAATGTAGAAGTGTTCAGAAACACTCAATCCTTTTTTACAATAATGTAAAAATGTGACTGCCAATGTGACTGCCAATGTGACTGCCAATGTGAAATAAGCTGGTGTATTTCCGGATAAAAAGGTGACTACATCATCTGCCCCCTGAAGTGAGGGAACAGCAATGAGAAAATGTAGACACGAGAGGACAACCAAAGAGAAATGGGTTTAATGTGAATCAGGTGTACTTCAAGACATTAGTTTAGCTCAACATTCATTTTATGTTCACTGCTTTCCCTCAATCGTTCCGGAACAAGACGGCCAAGAATCTATTTTACAGGCATCTAAAAAAAACAAGCTTCTCTTACTGTGAGGAGAAAAAAAAGATCTTAGCTTTGCTGAGACCTAGCCATGCATAAACATGAACTCTCAAAGTGTTGCCACATTTGAACTTATTGTAATTCGGTTTATGAAGAAAAACTAAGTGTATTTCTGAGTCAATCCAGTTTATGTTCGCTAATACAGTACATCTGAAATGTCAAACGTTTGAAATGTCAATATGAACAAAAGTCACTGATGTGAATGTGCTCTTTTTATGGTTGGCTGTGGGAGTTAAGGTTCTCTAAGAATATTAGCCTTCCCACTCATATTGAATTTTATAACTTATGTATGTATTTATGTAAGTGTGCGGGTCATATGTCACCCGATCGAATAATCAGCTGGAGAAACATTGTGGAACATAAGTCATGTTAAAAGATCACCATGATGAATAACAGTTCTTACGCATTTCTACATCTAAGTTCCCTGAACATCTGAGCGTGCAATAGTTGTGAGCACATGGGTAATCGGGACCCACAACCACTCATATTTTTTGTTTGGGGGAGTCCCCATAATGCAGTTCTCCATCAGAGGGAGAGACTGTGACCCAGACAAAACTGGTTTTCTATTAATTCTGTGTCAGAGTTAATTTTTCACTGCAGTATGTGTTACGCAAGAATGCAAATGATTCACATTCACCATGTCCAGTAACCTCTACAGTTGATGCGTGTGCGTGTGCGTGTGCGTGTGCGTGTGAGTGTGCGTGTCTCAACTGAGTAAATTATAGGCTCCTATCGTAAAGGAGAGCAGAAATAACCTCTACAATAGACTCTGTTAACATTAGAGCTTACCTCTGGGACTAATACATAGCATTGATTCCACAGTCATGTATCACCTTGTTTAATTCCTCACCTTTTCATCAAATTCCTATCTAGACGTTAATCATTGTTTCAGTGACAAAGATAAACGCAACGTCAGAATGTATTCGTACACTGAGTATACAAAACATTATGAACACCTTCCTAATATTGAATTGCACTCCCCCCTTTTGCCCTCATACCAGCCACAATTCGTTGGTGCATGGACTCTACAAGGTGTCAAAAGCGTTCTACAGGGATGCTGGCCCATGTTGACTCCAATGCATCCGTCAGTTGTGTCAAGTTGGCTGGATGTCCTTTGGGTAATGGACCATTCTTGATATAAGCGGAGAACTGTTGAGCGTGAAAAACCCAGCAGTGTTGCAGTTCTTGACACAAACCAGTGCGCCTGACACTTACTGTACTACCATACCCCGTTCAAAGGCACTTTATATTTTGTCTTGCCCATTCACACTCTGAATGGCACACATACACAATCCATGTCTCAATTGTCTCAAGGCTTAAAAATCCTTATTTAACCCGGCTCCTCCCCTGAAGTGGATTTAACAGGTGACATCAATAAGGGATCAGAGCTTTCACCTGGATTCACCTGGTCTGTCTAAGTAACGGAAAGAGCAGGTGCTCCTAATGTTTTGTACACTCGGTGTGTATACGTATGCATGATATTAAGTGCTAGTTCAGACTATATATTCTAGTGTAGATGTGCCAAACCCTCCGTCACACTATAAATACAGACATGTTTCATATTCTTCCTGTCCTTTTGGGTGCTGACAAACTTCAATGAGCAATACTTCAGTTCCACTTTCTGAGCGGCAGTCAGCCATTTACGAAGCATCCATTTCCTGGAAACACCATTTCTCACCGGACCACCCCTTTTTGGCAGCAACTCCTGTGTTATTTCAAATCCAAATCTGTGCCCCAGTGAAACCAAGGACACCTACAGCTCCCTATAAACCAGGTTTCGGCTCAGGCAAAATAAGGATATCTGTCAAGTTAGTGGATGTGGACAGAGCATGTTTCTACAGTAGGTATCCAGATGGCCAGTCAAGGGGGATCTCCCAGGGGTGCCCTCGGGAATGACAATGACATGCTGAGAGAGACCGACAGCCAGCCAACGTTATCAGCACCAAATCCAAAATGCAACAAGAACATGGTCCTCTTCTGGCTAAGATTTCAGATACGGACGACAATTACACAGACTTTGTACTGCCTACACTTTCATCCAATATGTTTTCTGATATATATAAACAGTACATTCCCACACACATAGACAATATGAACACATTCTTGTGAATGTATACAGGAGATCAGGGCACTCATGAAATTCATATTTAAAAAACAAATATATATATAACCATTATTTAACTAGGCAAATCAGTTAAGAACAAATTATTATTTACAATGACAGCCTAGGAACAGTGGGATAACTGCCTTGTTTAGGGGCAGAAGGAAAGATTTTACCTTGTCAGCTCGGGGAGTCAATCCAGCAACCTTTCGGTTACTGGTCCAATGCTCTAACCACTAGGCTGCCTGCCACTCCATACAAGGACATGTGCATCAGTCAGAACCCAGGAGGTAGGTGACCGCCATGCCATCCTTGGGCTATGACGACCCACAAATTCATTTCCACCCCTGTGATTGGATCAGGGCAAACCACAGCGCTAGGCTATACCCTGCCAGACGAGGCTCCACCTCACCACTCGCTGACCACCAGCTGTCCCCAGAGGTTGGAGGGTTTGTTGAGGAGTGATACCAGGGTGATACCTGGGACCATGGGGCTTTTTCTCCTGTCAGCGAATGAAAAGATAAGCGCCAGCTCAAAGTCTCCGCTGTGGGCAATACAATCCCTGGGTGAATTCACCCAGAACGTCTGCTGCATGATAGAAAGGCAGCTCACCCAGGAGAGAAAGAAGGAAAACTGTCTAGCCTCCATCACTGAACGTGTTGGCTTTGCTTAAATAGAGGCCGCTGGTGTAGTTGACTATATATCCCCTGAAAGGAGTGCTGGCTGCTGTGTACGTACCCCCCAAACCTCTCCGGCTACTGCAGGAGACGTGGCCGGCTGAAGTGCTCCCTCTATCTCAGTATCCATCTCTCTCTCTCCCCCTCCCTGTTCTACCCTTCATGTCACCAAATGTATAGTCATCTTACACCAGCTTCAGTTGGCTGATGCCTAATTAGTATGACGCGTTTCAATCGAGAGGAATTCACCTTTACAGAGACAAAACTGAAATGTCTGAATTTGAATAATTCCTGAACAAAGCGAAATACTGTGGGACCACCGTGAAAATGAGCTTATTTGGCCTGTCATTAGTGGGGCATTTAAATGTTGAGTAAATACCGGATTAAACCCTTCTACACTGTAATAACTTGGTAAGCGAGATGTTTTTGAAAGTCATATTTAGAGGAGACAGCAATTCATGTTAACTAATGCATTCATAACCAGAACATGCAACGATGACCTGCATTCCCTCAGACAACAAGGACTTTTGCATTCACTCACGAAACTCAGACCAAACCTGAAAACATGCAACGAATTCCAACATGCATTCAGGCCTGAATGAATAGCGCCCATATGATGTAAGAGCAGTGTTGAATCAAAGAGAGCAACCCAGAGACACACTACTGTGAAGGTCCTTCTTGTGCTCTCACAGTTGCACTACTCTGCTGTTTTCCTGCCTTTCTCATGTTTCATGTCCTTCTCTGCTTAACAACGGACAGGCTATTAGATGTTTCTCATCGTTACAAATGGTAGTTTGGACAAGCAGAATTGTTCCTTTCAGCCTTCCTCCATTCTACCTGTTAGAGATCCAAATGTCAAGTGAGCACATTGGCATGGTTCCTTCTTCCCTCCGGTTGGGGACCGCATGGAGAGCACACCTGAGACCATTATGCTTAGAGAAGAGTAGCGCTTACTATCTTTACACTCCAGCTAAGGAATACACCGTTATCAATTCAAAAATCCGAAGTGTTGAACTAATATTTGTACAAATGGCCTCATTGCTTTTGCCATATCGGGAAATGAGTCTCAACATCAAGGTAAAACATTATGGATGAGTGTCTTTGACGACAAGGAGACAATACACATTTAGCAAATGTCATTTTATGCCATAAACCACAAACAGTGACATGTATAATCCATGTATAGCCTAACTCTTCAGAGACAGCACAATAAGAGGGATAAACAGTGTACTGAGGCCATTTATAGCAAGCTGTTAAGACTACAATTCTGAAACGCACTGTACAACATGCCCTATGATCATGCTTCCGGTGTTACACAAGAAAGCACACAAATGAAGACATTTTATAACAACTTTCCCACCGTAACCAAGTGGGGGTGTTAAGTGATCACAATATCTTTGCATAATTATTGGAGAGCTCCTTCTCTGTGGGAGGTTTCACTGCAGTAAATGATTGCTTGTCCTGAACAACTCATCTTCCTCCTACATTCCACCCAGTACAACAGAGAAGCCATAAGGAAAATGTTCACTCGTTCCCTTTCAAGAAATCGGAAGATCACCAAGAGGGTGTCAACACCTTTGACAGGTTGTGTGGAATCACCTTTCTCTGCAACCCCTGTCTCAGTCTCAGTCCTAGTGGGTCAGACTGGGCCCTGGTCAACGGACCATAACCCAGTTGACACCTCTGTTGACATGATATGGTATAGCAACAGCTCGGTTGAAACTGCATTGCAGAAGAATAGAGAATGTTCCTTCCTTGTACGTCTTCTTTGCTCGTTGAGGGACCTACGGCTGCATTCATCTTCTGCCACTGAAGTTGGTCTTTGGCCACAGCTTGTGCCCTGTCCCATGAGACTCATCTCCTCCAACTCAGCGCCATCACTGTCCGTCGCCATGTTTTGTGTGTGTGTGTGTGTGTGTGTGTGTGTGTGTGTGTGTGTGTGTGTGTGTGTGTGTGTGTGTGTGTGTGTGTGTGTGTGTGTGTGTGTGTGTGTGTGTGTGTGTGTGTGTGTGTGTGTGTGTGTGTGTGTGTGTGTGTGTGTGTGTGTGTGTGTGTATAATGTGGAGCACAATGTGTTACAATTTAATTCCAACCATCGTTACAAGTCTATTGCTATTACAGACAACAAATATTTATCCTAACAAGCGTATTGTGCTTGTGCCGCTGCATCAAAGCTATACACATTTAGAATAATTATTCGTGACCATAACGAAAGTTCAATTGCTTGAAGAAATAGAAGACTGTCTGCAATGTGTTTACTCATGCTGCTCAACGTGATTACATTTCAAAGAGGCAGTCTCCTAATTTCTAAAATTGCTGCGGAAACTTGACCTAATTTGTTGAAAGGGAAGCTATCATAAGAGAAGAGATGGTGCCTTTGAAGTTTAGATTTAGATTGGTGAACTCTTGTCCCTTCTTTGGTGGGGGGACGGCTTATCGAACATATGTTTGGTTTATTAAGCATTCAAAGTCACAGCTTTAGAAGTGCTCTGATGTGTCTTATCACTGACAAACCACTTTGCTGGTCTTGACACACTTGACAGAAGGTTGACACAAAAGATCGCAAAGGAAACTCTTGACCGCATTTTCTGCTCTTTTCTTGTGAAAGTTTGAGCAACGTGTCTTTAAACAGTGTCATCTGAATTAAGATCAACATACAGCTTCAGGAGTGGTGCAAACAAACAGGTTTATTATTCCCAGTCTTCCAGACTGTTGGTGGGTTGTTCCACAAAGAGTGCCTTTTGCGTCTCTCTGATATTTTAAATAGAAATTGTGCACCAATATTGCATTTTATAAGCCTTTTATATTAAATTGTAAGAGTAGCGGTGTTAAACCCCGGTGTCCTGGCTAAATTCCCAATCTGGCCCTCAAACCATCACCTTCACCTAAGAATCCCCAGTTTACAATTGGCTCATTCATCCCCCTCCTCTCCCCTGTAACTATTCCCCAGGTTGCTGCTGTAAATGAGAATGTGTTCTCAGTCAACATACCTGGTAAAATAACAAATAAATAAATCAACCCTGTGTCACTTCTAGGAAGATCTTAATCCCAAAATGTATCCAAGTTTCACCATCATTGTAAAGCCCTAGTGATAAGTGATTCATTTAAGTGCTGGGTCAGTCACCTCATTTGGAAAAAAAAACACCCTGTTACGTGAACAGAACTGTCATGGTGAAACTATTAATTTTTTCCCCCCAAAAAGCAACATAGAACATCTAATAGTCAAATCATAGCGTGAAAGTAGGGGAGCTGGGTCTACTCTTTTTGGCCCTTTTCTGGTGAAAAACTGAGCAGGTTGAGCAAAACACATCCAACCTGTTACCCATAGATAGACAGGCTAGAACTGTTTTGGGATTTAACTTTTTTATTTCTTTTTATTTTAAAGCTTGCATTCAAATGCCACTGCCTGTTGCACACAACAAGTGTCCATTCCTCCTGTCAAGGTGATTAATTAAGAGTTAAGATGAAATCGTCAACACTGTTACGGTCAACTCCGTTACTTTATGTGGTACCTAATAGACACTTACTATAGTCGTGTTTTACCTATTGAGATGGTAACATCTGCCGATCAAAAGTTTGGAGTCACTTAGAAATGTCCTTGTTTTTGAAAGGAAGGCATATTTTTTGTCCATTAAAATAACATCAAATTGATCAGAAACACAGTGTAGACATTGTTAATGTTGTAAATGACTATTGTAGCTGGAAACGTCTGATTTATTTATGGAATATCTACATAGGTGTACAGAGGCCCATTATCAGCAACCATCACTCCTGTGTTCCAATGGCATGTTGTGTCAGCTAATCCAAGTGTATCATTATAAAAGGCTAATGGATCATTAGAAAACCTTTTGCAATTATGCTAGCACAACTGAAAACCGTTGGTGTGTTGGTCTGATTAGGTGATCAGTGCCACAAATGTTCAAACATGTTTGTGAGTCTATTTTTGGAATTCTATTAAATTTGACATTAAAGGTAGAGAAAATGTGATCTCTCACATTTGGTGGAATAGGGTTATACTGTGTGTACTAAATAGAGTATAACGTCCATCTGCTGAATTCCCCAAAATACATCTCCATACATATCACATTGCAGAAGGTGGTAGTGTGCCTCCACAAAATAAACAATTCTATAATACTGTGTGAAAGAAAGAAAATGAATTACAAAGACAGAATGGTTTTCCTGTTTTCCTTTAAGGCCAGTCCTATTTTATTCTAAACACACAGTATGAGAGTTTGGTCTTACACAAAGAAGACACCTGCAGCCCCTATCTAAATTGGCCACTTTAGCCTGCACCTTCCACTCGCAATATATACTGACGATTAGATGAAATGCGGGTGAGGTTCACTAGTTGTTTGTGTAATGCACACAGAGCTCCATTCTATGGTGGGAGAAACAACCATGTACTTTGCTTTTGTACATCTTATACGGTGCCTTCAGAAAGTATTAATGCCCCTTGACTTGTTCAACATTTTGTTGGGTTACAGCATGAATTCAAAATGGATTAAAAACATGTTTTTGGACATTTCTGGAAATGTATTGAAAATTACATACAGAAATATCTCATTCACATAAGTATTCAAACGTTCTCACCTGGACAAAAAGAACATCTAAGTGAGAATGATGTTCATTGACTACAGCTCAGCGTTCAACACCATAGTGGCCACAAAGCTCATCACTAAACTAAGGACCCTGGGACTAAACACCTCCCTCTGCAACTGGATCCTGGACTTCCTGACAGGCCACACCCAGGTGGTAAGGATAGGCAACAACACATCTGCAACGCTGATCCTCAACACCAGTTCCCCTCAGGGGTGCGTGCTTTGTCCCCTCCAGTACTCTCTATTCACCCATGACTACGTGGCCAAAAACGACTCCAATACCATCATCAGAATGTGTTCTCAACTATTCCACCTGGTTAAATAAAGGTGAAATCAAAAAATAAAGTTAGCTGATGACACAACAGTGGTAGGCCTGATCACTGACAACAATGAGACAGCCTATAGGGAGAAGGTCAAAGACCTGAAGTGTAGCGGGTCGAGAGTTTCAAGTTCCTAGGTGTCCACATCACCAACAAACTATCATGGTCCAAACACACCAAGACAGTCGTGAAGACAACACCTTTTCCCCCTCAGGAGACTGAAACGACTTGGCATGGGTCCCCAGGTCCTCAAACAGTTCAAATGCTGGACCATCAAGAACATCCTGACTGGTTGCATCACCGCCTGGTATGGCAACTGCTCAGTATCTGACCATAAGGCGCCACAGAGGGTCGCGCATACAGCCCATCACTGGGGTCAATGCTTCCTGCCATCCAGGACCTATATACCAGGCGGTGTCAGAGGAAGGTTAAAAAAATTGTCAAATACTCCAGTCACCCAAGTCATAGACTGTTCTCTCTGCTACCGCACGGCAAGCGGTACCAGAGCTCCAAGTCTTGGTCCAAAAAGCTCTTTAACAGCTCCTACCCCCAAGCTGGCACCAATAGAGATGGCAGCTTCGGTTCAAGTCCTTAGGCAACTGTGCTGTATTTAGTTTTTTAAATGTATTATTTCTTACATTGTTAGCCCAGAAAACCTTAAGTGTTATTACATACAGCCGGGAAGAACTATTGGATTTCCGAGAGACGTCAACTTGCCAGCACAACCAGCACTACAACCAGAAATATGACTTTCCCAAAGTGGATTATATGTCTGCACCTCCCAGGGCATTTGAACTGATTCCAGACGCCGGCCCAAAACAACAACGTCGGAGGAGAGGGTGCCGGAGCTGTCTTCTAGTGAGGCTTCGGATACGCGCACACCACCCACCGCTTCCGAGTACATTACTCGCTAATGTCCAGTCCCTAGTTAACAAAGTCGACTAAATTAAGGCAAGAGTTGCTTTGCAAAGAGATTGTAACATACTCTGTTTCACGGAGACATGGCTAGCTGGGTGCATGCTGTCAGAGTCTGTACTGCCTACGGGATTTCCAGTGGATCATGCCGACAGGAACAAACATCTCTCTGGTAAGAAGAAGGGCGGGGGTGTATGTTTCATGATCAATGACTCATGGTGTAATTGTAACAACATACAAGAACTCAAGTCCTTTTGTTCACCTGACCTAGAATACCTCACAATCAAATGCAGACTGGATTATCTCACAAGAGAACTCTCCTCGGTTATCGTCACAGCCGTGTATATCCCCCCGCAAGCAGATACCAAGAATGCCATCAGGGAACTTCACTGCACTATATGCAAATTGGAAACCATATATCCTGAGGTTACATTTATTGTAGCTGGGGATTTTAACAAAGCTAATCTGAGAACAAGGTTACCTAAATTCTATCAGCATATTGATTGCAGTACACAAGCGAGTAACACACTCGACCACTGATATTCTAGCTTCCGCAATGCAAACAAGGCCCACCCCCGCCCTCCTTTTGGCAAATCTGACGATGACTAAAACAGGAAGCACCCATGCTTAGGTCTATCCAACGCTGGTCTGACCAACCAGATTCCACGCTTCAAGAATGCTTCGATCACGTGGACTGGAATATGTTCCAGGTAGCCTCAGACAATAATATTGACGGATACACTTACTCTGTGAGCGAGTTTATGAGGAAGTGTATAAGAGATGTACTCACTGTGAATATTAAAACCTTCACTAACCAGAAACCGTGGATTGATGGCAGCATTCGTGCAAAACTGAAAGCACGTACCACAGCATTTAATCATGCCAAGGTGACTGGAAACACGACCGAATACAAAACAGTGTAGTTATTCCCTCCGTAAGGCAATCAAACAAGCAAGTGTCAGTATAGAGACAAAGTGGAGTTGCAATTCAACGGCTCAAACACGAGACATATGTGGCAGGGTCTACAGACAATCACGAATTACAAAAAGAAAACCAGCCCCGTCGCGGACATCGACGTCTTGCTCCCAGACAAGTTAAACAATTTCTTTGCGCATGGCCGACGTGAGTAAAACATTTCAACGTGTTAACCCTCGCTTGGCTGCTTGCCCAGACGGCATCCCTAGCCTCATCCTCAGAGAATGTGCAGACCAGCTGGCTGGTGTGTTTATGGATATAATCAATCCCTATCTCAGTCTGCAGTCCCCACATGCTTCAAGATGGCCACTGTTGTTCCTGTTCCCAAGAAAGCTAAGGTAATTGAACTAAATTACTCTCGCCCCGTAGCACTCACTTCTGTCATCATGAAGTGCTTCGAGAGACTAGTCAAGGATCATATCACCTCCACCCTACCTGTTACCCTAGACCCACTCCAATTTGCTTCCCGCCCCAATAGGTCCACAGACGATGCAATCGCCATCACACTGCCCTATCCCATCTGGACGACAGGAATACCTATGTAAGAATGTTGTTAATTGACGACAGCTCAGTATTCAACACCATAGTACACTCCAAACTCATCATTTAGCTTGAGACCCTGGGTCTCGACCCCGTCCAGTGCAACTGGGTCCTGGGCTTCCTGACGGGCCGAACTCCAGGTGGAGAAGGTAGGAAACAACATCTCCACTCCGCTGATCCTCAACACTGGGGCCCCACAAGGGTGCATTCTCAGCCCTCTCCTGTACTCCCAGTTCCCCCCACGACTGCGTGGCCCCCATCCACATCGACGGGACAGTAGTGGAGAAGGTGGAAAGTTTTAAGTTCCTCGGTGAACATATCACCGACAAACTGAAATGGTCCACGCACACAGACAGTGTGGTGATCTCAATTTAATCCATTTTAAATTCAGGTTGTAAACTACATGTGGAAGAAGGCACTTTACGTACACTATCAGCACAGTCGGGCCTACATATAAGTACTTAAAAGCCTCATTCACATTACATCGAGCAGTCTGTTGAGTTGCGGCAGACGTCATTCATTTCAATGGGGACTGTCCACAACGGAGTGGTATAGCAGCGCTCCTCTTGTTGTTGAAGGCTTTGTTGCGAAACGGATGCCACACACTTTGAATTTTTCCAAACTCTGAATTGTCTTTAGTGCAGTCCAGAACAACTGCCCCCTCTCACTGAGAGGCTGGAGGATCCCCCATTTTAGTCAATGCGAGATTGATGATCTTCTGGTGCCAATACTTGCTTCTACTTCACCAGATGTCCTTGAACCAATTATTTTAAAATCGCACACAGAAGAAGTTATAAAGGAAATGTGCAGCCTGCAGTACCCCGGTTGGCCTTCAACTTGATATACTCAATGATAGCGGGCAGCACTGAGCTAGCCTGCACATCATTTCCCAGAGCAGCTCAAACCGCACATGCAATGTTCCCAAAAACTCCGCCATGAAGCAAGATCGCAACATGCCAAAACAACAAATCCTGATCTTCAAATGCACCACTGAGACTTCACATAGGAAACAATAGGATGGTGTCATCGGTGGCTTTTTCCATTCTTTTTCCAGTCTATGGTGCAGCCAGAGTCCATCAATAGAACAGGAAGTTAGCAAACCACAGAACAATAATAAAATAAGTTTAGGTGATGATGGCTTTATGGGATAGCTAGTAATTTGTAAACAATTACCCATTCTTTTTAAGTGAGTACTATTTTAATAGTAATGTTAAATAATACACATTGGCCGTTAGTCCAATTATATTATATGACTGTTGCCTGCCATTTTAGTTAATTGTGATGGTAATGACATTTGTTTTTTTTTAATCATTATTAGGTGGAGGTCACTAGCTTCAGTATCTTCAACCTAGCCTAGCTTTTAGCTAGCTAACGTAAACTCAAGTAAACTCGTACATTGTCTTGGTCCGTACAATTGCCCTTATTTTAGCGCCTCAAAAACGTAATACTTCCAGATCAACTGTAATGTCAATACCATTGTAAAGCACAATTTCTCCCCTTTCCAACAGAATCAATTACATGACCTAAACGCTGCCCATTTCTGCATAATTTAAGCAGGCAATGAGCCCCGTCGGGTCTTTAAAAAAAATGGCGGGTGGGGAAGCGAAACTAATGTGTGATAGTGAGAAGGAGAGATGTTGTGTGGGAAAATAGCTTTTTTCCACTCGATCTGTCCAACTTATCACCTCTAAAATATAAATAAAACACTATTAAGAGTTTATATAATGTGTCATTACATACCTATTTGAAGGTTTGTCGAATTTGAAAAGGGTTTTTAGGGCGGTGCTAAAGTGATCTTAGAAGTAAACAGCGGCTTTGAGAATGATGATCACATGCAATGATGATGAAAAAAATGACTAGGTATCCATCCCCCTTACCCCCGTAACTGTCCATTTCTTGTTATTAAAGGATGATAGAAGTGCTACACCTGGTGGAGAGAGATTTGTAAGACGGAAATAGTTGCTTTATGCATGCTGTACGTTACGACATGACACGTCAAGATGTAACGGAGGGTCAGTTTTTTCAACTTTTCTCCAATACTATAGAGCCATTACCATGTCGATCAGCGCTTGAATAGACACCTAGTTCACACCCCCAATTTTGACGTCAACACAGTCGCTACAGTCCCATTACTTTTCTTTGTAGCCTCGTTTGAATGTTGCGGTGACGCACATTTATACGGAATGGGGTGAGTTTACGTTAGCTGCTCTGTAAGCTAGCTTGACTAGCTAGAAAGTTAGAGAAACAAGTTAAGGAAAAAGTACCAAACAAAACATGTTTTATCACCTTAAACAATACGTGTCTCCTGTCTTGAATGAAATGGTTATATTTTGCAATCTCGCAAAATAAATGCGATCTCTGACGAGAGACTAGGCTCTCCTCCATCTTGCCTTGCGTTTGTGAAACCACACACTCTCCGTCCAGTAGCGGAATGAGATGATGTATGTCATAATGAAATACGTCACGGTGTACGGGCAGCAGCTAAATGTATCACCGTATACAATGGGCTGTTCGACATTGCAGAAGGTTCATAAATAACTACCCATTATTATTTGTAGATCAGTCAGCCAGGCACAATTTGCCCATGATACATTTGGGTTTGATCTTCTCTAGAAAGGCCATTGAGATGAGCGAGATGCGATAATTAGCTCGCACATGGTCACACACAGTATCTGCATATGTGCATGATACACTTCAAGCTGATACAGCGTGGTAGCCAGGGGCCCAAACAGCGGAGAGGTGTAGCTTCGCACTTCAACACTAAGTTGTTGTGGAAATTGACCCACTGTTCTGTTTATGTTCTGCATCTACGGCATATCACTGAGTCAACCTTTAAGAGTTCTTCAAGTCTCTTTGCAGGCACCAATGGAGTCCATTTTTAAGAGGAAAATTACAAGGACAGAGGCATTTTCCTGCGGCTGCTATATAGAGCACTGAATTCCCATTCTATTGAAATCCTCTCAAATGAGAAAGCCATGCTTATCTCTAAGGGGGCTTTTGCAGAAATGAAAACTATCCTTTGGTCTATATCCGTAACCATAACGTAAAATAGGACCACACTACAAAAAGTGAAATCTAAGCAAGCCTATTTCATGTTGAGTGATAATTCACTTAAAATGTGTTTCTTTCTTGTTTTTTCTTACCAAGCTAAATTATCTAACGTCAGTGGCAGATCATTTAGTTTATTTTAACCTAAAAAAGACGTAATACGATTCATTTGTCTTATCTCAAGATATTTTTCAAGATATTTTACCTTACTATGATGATTAAGGTTAAAAAAATATCTTAAAAGATCTTGAAATAGGAAATACTTTCATAAAGTTTTTTATAGGTTAAAATAAGCTAAATTATTTTCCAATGACATTCGATAATTTAGCTTGGTAAGAAAAAAACAAGAAAAGAACACTAATTTTCAGTGAATTATCACTCAATATAACTTATTTAGACTTGCTTAGATTGTACTTTTTGCAGTGCATAATTGGTTCCCAACACAGGGACACTATAACACAGATTATAAGATTGTATGTATGTATGTGTATGTATGTATGTATGTATGTATGTATGTATGTATGTATGTATGTATGTATGTATGTATGTATGTATGTATGTATGTATGTGTGTGTGTGTGTGTGTGTGTGTGTGTGTGTGTGTGTGTGTGTGTGTGTGTGTGTGTGTGTGTGTGTGTGTGTGTGTGTGTGTGTAGATGTAATGTATGTATGTATGTATGTGAGTCCTTATTATACAAATTAGACTTATTATACTGGCTTCCTGTTCAGATCTTAAACTAACTGCCCTGACAGTGCTGTGATAGTGGTGTGACTGGGCTCATGCTACCTTAAGCCAGCTGCAGTCGTCAATGAAAAACCATTAGTTGTCTTTTACTGCCCTCCAGAGTATGTACTTGCAAACTACACATGAATCTAAAATAGGAGTAAAATTACGCTCTTGGTAGAGAGAAGTAATTGTTACACAGAGAGGCTAAGTGCCTGGGGAATGTACTATAAGTCACAACAATTCATTACCTTAAGGTCTTTATAGAGGTGGACTTTCAAGAGTCTGAAGACTAGGCCACTCAGTGTTTTCTGAACGGTGGATCTGGACACACTAGCAGGATGCATTTGCAGCATATTCCTTTTGGGTCGTACATTCATACTGGATTGGGTCTACACACAAAAAAACATGTTCATTCATTTTAACAGGTCTGGAAATGTAAAAAGGCTTTAAGTGGGTCACAGCTGGGTTTCCCAAACTTGGTCCTGGGACTCCCCCCATTTTGTATTTCTCCCTAGCACTACACAGCTGATTAAAATAATCAAAGCTTAATGATGAGTGTGTTATTTGAATCATCACTGTAGTGCTAGGGGGGAAAAAACATGGGGGGGCATGACTGAGTTTGGGATGCCCTGGGTCACAGAACTCCTCTACCTGTTGTCCGCTGATTTCGTCCTTACGCCTTTGAAAGTTTGAGACATAATATCCACAGGAGAGCATTATTAAAACGACTTCAAAACTAGGGTCTCTGACTGTAGGTGGCTATCATGATTTTTACTAACTGAAGTCTTGCATTTATTTACATGGTTTTGCGCATGTGCCAGGTGATAGAAATCTATCTGTTTAATAATTCTTCCCTGTGGATATTTGTCCCTACCTTCAAAAGGACAGTGGTGTAAAGTACTTAAGTAAAAATACTTTAAAGTAGTACTTAAGCAGTTTTGGGGGGGGTATCTGTACTTTACTATTTATATTTTTGACTACTTTTACTTCACTACATTCCTAAAGAAAATAATGTACTTTTTACTCCATACATTTTCCCTGACACTCATTGCATTTTGAATGCTTAGTAGGACAGGGTAATGGTCCAATTCCCGCACTTATCAACAGAACATCCCTGGTCATCCCTACTGCCTCTGATCTGGCAGACTCACTAAACACACATGCTTTGTTTGTAAATGATGCCTGGGTGTTGGAGCATGACCCTGGCTATCCGTAAATACAATTTTTAAAAAACAAGACAAATGGTGTGGTCTGGTTTGCTTTATAAGGATTTTGAAATTATGTATACGTTTACTTTTGATACTTAATTAAGTATATTTTAAACCAAATACTTTAAATTGTTTTACTCAAGTAGAATTTTACTGGTTGACTTTTACTTGAGTAATTTTCTATTAAGGTATCTTTACTTTTACTCAAGTATGACAATTAGATACTTTTTCCACCACTGCACAAGGACCAACTACTTGGTTACTTTCTATTAGTTGCCCAATTAATTTTCATAATTATTACAGCTATTATTGTCACAGATTTTGTGTCTATCAAACTGGGAACATCCCACTGGGCACACACTGGTTGAATCAATGCTGTTTCCACATACTTTTTATGAATTTACCTTGAACCGACGTGGAATAGACGTTAAAGTGACGTATGTGCCCAGTGGGATGTGTTACACAGCAGAAGCCCTGCTGAACAAAAGAAAATGATTGGGCAACGTACCCCATTGCTACAGAGGCTCACAAGAAGAGGGGTCCCAGTTGCTGTATGGACCAAGCTGTGCAGGCTGTAGCTTTTCTGTATTCTGAATACAGAATATTCTCTAACATGAGTTTGAGTTGATTCAAGTCTTGCAGGCATTTGCGGTTTCTCCCGAAGGAACCAGACACCCAAGTTAAAAGTATGCAATGACACACAAGCTGAAATAAATCAACAAGTGTGAATTCACTTCAGTTGAAACATATGAATAGAGCCTCTGAGTAGAGGTGTCATAATACCTTGTGGTCAAACAGGGAAATGGTTCCAATCGTTTTTCCACCATTCATTTTTCCCCATAGGGGATTTTAGAAACACTTAAAATAAGGGCTGTGTTTCCTGTAGGCTTGGAATGCTGATTAACATCAAAGTAGACATTATGCAAGACTACACATCTCTGCGAGTTCCTAGCAGGCAGCTTTGCTGAAAGAGATTGTTACTTTTGCCTCCATTCGGGCAGTCTTGTCCAGATTGTGATGGCATTTGTAGTTCTTTATGATAGCCACATTAGTAGCTAATTAGCGTTTCAGTTGTTGGGGGTGAATACAGGCAACTATATTAATTAAAGTCACCTTGTCTGAGAGAGATTTACACATCAAAAGTCACAGCAGGGAAGCCTACACAAAACACAGCCCTTATTTTAAGTGGGAAAAATGTATTGTGGGAAAAAAATGATTGGAACCATTCCCTTGTTTGACCTCTAGGTTTTATCGGTATTAAGACTCATACTGTGGTATTCTATTGGTAAGATGAATTAGGCCTGTGAAGTCGTGTCCCTCCATTTCGCCACACTGACTAATTGTTCATTTTAGGCCTAGGCTACTCTTGCTAACCTATGACTATGCCATCACTAATCGCTTGAAACATTAAGCCTATGCTTTAGTTAAATGTAACTGAACAAACGCCAGGGTCTTGTAACCATATAGGAAATTAGAGGAATTTCTCTTTATTGTATTTTGGGGGATAACTGCCAACTTTCTTTCTACTCACCACCAGTGTGGTTTATATAAGGCCTACATGAGCCATGCCAGTCAACATGTTGTTTCTCCTGACCTGGATGAACCAGATAGATACCCAAATTAAAAGCGAATTCACTTCAGTTGATAAATGTATTAATGTAAATGAATGAAGAAGGCTAATAATAGGCCTGTGCTTAGGCTGGGGCCTAATTTTCTGCACACAATTGTAGATCACTCATGATGTTGACCTATGACTATGTCATTTCCGGCAGCCTAATCAAGTCATTTATTTAGAAATGTTTGTCTGTTTCGACAACCTGGCCCTGTTCTGCTCAACCGCATTGTGATCTGACTCGTGGGCGTGGCTCAAGTTCACAGCTCACAGGTTTCGCATCTCGGGTCATTTGTTTTCTTCCGTTTCGAGGGTAGGTAGCACCTATTTTCCTTGTTTATTATAAACGCTCATGTTTATGCAAGTTGTCTTTGTGTAGTTTAATGCGTTAATTGTTGGCCATTGATGTTAATTGAGCAATCGCTTTGTAGCCCATTTGCACTGTTCATCGACATTTTGAAAGTATATACCTGTTTTAGGTTTGTGCCAGGTGAAGGCAGGTCCTACAGTATGATGTTAATATTGTTATTGGTCATGTCTAGCCTATTTTCTAAAGCAAAACTTAACGTCTGCATATAGGTGGAGTTGCATGCCCTCCTTTTTCTACTCACAAGACCACTAGGCTAGGTTACATGGCATTGTTTTATTTTTTATGTATTATTTATCTAAAACAGCATTCCCAGCATATACATGTGTACAATAGTGTACATCTATTAAATGCACCCGTCCTTTCTTCAAAGCATGGGCATAGGATGCTGAAGCTACTGTATAAATAGAGTCTCATTCTAATAGGCTACTGACGGGTGAAACCTTCAGGCTACTTATTTCAGAATCGTAGGCTATTTATTGATTGTGATCTTGCATAAGTAAGCTAAAATATGTAAACCTGTTTCTATGTTGGACATCTGTGATTAAAATAGTGTCATGTTTTTGTGATATAAAAGGCTAGAAGATAAACAATCCATATCACCTGAGAAAATATATGCACTGAACCCAACCAGAACATTACTCCATTGTTTGTTTCATTATTGAAACAGGTCATCGACATTGTTTTGAAACAAACTAATGACACTATATATATATTTTGTTTTTACAGGACAAAAATGGCAACTGCAACTCTTAACGGCTTACTGCGCCTACTTGTGACTGCAATCATTGCAATAGGCTGTTTTGTGACTGTTTTCCTCATGTATTTTAAACCGTCAGGTAACTGGCTTGCAAAGCCATTTGAATCATCAACACGACCAATTCAGAAGGAAGAAGAAGAAAATAAGGCTCATAATAAGACTATAGTTTTATTATGGATGTGGCCTTTTGGTCAGTCCTATGATCTAGACACTTGCAGGACCCTGTTCAATATTGAAGGCTGTTTTTTAACAGCTGACCGAGACCTATACAATAAGTCAAGTGGAGTCATCATTCACCATCGAGACATAAAAAGTGATTTATCAAATCTACCACCATTGCAGCGCCCACCATTCCAAAAGTGGGTGTGGATGAATCTAGAGTCCCCGTCACATACTTCTAAAAACCCAGGTCTTGGAAATATTTTCAATTTGACTTTGAATTATAGGCAAGACGCAGATATTGAAGTGCCTTATGGGTCAGTTGTATTCAGCCAAAAGGAGGGGGAAGCTTTCGTATTGCCAATTAAAACTAAATTGGTCTGCTGGATTGTGAGTAACTGGAACCCTGACCATGCCAGAGCGAGGTACTTCAACGAATTGCACAAACACATCAAGATACACACCTATGGAAAAGCCTTTGGAGAATACGTCAATGATCAAGACTTCCTGGACACAATATCCAGTTGTAAATTCTATCTTTCGTTTGAGAACTCGATTCACAAAGATTACATCACTGAAAAGCTGTACAACCCACTAGCTGCTGGATCTGTGCCAATTGCTCTTGGGCCACCTAGGCAGAACTATGAGAACTTTGTGCCTGGAGATGCCTTCATACATGTGGATGATTTCCTCTCTCCCAAAGAACTGGCTAACCAACTCACACTGTTACATACAAATGAACAAATGTATCTGCGGTATTTTGAGTGGCGCAGACATTTCAATGTCAAGAGGTCACATTTCTGGGCTGAACACACATGTCATGCATGCGATTACATTAAAAGACACAATGAATATAAAGTTTGTAATAACCTTGACACTTGGTTTTGGGGTTGACGGCTCATTTGCTTCTGCAATGTTGTGGTTCGATGTTATGGTATCTCACGAAACGTATACAAAAGCTGAAGAACATACGCACATCCAGGTACTTTCTGCAGGTGTGGAAGTTGTAGGCCAACTCATGGAAAACAGAAAGGAAAACAGAAAGGAAAACGCTGTGCACTGTTGCTCATGCTCCTAGGTGATTTTATAACGTTTTGACCTGAGGGTCTTCATCAGTCAGGATTCCTTTCTGTATCTCATGAAACATAGCCTGGTCTCGTGTGTGTGATAACCAGGACACATCCTTTTGGAATGTGTTAAGCAGGGGCTGTGCACAGACATTTGAGGGGCAGCTGCTCAAAATGACCCCCCCCCCACATGCCCCATTCAACCAGTTAGCAAGTCGTACGTTTCAGAGTTTCCTAGTTTCCCGAATATCACATGAACGCGGTGGTTAGCTAAAATCGACTACCTCTGTTGCTGCTGCTGACACACATGTGCAACTCCCAACTAAAGAAAGGATGAAGTTGGGTCGTAAGATGCTTGCCGAGGTAGCCAGGCTCCTTGCTCCGGCCAAACGCTACGCCACTCCCACGGACATTAGTTTCTTCTCCGCGTTGAGTCTGGATCTGAGTACTTCCCCACCGATTTCTAGAACGCAAACACATTCTAACTGTTCTGATTGGTCCCAGAAACTGATTGGTTGGGCCAGAACATTTAGATGCAGCATTTAGAAAATTCGTTATTGGCTTTGTTACTCTGATTGATTAGAAATGATCCAATCGCTGATGACTTTGTTTTGAACAACACCCCTCATCACCACAAACGACTTCAATAGAGAGCAATAGTAATGGTGTCTTTTTGTAGGCACTTACTCCGCCATGGTTCATTGGACAAAGCCTATGGGAAAATAAGGTCTGTGTTAAACACACACAAATCAGAGTCACAAAAATCTACTTTGAAACAAAAGTATAAACCTCCCACACATGGTTATGGGCTTTAAAAAAAAGCAGGCACCTACCATGTCAGATATAGAGTTGAAATATATTATATTTCGAGTTTGCATCCCAATATTATACTTTATATACATGACAGAACTGAAATATAACAAAAACCGTTTGACATAGAAACACTGGATTTGCTGAGTAAAAAAAAAAAGTTTACTAATAATGAAAAATATATATAACATTCCACCCATGAGGACATTGCGGGGCGATTTGGTCAATTGACTGCAGGAAAGGGATTTAATCATATGTAATTTTTTAAAGGACATAAAGGCTTCGTAATTCATAAAGATCATATTAACTGACTGATATTATCTCATAGAACAAAATGTATAAGATCTTCAGAGTTCCAAGTTGTCTTGGAAGTATGGAAGTCCAGAGAGGAAATATGAATAAAACATTTTTTTAAATACCTCAGTTAACCCACTGTTCCCAGGCCGTCATTGAAAATAAGAATGTGTTCTTAACTGACTTGCCTGGTTAAATAAAGGTAAAATAAAAAATAAAAAAATTAATGTCAAGATCATGACTTATTTATCTCATGATCACTACACAACAAAAGTTTTGTTGCGAACACGACATAACAAAAGTACCACACATAAGCCAATCATTCGTTCAGATGCACGATAAACCACTCATCAAGGAGCCCTGTGGCTGCATTGATCGCAATGCGCTTGTGGGGTCCTGAACATGCCTGACAGGCAGCACTGTCTTCCAGGCTGCGTTTCGCCCCCAAGACCACAGCCAATCGCGTGCAAGGAATGCAAGTTAACTTGGCTAGAATTGTGAGCTAGCTGATTAGCTAGGCAGTCTAGCGTGTTATCTATGCTGCATAACTGATGTGTAGAATTATAAGGGACACTTTTGTTTGACCTTTATTTAACTAGGCCAGTCAGTTGAGAACAAATGCTTATTTACAATGACGGCCTACCCCGACCAAACCCTAACGAAGCTGGGCCAGTTCTGCGCCGCCCTATGGGACTCTCAATCACAGCCGGTTGTGATACAGCCTGGATTCGAACAAGGGTGTCTGTAGTGATGCCTCTAGCACTAAGATGCCGTGCCTTAGATCGGTGTGCCTCTCGGGGCCCCAAAAATGTTTTGTGGATAATATTTACATTTGCAGTGGGTGAGCTCCATTCCAGACAGGCTGATCAGATTCCATTTCATCCTCACAACTCATAATCAGGATGCTGCCGTGTAATGCTGTTTCATAGTTAATGCTCCTTGCAGGCAGATTAGTTATCAACTTTATAGACTGATGCATATAATCCAGAGTGGGTAAACTCTAGTTTTAGCAGGAAGATCATACTCAATAGCAGCCGCAGGCTGATGAATCAGGATTCTTCTGCCTTGTGGGCTGCTTCATTTGTAAGACTTTTTGTTATGTAGTGATCATGAGATAATTAAATTGTGAACTCCCAAATATGTTTTATTTATTCATATGTCCTCTCTGGGTGGTCGTATGAAATCACCAATCGAGCAGCGGAAGAATTCAGTTTATTTAGTCTCTGCTGCTCATCTGTCTTTCTGCCTCTCTCAGCTGCGCATATCAACCAAGACAGACCGAATATTGATGATGATGTAAATCAAGTGTTAATCAAATGATAGCTGCAGCTGCTGTAGCAGCACTGTTGATATTATATTTTAAATAGGTCGTTTATTCCTACACACACTCACGCATCTCAAGACATGCGTGTTTGAATACCGGGCGCGCGCAATCTCGGTGGGCAGTCCGCGGAATAGCCGCAATCTATCGTGTGCGAGCTGCAGAGTAGACCAACATGCGCAACCATAGACTAAAAATGAGGGTGCAACCAACCGATGGGGTGGGGGTGGCGAGTTTGACGACGTGACGTGGGTTCAGAACAACAACGAACAAATATATTATACCACCACCCAAAAAGGCACTTGCCGAGTGGAAGGTCAAAGGGTGCTCAGTCACAGGTAGATCTCTATCTGTTTTTCAGCATCATTTCCATCCTTGTAATCTCTTCTGTACACTTTTCGAAAAAAAAAATCCAAAAGGGTTATTCAGCTGTTCCTGTAGGAGAACCCTTTTTGGTTCCAGGTAGAACCCTTTGTGGAAAGGGAACCCAAAAGAGTTATACCTGCAACCAAAAGGGTTCTATCTGGAATCAAAAATAGTTCCTCAAAAGATTCTCCTATGGGGACAGCTGTAGAACCCTTTAATTGTAGATAGCTTTTTTTCAGTGGTGTAAAGTACTTAATTAAAAATACTTTAAATTACTACGTGAGTAATTTTTTAATGCATCTTTACTATTTATATTTTTGACTCATTTTACTTCACTACATTCCTAAAGAAAATGATGTACTTTTTACTCCATACATTTTCCCTGACACCCACAAGTAATTATAACATTTTGAATGCTTAGCAGGACAGAACATTGTCCAAATCGCACACGTAACAAGAGAACATCCCTACTGCTTCTGATCTGGCGGACTCACGAAACACATGCTTTGTTTGTAAATTATGTCTGAGAGTTGAAGTGTGACCCTGGCTATCTTTGGAATTTGTCATTATTTTTACTTTTGATACTTAAGTACATTTTAGCAACTACATTTACTTTTGATACTTAAGTATATTTAAAGCCAAATACTATTAGACTTTTACTCAGGTAGTATTTTGCTGGATGATTTTCACTTTGACTTGAGTCATTTTCTATAAATGTATCTTTACTTTTACTCAAGTAGGAGAATTGAGTACTTTTTCCACCATGCATTTTTTTTCTAATAGTGTAGGCTACACCATTGCATAGAAGTAATTCATTTAGTCTTTCAATAAGCCAATTTGTTTCATAGGCTGGTTTCCAGTGAGCAATTTACAACAATGGATAATCAAATTTGTAGAAAGCTTTTGTAGAAAGCTTGCATTTGCTGGACTTTCTGACGGGCCAGGTGGTGAAGTTAGGAAACAACATCTCCACCCCGCTGTTCCTCAACATTGGGGCCCCACAAGGGTGCGTTCTCAGCCCTCTCCTGTACTCCCTGTTCACCCACGACTGCGTGGCCATTCACGCTTCCAACTCAATCATCAAGTTTGCAGACGACACTACAGTGGTAGGCCTGATTTACCAACAACGATGAGACCGCTTACAGGGAGGAGGTGAGGGCCCTCGTAGTGTGGTGTAAGGAAAACAACCTCTCACTCAATGTCAACAAAACAAATAAGATGATCGTGGACTTCAGGAAACAGCAGAGGGAGCACCCCCCCATCCACATTGACGGGACAGTAGTGGAGAAGGTGGAACGTTTTATGTTCCTCGGCGTAAACATCACAGACAAACTGAAATGGTCCACCTTCAACCGCAAGGCTCTCCAGAGGGTCTGCACAATGCATCACCTGGGACAAACTACCTGCCCTCCAGGACACCTACAGCACCCAATGTCACAGGAAGGCCAAAAAGATCATCAAAGACAACAACCACCCGAGCCACTGCATTTTCACCCCGCTATCATCCAGAAGGCGAGGTCACTACAGGTGCATCAAAGCTGGGACCGAGAGACTGAAAAACAGCTTGTATCAAGGCCATCAGACTGTTAAACAGCCATCACTAACATAGAGAGGCCGCTGCCAACATACAGACTCAAATCTCTGGGCACTTAAATAATGGACTTAATAAAGGTATCACTAGTCACTTTAAATAACTACACTTTAATAATGTTTACATATCCTGTGTTACTCATCTCATATGTGTATACTTTATTCCTAGTGGTAAGAGCGTTGGACTCGTAACCGGAAGGTTTCAAGTTCAAATCCCAGAGCTGACAAGGTACAAATCTGTCGTTCTGCCCCTGAACAGGCAGTTAACCCACTGTGTGTATATAAGGTAGTTGTGAATTTGTTAGATTACTTGTTAGATATTACTGCATAGTCGGAGCTAGAAGCACAAGCATTTCGCTACACTCGCATTAACATCTGCTAACCATGTGTATGTGACCAATAAAATTTGATTTGATTTCCCGCTCTCAAGCAGTTTTTATGAAATTAGGTTATTTTGATAATAAATGTGTGTGAATCAGTGAAATTCACAAACTAGAATTGTGTTTTTGTGTGACTCTATAATGTGTGTTTGATGTTTTCCCAAAGATGTGTTGTGCAGCTGTCAGATGATGATGCTACTGAATTGAATTCCGTGACGTCACGAGCAAGGAAGGAGGAGGTGTGGCGGGAAAAAGGGGTGGAATAAATGGTGGTGTTTTTTGGACTCCCATGCTTTCCGTACTACGTTATGGTTATGTTGACGTGTGGCTTTTGTGGCTCACTAGCCTGCTAGCTGTACTTTGTACAACATGGTTTAGCTCGTAGTGGCAATATAACATTAGTCAAAGAGCTGAAGTTTACCTCCATGCAAAGCTGTACTAAAACGGTTATAACTTCGAACAGTTTGAGAAGCCAACAAATACGATGGCAGCTGCCTGGGAAGAAATCCGACGTCTGGCAGCGGATTTTCAGAGAGCACAGTTTGCTGACACAGTGCAGAGGTAATGCCAGCTGGCTAGTGCCAAATAGCTATCTATAACCACAGTCCTAGCAATTTGGCTAGCTAAATCCATTGTTGACTAGTTAAATCGCTAAGCACAACAATGCGTATTGACTGCTAACTTATTAACGTGAAACTAGCAAATTAACTGCTTTAGCTAGCTAAGGATTAGGATCTAACGTTAGCTACGGTGGGCTGAACTGCTGGCTGAACCAACTTAGACAGGACAGCTTGACTAGTCGCTAGCTATCTGTGCCAGAAAGGGGGCTTCCTGCAGCAGTGTTTTTTTAGCTGGACTAATCTTGTATTACCACAGTTTCCAAACCATAACATAACCTGGGCCTTTGGGAAACTGCTGCTAGCGCCATTGATACGCTGTATCAGGGGACCCAAATGCCTTTTAAATTGGTAGAATTAGATATAGAACTGATTTCTAGGGTCTCTGTGTGTAAATGCCTTTTCTACTGGAAATCCTTCCCAGGTTGTCAGAGAGAAACTGCATTGAAATCGTTGCCAAGCTGGTTGCAGAGAAGAAGTTGGATGTGGTACACACACTTGATGGCAAGGAGTACATCACCCCATCCCAGATCAGTAGGGAGATACGGGATGAGCTCTACATCCATGGAGGTCAGTTGGCTCCTAGAGTCCACCTTCTGATTCCAATGCCTCAGTCTTCAAACAAGTGTTGCACTCATTCATCTCAGGTCATGGCTGCATAGATGTTCAAGGGTTATCATACACTTGCTTGCATTAATTGACATGGACAAAAATGTATGGAAAATATGGTGATATGTGTTTTTTAATTTTTTTATCTTGTGTTTTTGCTTTCCAAAGGTCGGGTCAACATTGTGGACCTACAAAAGGTGTGCATTACTACTGATTCCTTCTGCTAGTGTGCAGCACTGTCGTTGTTTTATTTCACTTACCATATTGTCTAAAGACACTTTTTTTATATAATTATTTTTTTTGTATACAGATTATCAATGTTGATTGGGTTCATGTTGAGGCCAGAGCAAATGACATTGTAAGATCTGATAAAAGTGTTCAGCTGGTGCTGGGGCAGCTTATCGACGAGTAAGTAGGACTTTCTCCACATGATGTGTTTTTCATTGTTGTACTGTCAACTACTCGGGTAACAGATTTGTTCTGATTTCTTCTAGAAACTACCTGAATCGTGTGTCTGAGGAGGTGAACGATAAACTACAAGAAGCTGGCTTGGTGAACATCCCAGAACTATGTAAAAACTATGACCTTCCGGGGGATTTTCTGACTGAGGTGAGTAAATGAGCCACCTCTGTATCTTTACCAATACCGTCCTCAAACTATGTGAAATTAATAATGTATCCTTTCAGTAGTGTATCTGTGCTTGGGCTTTCAGCTTGAGGTGCATTTGTGGCCCTGTACATAGCTATTATCTGTTAACCACTTTGTATCCTAGGAGCTTTCGAAGCGCCTTGGGAAAGTCATCCAAGGCCAGATGGATGAGTACAACAGGGGAGTCTTATTCACCCCTGCGTTCGTGTCTCGCCACAGAGCTCGCATCCGTGGGCTTTTTAGTGCAGTGACTCGGTAGGTTTAATCCAAATCCTTTCTTCCCTTGCTTTTAATCCAATACTGTCTTCCCTCCCTGCTCCTAATAATGAATGAATTTGATCTCCTTGTGTAGGCCAACACCAGTCAGTAACGTGATTGGCGTCTATGGTTTTCAGGAACATCTTCTCTACTGTAAGTAGCTATTCTTTCTGTTGTGTTAAAATTCAAACCCCGCTGTTAGAATATTGTCAGCACTATACAATATGTATAATGGTTTGTACTGTATATGAACACGCAGATCAACCAATGTTTGGAGTAGGCCTAATCAAACATGCACTTATGTCACGCTGTCGTTCAACTAACTTCATCTTGGTCCGTTGTCACCCAGCTGTTTTGGAGGAGCTGGTGAATACTGGCCGTCTGAAAGGCACTGTGGTGGGGGGCCGGCAGGACAAGGCTGTGTACATCCCTGACATCTACTCCAAAACACAGAACACCTGGGTGGACTCCTTCCTCAAGCAGAACGGATACTTAGGTCCTCTAACTTACTAAGATTATTGATTGCAATATTTATTTTTTGTCATTTCTGTACTGTAGGTCTGCCTAAAATGTGAATTGTACCCTAAAACATTCCCTCTGTTCCCGCCACGCAGAGTTTGATGCCTTGATCAGACTTGGCATCCCTGACCCAGTGAGCTATATCAGGAAACGTTTCAAGTCCAGCAAGCTGCTGTTCCTCAGGGCGGCCTGTGTTGGCCAGGCCCTAGTAGAACAGGTAGAGGCCTCCGTGGAGGAGGCTGTCAACTCTGCCACATGGACAGATGTGCAGGTCCATACAAACCTTCCTGTACTTCATTTTCTGCCAAAGCACCAATTAATATATTGCAAAATGGTCTTTGCTTTAATATAATAATCTTCACTTGAGTTACTCAGCCCTGCTCACTTTAAGTATCCGATGTGCTCTCCCATTTTTGACATGTAGCCCATTCTGCCCAGCTGTCTGTCCATGGAGGACGTTGGCATTATAATCAACGAGGCCATGAGAAAGACAAACGTGCAGTCAACTGCCAGGATCCTGGGCGACACTGTGGTGGTCAGCGAGAAGTTCATCAGCAACTGTCTCTCTCTCTTTGATGAGGCCATGCAGCATAAAGCCCTTAAGGTAAAACACACCTGTCATGAAGTTGCCTGATGGGCCAAAACTGGGATTGTCTTTTGATAAGGACATAGCTGTGTCTCCTCTCCTTCAATTCAATGCTGTTCCCTTTCAGGAAGTCAAGAACAACCCTGTTTTCCTGATAACGGAAGATGATCTCAAGCAAGGCTATATGATGACAGAAAACACAGCACCTTCCAAAAAGGAAAAAAGGGAGGCGGAGAGGAGGAAAAAGACTACAGGTAGTACAGGCCAGGCCTCTTTGTAATCCCTAAAATGTCTGTTAGGTTATCAACTAGACAGGCTGAAAAGAGTTTACAGCCCAAGTATTTCCTGCCGGGTGGTTTGAGATTTGATCCCTGTTTAAGTTCCCTGTTATTATTTCATTGGTTGACTGTTCTTGTTTTGTTTCCTAGAGGGCAGTGGCTGTAAAGGAGGTGGTGGAGGATGCAATGCCAGAGAGGTCAGGATACGCAAAACCAAGAAGAAGGGCAGGAGGGACGACGACAGTGACGAGGAGGCGGCAGTCACCCCACAAAGTATTTGTAGTGGCTAAGGTTCCTTGAGTTAAAAAGAAGGCCGCTTCCTTAGACTCCAAATACAGACTTTATTTTTGCGTTTCCATAGATGATACTTGACGGTTCTTGATTGCAGATGTATTTATTACTCACAATGAGATTGATCAATAGGCAGTGCATTTAATACTTGCCACGAAGCCTCTCTCCACTGCGATCCAAGCTCTGCATTCTGTTCAACAAAGTTTCGATTCAATGCAGCGCAAACATTTTCAGATGAATGTTCTTACGTTGTGTTGTCCATATTTACATTTCAATACCTTCCTGTATCTAGAAAGTATTTTACTCATGTGGTGGCGACGGTTCCTAAAGTTCAAAAAGCCCACTTCCTTACACGCCAAATACAGACTTGGTTATTCTCGTATCCATAGATGATACTAAAGAGTTCTTGATTGCAGTTAAATTATATTTATTACTCACAATGACATTGTCCAGAGTTGCCACACAGATTCCAATTATGCCTATATTTGTTTCCATTATGGCATCTGTGAGGGCACGGGCAGCGCCTTTTTGAGGCAATCTCCATCTTCACGATTGGCTGATCCCTCCTGATGGCCCGGTTGGACATGACTCCAATAGGGTCATCAGGAGTCCCACCCAGTTGACTACATGAAAATGGTGGGAGCGCTCAATGCACATGCTAAAATGGCCTTTTGGCCACTAGTCCTCTGTCATTCTCTATGGGGCTGCACACCTGTCCTAATTATTGTTCCTGATGCCATCTTTCCCCACAACCCCTTTATATGCTTTTCTACAGGGAAACCCACAATAGGACACTAGGTGTCATAACAAAAAGGGAGTTTCCCATGACAAGCATTTCTATTAAATTACAAATCAACCAAATATCTTCTAATACATTTTCTTTGCACATACAAAATGGCTCTAACAGTATGACTACGGTCATTATGTAGCCTCTTCCATACTGAATTCACTATGTAGCACAGTAAAACCTTATTTCAATGAATGTACACTTACATTGTTTGTTCGGTGAGGCAGTTCTACGTAGCAACGCGTTACCGGTTGTGTTGGAAGAGATGGCTCCCCTGGGTGCCTAAGTCTATTAGCGTAAGACAAAGGTAACCCCATGAGACCAATTATATTTTCTTTTTACTCTTTTGCAGATCGTAACAAACCGACTGAAGTCCCCTTCATGTCCCTGGAGGAAATCGCAGCTGTCCTAGAAGGGCAAGTGTGCGACTGCCCTGAAGAAATCCTCTCCGAGTTGGCAGAACATTTAGTAAGGTAAGGGTCCCAGTCAAAATCACTTTAGAGCACAATGGATTTACCCCCACGCTCCACAGACAAAAGGAACATTGTGTATCAATGGCAGCAGGTAGCCTAGTGGTTAGAGCGTTGGGCCGTAACCAAAAGGTTGCTAGATCGAATCCCCGAGCTGACAATGTAAAAAATCTGTCCTTCTGCTCCTGAACAAGGCAGTTAACTCACTGTTCCCCGTAAGGCCGTCATTGTAAATAATAATTTGTTCTTAAATGACTTGCCTAGTTAAATGATGTTAAAAAAATAATAATACATTTTTCAACATGTAAGAGTCTTACTCTCTGCAGGCCTTTGACAAAAACCTACCAGGAGGTGGTTCGGACTGTGTTCATGTCCTCCACTGTCTCCACGACCGGGGTGACCAAGAAGAGAAGTGTGAAAGACTTCCAGGAGGAGCTCTCCAACCTGTACAACAACATCAGACTTTTTGAGAAAGGGACTAAGCTCTTCTCTGGTAAACTGCTTTATTTGACCCCCCACAGAAGTAGAGGTCGTCCTCACCACCAACACATTAAACATAAAACCTATCATCCACATTAAACATAAAACATATCATCCCAGAATGAACATCAACTGAGATATTTGACCCCCGCAGATGAGACTCAGGTCCTCATTGCCAAGCACGTCCTGAAGACTGTGTGCACAGACGTCACCAACATCCTGGTGAATTTCATGGCGGCTGAATTGATGATGTCAGCAGAGAATCCCAGCTCTATCACCAACGAAGTTAGTTCTCGTCTCAGCCTTCTCATTCCGTACCTGCTCATTCCTGTTAGTTTGGGTTGTGTTATTCAGTTAGGCTTTGTGAATGTGTACTGTACATTCCCATAAATCACTGTATCTCTCTCTTTAGGTGAGAGTGAAGATATTAGGGAAATTACCAGAGGAAACCAAAGGACCTCTTATGAAGGTGCACAACAGTCTCAATGGAAAGGTCAGTTACAGTTGAATTCGGAAGTTTACATACACTTAGGTTGGAGTCATTAACTAGTTTTTCAACCACTCCACACATTTCTTGTTAACAAACTATAGTTTTGGCAAGTTGGTTAGGACAAGTAATTTTTCCAACAATTGTTTATAGACAGATTATTGTCATGGCTTTAGAAGCTTCTGATTGACATCATTTTAGTCAATTGGATGTATTTCAAGGCCTACCTTCAAACTCAGTGCCTCTTTGCTTGACATCATGGGAAAATCAAAAGACCTACCTCAGAAAAAAAATTGTAGACCACAAGTCTGGTTCATCCTTGGGAGCAATTTCCAAATGCCTGAAGGTACCACATTCATCTGTACAAACAATAGTACACAAGTATAAACACCATGGGACCACGCAGCCGTCATACCGCTCAGGAAGGAGACTCGTTCTGTCTCCTAGAGATGAACGTACTTTGGTGCGAAAAGTGCAAATTGATCCCAGAACAACAGCAAAGGACCCTGTGAAGATGCTGGAGGAAACCGGTACAAAAGTATCTATATCCACAGTAAAACGGGTCCTATATCGTCATTAACTGAAAGGCCGCTCAGCAAGGAAGAAGCCTCTGCTCCAAAACCGCCATTAAAAAGCCAGACTACGGTTTGCAACTGCACATGGGTGGTCTGATGAAACAAAAATACAACTGTTTGGCAATAATGACCATCGTTATGTTTGGAGGGAAAAGGGGAAGGCTTGCAAGCCGGAGAACACCATCCCAACCGTGAAGCACGGGGGTAGCAGCATCTTGTTGTCGGGGTGCTTTGCTGCAGGAGAGACTGGTGCACTTCACAAAATAGAATCATGAGGTAGGAAAACTACGTGGATATATTGAAGCAACGTCTCAAGACATCAGTCAGGAAGTTAAAGCTTGGTCGCAAATGGGTCTTCCAAATGGACAATGACCCCAAGCATACTTCCAAAGTTGTGGCAAAATGGCTTAAGGACAACAGAGTCAAGGTATAGGAGTGGCCATCACAAAGCCCTGACCTCAATCCCATAGAAAATTTGTGGGCAGAACTGAAAAGGTGTGTGTGAGCAAGGAGGCCTACAAACCTGACTCAGTTACACCAGCTCTGTCAGGTGGAATGGGCCACAATTCACCCTACTTATTGTGGGAAGCTTGTGGAAGGCTACCTAAAACGTTTGACCAAAGTTAAACAATTTAAAGGCAGTTGTCCCAAATACTAATTGAGTATATATACACTTCTGACCCACTGGGAATGTGATGAAAGAAATAAAAGCTGAAATCATTCTCTCTACTATTATTCTGACATTTCACATTCTTAAAATGAAGTGGTGATCCTAACTGACCTAAAATGGAATTTTTACCAGGATTAAATGTCAGGAATTGTGAAACTGAGTTTTTAAATGTATTTGGCTAAGGTGTATGTAAAATGAACATACAGAAGGTAATAGTTTGAGGTTTACATTATTGCAGATGTTAGTATAAAGCATAAATGTTCGAGATTGTTCTGATTCATGTATGTATGGAAACGTTTTCTAACACTATTGATGTTTTCTTCAGACGATTGAAGATTTTCTAACCAACATAGAAACTGCGGTTGATGTGTGTGGATTCATGCTGAAGAAGGGAGATAAGAAAAGAGAAAGGTAAAAACCAGTATCATCCTGCTTTAGACTTTCCTAAAATGAAGTCCAAGCATTTACTCTGCTGTCGATAAACCTGGACTGGACTGGAGGTGCCACACATTCTTGGCTGACGTGTGTTCTTGTCCACTAGACAGGCCCTGTTCCTGCACCGGCAGGCTCTGATAGAGCAGCTGAAGGACACTGAGGACCCAGCCCTGATTCTCCACCTGACCAGCGTGCTGCTCTTCCAGGCCAGCACCCACTGCATGCTGCACGCCCCCGGACGCTGTGTCCCCCAGATCATAGGCACTCTGGTGGGCCGCATCTCTGAGGTACTGCCTCCCCTCTCTTCCTGGTTCTCATTTATAATATAGCTATATTGCTAGTGTTATTACACTAGAAATAGTTAGTGATGTGTCCTTTTGCCACCTTGTAAGTATTTGGGATATTTTATGTTAGGTCTATGAGACACACACTTTTGTATGGTGGTATTTTGTTCATGCAGCACTCAAGTTTGGACCTGTTACAATTGACAGTTTTACTTCATACTGAAGGTTTTGTATGAGTGTGGTTGTTGTTGTTTCAGGAGCAGCACAGGCTGCTGACAGGCTACCAGGCCCTGGTGGTTAAGCAGTTAGTGAGCCAGAGCCAGGGAAAGAAGCAGGAGCAGGGGGAAGGAGAGAACCCAGAGGCAGGGGATGAGGCAGAGGCCATCCGGAAAGAGCTGGTTTCCCTGACCAGCGAGGTAAAGGATCTGGTCCTCTCTCAGAAGAAGACGTCTGGGACTGAAGAGTGAATAACAACTTTGACTGCTTTGAAGTTGGCAACTGCCAGCTCTCTGATTTTATAAATCGCCTAGCTTCTCAGTATTACACTGAACAAAAAATATAAAACACAACATGTAAAGTGTTGGTGGCATGTTTTGTGAACTGAAATAAAATATCACAGAAATGTTCCAAAGGCACAACACTTATTTAGCTCAAATTTTACACACATTTCTTCTTTGCCAAGATATTATATCCACCTGAGAAGTGTGGCATATCAAGAAGCTGATTAAACAGTATGATCATTATACAGGTGTACTGTGTGTTGGTGACAAAAGGCCACGCAAATATTTTGTCACAATGCCACAGATGTCTCAAGTTTTTAGGGAGCATGCAAGTAGCATGCTGACTGCAGGAATGTCCACCACAGCTGTTGCCAAAGCATTGAATGTTCATTTCTCTACCATAAGCCACCTTCTACATTGTTTGTGAGAATATGGCAACCGGCCTCAACTGCAGACCATGTATGGGAGAGCGGTTTGCTGATGTCACCGTTGTGAACAGAGTGCCCCATGGCGGGGTTATGGTATGGGCAGGCATAAGCTATGGACAACAAACATAATTGCATTTTATCAATGGCTATTTGAATGCACACAGATACCATGGTGAGATACTGAGGCACATTGCCGAGCCACTCACCAGTCGTCATCACCTCGTGTTTCAGCATGACAATGCAGAGCCTCATGTCCCAAGGATCTGTACACAATTCCTGGAAGCTGAAAATGTCAAAATTCTTCCCTGGCCTGCATACTCACCAGACATGTCACCCATTGAGCATGTTTGTGATGCTCTGGATAAATGTGTATGACCCCATGTTCCAGTTCCTTGCCAATATCCGGCTACTTCGCACAGCCTTTGGCGAGGAGTGGGACAACATTCCACAGGCCGCAATCAACAGCCTGATCAACTCTATGCGAAGGAGATGTCGTACTGTTTTTCTGATCCATGCGCCTAGCTTTTTTGTAAGGTATCTGTATTCCCAGTCAAGTGAAATCCATAGATTAGGGCCTAATGAATTTATTTCAATTGACTGATTTTCTTATGAACTGTAACTCAAATTTGAAATTGTTCAATGTTGCGTTTATATTTTTGTTCAGTATATTTGTAAATCAGTCAGTCACAATTTCCCCACAATGCAGATTTGATGTTCTCGAACACGGCCAATGAATGACCAGAAATCTAGAAAAAAATATGAATTAATGATGAAATACTGTGTGGTAGAGTTGTAACTGGTCCTGTTATTGGTGGTAAATTACAAAAGTATTCAGCCCCTTTGGATTTGTTCACATTTTATTGTCGCAAAGGGGGTTTAAAATGGATTTAATGGCAATTTTTTGTCAACAATATACACAAAATATTCTCTATCAAATGTTTTATAGATAATTTAAAATAAAAAATCCAAAAGTGTGTATATGTCTATATAGTCGTATTCAGCCCCTTTTTGTTTAGGCAAGCCTAAATTAGTTCAGGAGTAAAATTTGCCTTGTCAATCCCTTTGTAACTTGTGATTTGTTATGATTTTTGAAGATTTATCCTTCCTCTGTCCCACATAAATACATCTGTAAGGTCCCTCAGTCAGGTATTGAATTTCAAGCACTGATTAAATTACAAAGACCAAGGAGCTTTTCGAAAGCCTCATAAAAATGGCAGTGATTGGTAGATGGGTGACAATAACATTGAATATATCTTTAAGCAAGTTAATAAGTATGCTGTGGGTGACGTATTTAACCACCCAGGCACCAAGATAGCCATTGGTGATTTTAAAACAGCTACAGAGTTCAATGGCTGTGATGGGAGAGAACTGAGGGATCAACAACATTGTAGTGACTACACATTAATATACTAAATGACAGAGGGAAAAGAACACATATAAAAAGTATTCAAAAAAATAATAATTGTATGCAACAAGGCACAAAAGTAATAATACAAAGCCCTATGTGTGGGGCAAATCTGAAACATCACTGACTAACTACCTCATTTTCAAGCATGGTGGTGGCTGTATCATGTTATGGGTATGCTTGACATCGGCCAATACTGGGGAGTTTTTCTGGATAAAAAGAAATGGGATAGGGCTAAGCACAGGCAAAATCCTGAAACCTTTTTCAGTCTGCTTTACACCAGCCACTGTGAGGGGAATTCACCTTTTCAGCAGGACAATAACCGACAAGGCCAAATATATACTGGAGTTGCTTACCAATACGACGGTGAATGTTCTTAAGTGGCCACAAGTTTTGACTTAAATTTGCTTGAAATACTATGGCAAGACTTGAAAATGGCTGTCTAGCCATGATCCCCAGCATCTTGGCAGAGCTAGAAGAATTGTTTAAGGAGTAATAGGCAAATATTGCACAATCCAGGTGTGCAAAGCGCTTAGGAGACTTACCCAGAAAAGAGACACCGATGTAATTGCTGCCAAAGAAAGGCGTTTCTATCAT
This sequence comes from Oncorhynchus keta, assembly GCF_023373465.1. Lineage (NCBI taxonomy): Eukaryota > Metazoa > Chordata > Actinopteri > Salmoniformes > Salmonidae > Oncorhynchus > Oncorhynchus keta. Next base: position 12,684,269 of record NC_068428.1, read on the forward strand.
GTATGGTGGACTCAGGGAGCTGAATACTTGTGCAACGACTACATTTTATTTGTATTAATCCTTTTAAAATACATATAATTTGGCTTCCACTTTGACAGAGTATTTTTGTGTAGATTGTTGACCCAAAAGAAATGACAAATCAATTTCTATCCCACTTTGTAACACTATGTGGGGGCTCCGAATAGTTTTGCAAGGTAATTCTGAGGTGGCAACTATCTTTGCTTATTTCACTTCAAAATTCACAAGTAGCTAGATATTTATCCTTAGTAGTCCTAAATCACTGCTTCATCCATGTTACTACTGTGTCTTCAGTATTTTTTTCCCCTTGTAACGAAAGATGCCTAGAACACTGGCACCCTCCATTGGTAACGCACAACACTGGGAACAACTAAACACGAAACTTGTATTATGCATTTACCCCATGACATTCGAAAGCACAATATCATAATCATAACCATTTGTAAGAGGTGAGTACTGAACTGCAAAATAGACTGGAATTATATAAAAGTATTTTCTAAATTAAAACATTTTTTCCCCCCCTTCAATGTACCATGTCAAGAGTGATAAACTGCTTGGATGTTGAGTGGCTTATTCATATTGTCTGGGTTGCATGTCGGATGGAGAAAGAAATTTGCAGCTTTCAAAGGGAATGCCATAGAGGATATGTAACTGGAAGGTAGTAATCAACATTCTATAGCTTGCTGAATGATACATTTAATATAGACTGCTTTAATAGAACAATTTTATTATAAAATGTTTGTTGTGGTTTAAGGAAGGTCCGTGGCTTGGCCGTAGAGCTGTGATGGTCATGTAATTTTGGGTGGTGGTTTTTGGGTCAGCTAAATGACCACGGTCACGTTATTAAAAACAAATGCTCCAGGCTGTATGTTTTGCAGAAAGGGGGCGTTGCTTAGGCAACCAAAGACTTGTTTGCTACAACACCTTGTGTCAGCAATGAGAAAGAGTTCCATCACTTTGTAAATAGTCCAATGCTCAGGAGTTCCGTCTTCAGTCAGCTGTTCGTTCCACACACACACACACACAAAACGGTTATGACGGTTATTTTATTTTCATGACTTGTCATCCGTAATCTGTTACACGACTGTCCGTAGACTGTTAATCGATTATGCAGTAACTGTGCCGGGCTCGACTAGACGCATTTAATTTTCTATCATGCCGTAGTTGTCTGCCCAGTAGTTATTTTAGATGTGTGGAATCAGATTTTCTGTTATGCAGTGTGTCTAACACCTGACTGCTAAACGTGTGCTTGACTGACTATGGCAACACAGAGCGATGGGGGAAGTGTCTGTCTCTTGGGTGGTTTTCACATGCTGTAGACTCGCATGCGCTCCACTAATGATCAGGAGGGACACATTCAACACACAAGCCTCTCCACAGGCACATGTCTGTGATTGCCATGGAAACCAGCAAGAGCTGAAACCGGAGGAGTTATGTGCATGAAAGTAATAAGAGACTGTGAACTGTCTTATTTTTTGTCCCAAGGTTTCAGTGGATTTTGTATCTTTGGCCTCTAATGTATTAGTCAAGTGAGTGGGCCACACTCGGAGGCCATCTCTTTTCAGATGCTGTCCATCTCCTGCCTACCTCCATCTCTTTTCGGGAGCAAGAACAGGATATTTGATCAAACTCAATTCGAAATGTCCTTGTCTTTGAAAGAAAAGCAATTTTTTTTGTACATTAAAATAACTTCAAATTGATCAGAAATACGGTTTAGTCATTGTTAATGTTGTAAATGACTATTGTAGCTGGAAATTGCAGATTTTTAATTGAATATCTATATAGGCGTACAGAGGCCCGTTATCAGCAACTATCACTCCTGTGTTCCACTGGCACATTGTGTTAGCTAATCCAAGTTGATAATTTTAAAAGGATAATTGATCATTAGAAAACCATTTTGCAATTATATTAGCACATCTGAAAATGGTTGTGCTGATTAAAGAAGCAATAAAACTGTCCTTTAGGCTAGTTGACTATCTGGAGCATCAGCATTTGTGGGTTCGATTACAGGCTCAAAATGGCCAGAAACGAAGAACTTTCTTCTGAAACTCATCAGTCTATTCTTGTTCTGAGAAATGAAGGCTATTCCATGCGAGAAATTGCCAAGAAACTGAAGATCTCGTACAACTCTGTGTACTACTCCCTTCACAGAACAGCACCAATTGGCTCTAATCAGAATAGAAAGAGGAGAGGGAGGCCCCGGTGCACAACTGAGCAAGTGAACAAGTACATTAGAGTGTCTAGTTTGAGAAACAGATGCCTCACAAGTCCTCAACTGGCAGCTTCATTAAATAGTACCCACAAACACCAGTCTCAACATCAGCAGTGAAGAGGTGACTCTGGGATGCTGGCCTTCTAGGCAGAGTTCCTCTGTCCAGTGTCTGTGTTCTTTTGCCCATCTTAATATTTTATTTTTATTGGCCAGTCTAAGATATTACTTTTTCTTTGCAACTCTGCCTAGAAGGCCAGCATCCCGGAGTCGCCTCTTCACTGTTGACGTTGAGACTGGTGTTTGTGGGAACTATTTAATGAAGCTGCCAGTTGAGGACTTGTGAGGCATCTCTATCTAACAACTAAAAAAAGACAATGGTATTAGTCCATCGTCATTATGTGAGTACTTTTCAGTATGTGCTGTGGAAATGCCCAGGGGTGGTTGAGTTCTGGAGGAAAGTCAACTAAAGTCATCTCTGTACTTATAGAAAAAATACTGCCATTAGATACAATAGTGATGTTGCTTTGTGATATGACTGATTTGCACTTGTCAGAAAGCCAATGGAGAGTGTGGTTGGCAGGAACCACAGCTGCTAAGAAAATACTTGTACAAAAGTGGATTCCACCTCATCAGTTATCATTTCAACAATGACTGCTTACATTTAAGGAAATTGTATTTATGGAGCTCTCCACAGCCAGAATCCACAGGGCCAAGGTGTCCACTCTGGACATTTCTGAACTCTTAGCCAACTCTTAACCTTTACATCCATGAATGTGTATCAATCATTTGTCACTATTTCTGAGGCTATATGATGAATTGTTCAACAGATTTACTATGTAATATTAATTTATTTGTTTTTATCTCATGATTTATTTTTTTACATGCTATCAGATTGCCGGTGGGGATTTATTATATGAATCCTATGAATTGAAATAATAAAAATACTTATTACCTCAAGAGCTGACAGGATGACTCAAGGGGTACATGGGCAATGGGTTGTCTGCTGTTGCTGCTGACCTGATAACACTGATGCACTTTTCAAGCAAAACCCATTTACAGGAAATATTTTTGATGTATTTGGCTCGTAGAAAGTCTACGCCAGCAACTGCAACATCATAGAATAATCAGGTCATGGCACAGGTCATATACCATTTATTGGACATTTTAATGTAATATCATGAGTGCTGTGTACAACAAATGCTATACACAAAAAATATATATATAAATACAACAATTTCAATGATTTTACTTAGTTACAGTTTATATAAGGAAATCAGTCAATTGAAGTAAATTCATTAGGCCCTAATCTATGGATTTCACAACTGGGAATACAGATATGCACCTGTTTTTTTTAAACATCGAGGAGGTTCATCAAGGAACCTCCTTAGTTCTTGGGGAGTTCTTGCAAGAACTAACTGCCCAACTGAAACATTTGGATTTGAATTTGAGAAAACAGCAGATGTAGGCACTTACAGTGGGGCAAAAAATTATTTAGTCAGCCACCAATTGTGCAAGTTCTCCAAAGGGTATATAACAAAGTATTGAAATAAACTTTTGTTATTGACCAAATACTTATTTTCCACCATAATTTGCAAATAAATTAATAAAAAATCCTACAACGTGATTTTCTGAATTATATTTCCTCATTTTGTCTGTCATAGTTGAAGTGTACCTATGACGAAAATTACAGGCCTCTCATCTTTTTAAGTGGGAGAACTTGCACAATTGGTGGCTGACTAAATACTTTTTTTGCCCCACTGAACATTTTTAAGATCTCAGTTTAAGGTATGACCTAAATTGATATTGTTTTATGATGATGCCATCTATATTTTCATATTTGTGTAAGAAAGGTAGGGGGTGGATCAGAAAACGAGTCAGTATCTAGTGACCATCATTTGCCTCATGCAGCGTGACACATCTCCTTCGCATAGAATTGATCAGGCTGTTGATTGTGGCCTGTGGAATGTTGTCCCACTCCTCGCCAAAGGCTGTGCAAAGTTTCTGGATATTGGGATATTTTCAGCTTCCAAGAATTGTGTACAGATCCTTGCGTCATGGGGCCGTGCATTATCATGCTGAAACATGAGGCGATGGTGGCGGATGAATGGTACGACAATGGGCCTCAGGATCTTGTCACCGTATTTCTGTGCATTCAAATAGCCATTGATAAAATGCAATTGTGTTCGTTGTCCATAGCTTATAACTGCCCATACCATAATCCCACTGCCACCATGGGGCACTCTGTTCACAACATTGAGATCAGCAAACCGTTCGCCCACACTTTGCCATACATGCTGTCTGCCATCTGCCCGGTACAGTTGAAACTGGGATTCATCTGTGAAGAGTGCACTTCTCCAGCATGCCAGTGGCCGTCAATGGTGAGCATTTGCCCACTGAAGTCGGTTACGATGCTGAAGTGCAGTCAGGTCAAGACCCTGGTGAGGATGACGAGCACACAGATGAGCTTCCCTGAGACGGTTTCTGACAGTTTGTGCAGAAATTCTTCGGTTGTGCAAACCCACAGTTTCATCAGTTGTCCGGGTGGCTGGTTTCAGACAATCCCGCAAGTGAAGAAGCCAGATGTGGAGGTCCTTGGTTGGCATAGTTACATTTGGTCTCCGGTTGTGAGGCTCGTTGGATGTACTGACAAATTCTCTAAAACGACGTTGGAGGTGGCTTATGATAAATTGAATTCTCTGGTATCAGCTCTGGTGGACAATCCTGCAGTCAGCATGCCAATTGCACACTCCCTCAAAACTCGAGACATCTTTGCCATTGTGATGTGTGACAAAACTGCACATTTTAGAGTGGCCTTTTATTGTCCCCAGCACCCAGTGCACCTGTGTAATGATCATGCTGTTTAATCAGCTTCTTGATATGCCACACCTGTCAGATGGATGGATTATCTTGGCAAAGAAGAAATGCTCACTAACAGGGATGTATACAAGTTTCTGCACAAAATGTGAGATAAATAAGCTTTTTGTGCACATTAAACATTCTTAGAGAATCATTAATATCAGCTTATGAAACATGGGACCAACACTTTACATGCGTTTATATTTTTGTTCAGTATATAATGCATGTTATATAAACACAAGGCTCCTCAAGAGGAAGAAGACACCTTTTCCTGAACAATACCAGATCCACCTTCTCTTGAGACACCCCCAAGTTGCTGTTGCTTAGTAATAGTGCTCAGAGCTATGATTAAAGTGAGCTTCAAAGCCCCAAGCACACTCATTAGTCACTGCTGGCAGAATAATGAATTCCAAGGAGGAAGCCGATTAAGAAAACCATCCTTTATATTCTTCAAGCTGAGAAGAATCGCCTTGGTCCAACTGTGTTCTTTTGAATGTATATTTATCTAAATGGACCTGGCCCGGCTGCAAAGGGCCACAGAGGCAGAAGTCTCTTTGAGGATAAATGTCCACATTGGAAATCAACCTTTTGACCTTTCAGTCTAGCATCTGTTTTAGATGATGTTGCCTGGGACCTGTCTGCTCACTCTGTCACCTCTGTTCTATCTCTCTCTCTGTTAATTGTATTAAAAAAATCTTTAGAGATTACCTTTGATTGTATGTGTCTTTTAAATTCACATTAAAATAAATGACTTTAAAATTTTACCAAGTTAGCTTTTTAGCTATTACTATCCATTCCAGATAAATACATCCGGAGAATTCCACTAAAACCTCTTAAGCATATCAAACAGAACCATATGCATAAACACTTTCAAACAGTCCAGGCATCAGACATGACTGGTAATAGGCCATGACCATTTCCATATTCAACACTGTTTTATAAGCGGTGTAACATATGCAACATTGAAGTGTGTGTAGCTAATATCAACAGCCAAGATGGAGGCAGACTTATGGAAATAAGCGTATGGTGAGATCATATGTTAATTAATGCACAGTGGAAATGTTTCACACGTGTGTAGCCGCTCAGTGGAGGGGCTGACAGGAAGTCCGGTCCCTGATGAAGGACACCACTGGGTGATGCAGAGATGTGCTTCATTAACCCGAACCTTTAGAAAAACCTTAACTGGTAAACACAGAAAATAGTCTTGCTGCATGTGAAACACACCGAGTGTACAAAACATTAAGAACACCTGCTATTTCCATGACAAACAGACCAGGTGAAAGCTATGAACCCTTATTGATGTCACTTGTTAAATCCACTTCAATCAGTGTAGGTGAAGGGGAGGAGACGGGTTAAAGAAGGATATTTAAGCCTTGAGACAATTGAGACATTGTGTATGGTGGGCCATTGAGGGGGTGAATGGGGAAGACAAAAGATGTAAGTGCTTTTGAACCAAGGCACTGGTAATGGATGGTTTCCATGTGTTTGATGCCATTCAATTCGTTCCGTTCCAGCCATTATTATGAGCCGTCCTCCCCTCAGCACCCTCCACTGCTTTGAACGGAGTATTGTAGTTTTATTTGATTTTTTATTTAACCTTTTTTTAACTAGTCAAGTCCGTTAAGAACAAATTCTTATTTACAATGACGGCCTACCCTGGCCAAACCCTAACAACGTTAGGCCAATTGTGCTCCGCACTATGGAACTCCCAATCGCGTCCGGTTGTAATACAGCCTGGAATCGAACCTGGGTCTGTAGTGACGCCTCTAGCACTGAGATGCAGTGCCTTATATGGTAGTAGGTGTCAGGCGCACCGGTTTGTGTCAAGAACTGCAACACTGCTGGGTTTTTCACACTCAACAGTTTCCTGTCTGTATCAAGAATGGTCCACCATCCAAGGACATCCTGCCAACTTGACTCAACCGTGAGAAGCATTGGAGTCAACATGGGCCAGCATCCCCGTGGAACGCTTTCGGCACCTTGTAGAGTCAATGCCCCAACGAAATGAAGCTGTTCTGAGGGCAGATGGGGGTGCAACTCAATGTTTGGTATACTGAGTGTATCGTCACTCATCCACAGTGTCGTACGTCTCTAAATTGTATGGTACACAAATAAGATTCAAGACAAGGTTGAGAAAAACATCTAAACAAATAGATGCTGCAATTTACATTTGTTTAACCATTTTTCTATAAAGCTCTGAGTGTGTTTCTGAGTCAAACATTTGAGACATTTCTCTGCCTTTACGACATTTGTACAATTGCAGAAAACTTCCATGAAATCTAACATGAGACATAAAGAAGTAAACCAGAAGTAAAAAACAAAGACTGTATTAACAAGGTAAGAAATGTCAAAAATGTTTATTAGATTCAAGTACAGTACACTGAAATTGCAGATCTTCACCAGATGTAGCAGCATTATGACTGGTATAGACTAACTAATAGGCACAAAACAATTACATAGAAATATCAATGACAAAATGTAATCTCGGTGGCCTTATGACCATATTCAAAACCACTGAAGCAGTTAATTGACATGCTTTGTAAACAGATTCTACTCAGCTAAAATATACTGTCGAAACCGCAGTCTCAACTCATTCATTTGACTGGCGAGAACAAATTGGATAAGTGGTCAAACAAAACCTACATGGCAGTGAAGTCAGTGTCCTCCAAGTCAGTCCAGTGTTATTAGACCACAGAGCGATGCTCCCCACACACATACACAGCGCTGGGTCGGATACGTCGCTTTGTGTGGCCGGGCAGCTGAGGAAGAAACTTGAAATACTTGGGCATCAGGTCAAGGCAGGCGTCGCGGAACTTCTTGATCCGCCAGTAGTAAATGAGAGGGTTGAGGGCCGACTTGAGATAGCACAACAAAAGGAACCAGGTGCTGACTTCGAAGAAATTGGCCTTGTGGTAGAAGGGGCTGCTGAAGGTGGAAACCAGGCTGTAGGCGGTGAAGGGCGCCCAGCACACGGTGAACACCGAGAAGAGAATGAGGATGGTAGTGAAGGCACGCGTCTTGAAGCTCATGTCTATGTTCATCTCAAAGGGCCTCTGCAGGCTCATGAGGCCCAGCTTGCTGGCCTGACTCAGACAGATGCTGTCCGGGTGGCTGTGGATGCGCACGGCGTTGTGCCGTATGGTGTTCAGGATCCCCATGAAGGTGTACAGCATGACCATGAAGGGGATGAAAAAGAAGGCCAGCATGAGGAGCAACGCGTAGGCGTGGTAACCCGGCTCGCTGGTGTAGCCGAACACACACTGTGGAGCTCTAGAGGGGATCTGGAGTGATGGGTGGCCTATGGCTAGTGGGAAAGAGAAACATAAGGAGACAGTCCAAGCGATGACTATGAGCACTTTGGCTCTGTGGGGACTCAATTTGTCCTGTTTCTGGACTATGATCAGGAACCGATCTATGCTTATTATAAGCAGGATGACCATGCCCTCTATGACAAAGAGCCAGAAGAACATGGCCGACACTCGGCAGAAGACATCCCCGAAGATCCAGCGTGTGGTCACCACAGTAACCAGGGCAAAGGGCATGTTCAGCACGGCCAGCATCATGTCTGCGAAGGCCAGGCTGGCCAACAGGATGTTGATGGCGGATCGCATGGCGGCGCGCTGGTAGACCATCAGGACCACCACCACGTTCCCTAGGAAGGCCACCAACAGGATGGAGACCATGGCCATGCAGAAGAACACCTGGAGGGGCAGGCTGACGCCCTGAACACTCCCCTGGGCCTCGGCTGTTCGCGTGACTTTGTCCAGGTCCAGAGATGAAAAGGAGGAGCCATATGAGCTGTTTTCCATGGACATGTCTTCCGTGTCAGGCTGGCCGTGGAGGAGGTGGTCAGAGAGGTTCAGCAGCCCTGCCGTGACGAGGCAGCAGAGGCTGGCTTTATTGGTCTCCCCTGCCTCCACAGGGGGAACGACAGTGGAGTAAACCATTCTTCCACGGGGGGTGCAGGCTCGGGTTTAGGCATCGTTACTGGAGCTCTTCTCTTGCCAAACATGATGCCTCAGATGCTGTTCTTAGTCCAACTGAAGAACCCAGCATCTTAGCATGGAGGAGAGATCCTGGGGAGACAGAAAGGGAAATGGAGGCAAAACAGAAAGCGGGGACATTAGCAAGAGAACATAAACATCAAATGCTTTGTCTGTTTTTCCTTGATGATAATACCTTAAAATGATTATTCTTTGTTTTAAAATGTTGCCTTTCTCAAAAGACAATATTGTGTATCAAGTGAAATGTTGTCAAACTGAAACGTTTATATACACATTGATCTGCATGTACAATGCCTTCGGAAAGTATTCAGACCCCTTGACTTTTTCCAGATTTTGTTACGTTAGCCCTGTTCTAAAATGGATGAAATATAAAAACAATCTCAGCAATCTACACACAGTACTCCATAATGACCAAACGAAAAGTTTTTTGCATAAGTATTCAGACCCTTTGCTATGAGACTCAAAATTGAGCTCAGGTGCATCCTGTTTCCATTGATCATTCTTGAGATGTTTCTACAACTTCATCGGAGTCCACCTGTGGTAAATTCAATTGATTGGACATGATTTGGAAAGGCAAACACCTGTCTATATAAGGTCCCACAGTTGATGGTGCACATCAGAGCAAAAACCAAGCCACGAGGTCGAAGGAATTGTCTGTAGAGCTGCGAGACAGGATTGTGTCGAGGCATAGATCTAGGGAAGGGTAAAACAATTCTGCAGCATTGAAGGTCCCCAGAAACACAATGGCCACCACCATTCTTAAATGGAAGAAGTTTGGAACCACCAAGACTCTTCCTAGATCTGGCTGCCCGCCCAAACAGAGCAATCGGGAGAGAAGGGCCTGGGTCAGGGAGGTGACCAAGAACCCAATGGCCACTCTGACAGAGCTCTAGAGTCCCTCTGTGGAGATGGAGAACTTTCCAGAAGGACTACTATCGCTCAGAAGCCAGTAAAAGGCACATGACAGAACGCTTTGAGTTTGCCAAAAGGCACCTAAGACTCTCAGATCATGAGAAACAAGATTCTCTGGTCTGATGAAACCTAGATTGAACTCTTTGGCCTGAATGCCAAGCGTCACGTCTGGAGGAAACCTGGCACCATCCCTACGGTGAAGCATAGGGGTGGCAGCATCCTGCTGTGGGAATGTTTTTCAGCAGCAGGGACTGGGAGACGAGTCAGGATCGAGGCAAAGATGAACAGAGCAAAGTGCAGAGAGATCTTTGATGAAAACCTGCTCCAGAGCTTAGGACCTCAGACTGGGGCAAAGGTTCACCTTCCAACTGGATAATGACCCTAAGCATACAGCCAAGCCAACGCAGGAGTGGCTTTGGGACAAGTTTCTGAATGTCATCACACACAAGAAGACTTAAGGCAGTATGCAGTTGCAGTCTGACTATTTACATGTAAGCCTGGTTACTACACTATTATCAGAATGCCAACACAACCAGTGTATCACATCCGGCCGTGATTGGGAGTCCCATAGGGCGGTGCAAAATTGGCCCAGCATCGTCCGGGTTTTTCTGGGGTAGGCCATCATTGCAAATAAGAATGTGTTCTTAACTGACTTGCCTAGTTAAATAAGGGTTACATTACATTTTAAAAACCGGCTTACCAATGCTCTCTATCGCCAAAATGTCCTAGCAATTTCATGAATTATTTGATCCGTGCCAGGGAGAGATTTTTATTCCAAGTCAATGTTTTACTGGGGACAACTCAAGACTTCAATAAAAAAGGCTTATCACTAATATAAACATTGGATACTGTTATTTTAGACCGGCTGGTATCATTTACAATGGCTCATTGGCAAACGTCAAACAGAAAATGTTGGGCCCGTTTTCCTATGGAAGATTAGGACTGGCGGTGTTAAAAGCGGCAGACTATAAGCAGTCTTATCCATGAAAGCGATTTTGTCTTAGATTTCCGCAGCACTTTCAAATATGCTCTCTTCTCTCATTTCTAGGTTTAGTCATTCCATGTGGGTTGAACAGACAAAGCGATACAGGGGATTCAAAGCTTATTAAATAACTGCCAGTAAAAATGTAAATTTGTTCAAATTTTTCTGTACACTGCCGGATATGATTGTGTGACGGCTGTCGCTAGTCCGAAACCTTGAGGCAAATTCTATCCATTTACCATGCTGCAGAACTATAATTATGTCAAAGTTACCCCACCAGAGTAAAGGAGAGGGTAAAATGTTGTATTCATTAGATAAACAGGCTACCATAATAGAACAGGAACAAGTGTATTATTAGGCAATAATAGACTGACTGAGGCATTGTGTGTTCTTCCTCTTACCTTGACAACAGGGATAGAATACGCACGGCTAGATTATGATTAAAACCAAAAGGATACGTGTGGATGTGTGCAAACAAGCCTCAGACTGAAATCTATGTCTGCCTCCCGACTTCTCACTGACACGGACTGATCTTAACGCTCTGCCCTCTACTCTCATTATGATGCTATGACAGACACTGCTGATAGATAAAGCCGCACCAATTCTGCACTGTGTAGCAGTCTTTGTGTTCTAATTTACACATCATTCCTGAAATTAAATATATGGTCAAGTTCCTCATTACAGGGTTTTCAGTTACCCAAAAGACAATCCTTTGTGCTAAATGAAAGGGTGCATCATGGCCCTAGAGTATCTGTTCCCTTTTCATACAGAATGACTCAGAAGTGATTTGGTGGCTATAAAACAAAGATGACCCATAAAAGCACCCTTTTAACCTATCACTTATAAACATGAATTGGGGTGGTTAGAACAGTAGTCCCTATTCAGATATTCAGCATAATACAGTCATTTAAAAAATGTGATGGAAGAGAATGAAAAATATTAGAGGAACATGTTTACTATTTCAAGTACATATATCCACAGAAACCATAGTAACTGCTAAAAAGGATCTGCCTGGTACCTTGCAAGTCAATGATAACACTGCATGTTGAGTAGTTGTGGAACCTAGCAACAGGGACCTGCATCCAGCTAGTATTTCTATCGGGTGGCTTTGTATCTCTTTCAAAAAGCTTTTGAGAATTTTAATAACCACTAAAAAATAAACTAGATATGTGTCATACTATTTTGAATGATTTAGTTGATGTATCATATAGTCCGTTTAGCCTTAGATGATTATTTGCCCCGGTAACTAGCCTGAGACTATGGGAGAAAGTTGAAAAAGCAGTCAACAATGGAAATTGTCTTTCTTATTTTTGAGTGTAGGAATTGTAATTACACATTTGTTACTGAGCTGGATAATATTGTTCAGTTATCAAAAGGTGAAATAAAACATAATAAAGCTGAGTAATTCTTAGAGTAGCAAAGTTACAAATAATAGTAGCAGGGCTGCTGACCTTTGAACAAAGCTTGGAGTAAAATGTTGCCTAGATGGGGTCTGGGGGTCCTCCCCTAGGAATATTGTACTGTTTTAAAAGCTAATTTCCTGCAATTTTACATATTCGACATGGCTTAAGACTATGACCAGGGTGAAATAAACACAGGTCAGGTGTATTCAGAATGCTTTGAATGTTAATTTAACCCTCAAAATTGAGATGAGTTTTTTTGGTAGGGGTGAAATCTTAGGTGGTTTGACACTTTATCCAGACACTAATGAAATTAGATGGGGAGATAGGCAAATGGGAGAAGCAGTGTGGAGGTTGGAAGCAGGGATCCCTGTTGTCAGGTAGAAAGTGTTGGGGGGTGTTACCGCTACATCAATGCTCTGCACAGGAAATACTCATTTTAATGGTTGATGTCAGTGGGTAACAAAATCATAGACTGCAGTCTCCTTGTCCATAGATTGCTTTCAAGGTAAGGACGAAAACACATAGTATTTTGTCATTTGGGTGAACCATCTCTTTAAAATAGGTCCGGAAGAAAATCTTGATTGCTCTCTAAGGAGGGTTGACCACCCCTGATCTATGTTTCCCATGTGCTGGGGGTTTGAAAATATTATTTTTTATAACAATTCATTTCTCAAAATCACCCAACCTTCAAGAAAAATCCCAAATGCATGAGCGTTGGCAGCTCTGCAGTAGTCCAGTTTAACATGGTAAGAGGAGTAGAAATGGTTTACTAGTGATTAAACTAAAACTATAGCCTACAGTCAGCCATTACAGCTGTCAATTTCAAATATTATGTGCCGGCCTATTTAAAGAATATCTCATCACTGGAAATGATTGATTGTGAGGGTATATCATTTCAAAGCCTACACACTACTGGGTTGCAGGCATTGGGTCACGTAGTTGGGTTGTTTTCTTTAAAAATAGCACGCTTGGGTTGTTAATACTGTGATGTAAAATGATGTATGATGTATGTAATGTTAATACTGGGTTATTAATGTTGGGTTATTGAGATATGACCCAGTGGGTCGGTTAATTCTCCCACCAAATCCAGATGATCAAAGTGATCTGGCAAGCTTGTGAATGAAAATTGTCGCAGCTCTTTAGCAAGTCTAACAGGCAGTCAAGGTTGCCATATCTGCAATTTTCATGATAAATTGGGCTACTTTGAATACAATGTCGCGGTGAAAATGTATTGGTCGTGGGTTGCGGGTTTCTGGACTACTTCTAAATTGCACCGCAGCCACCATGGCAATTTCTTAAAATATACAGTACCAGTTAATAGTTCGAACACACCTACTCATTCCAGGGGTTTTCTTTATTTTTTAAAAACTATTTTCTACATAGTACAATAATAGTGAAGACATCAAAATTATGAAATAACACATATGGAATCATGTTAGGAACCAAAAAAATATTAAACACCCTTTGCCTTGATGACAGCTTTGCACACTTTTATACAAAAAAATATGTTGAAACGATATCACAGGAGTAATTGCAAATCAATTCCTGCCGCTTGTGTAGCATACCTATACCTGGCAAAAATATTTAATAAAATGCCTATCATTTCAGTTTATTGTTGTTGTAGCCTTGTGTTATTAAGCAATTATTAATGGCCTTATTTAGTTAATCAAGTTGGAAGTTATCAATTGTGATCATGGTCACAATCCTATCGCAATTGCCGATCAGCTGTTGTTAGAGTGCATTAGATTGATGGTAACAATCAGTCAGATTAGGCTGCAGGTTAAAAAAATACAAAATGAAAACACTTGCTGTTGTTGACAAGCATTGGCCTATTCAGTTCATATCCATATGTTTAAATGTGATTCAGTGATTGAATTTATGGCCCCATTGCCAGTAGCCTATTCCAGCAGGCTATTGGGCAACTCAAGCACTTCCTACCTAGAAATTGCCTCTGTTCATGTTGAATAAATTAGTCTGTGTATTTGAACTATGCAAGCTGCTAAATCGTTCATTTTACATCTTGCCTAGGCTACTGTACGCTATCTGAAATTAGATGTAGACCTATCAGGGGCTAGCCTATAGGTTACCTGCATCTAGCTAACCAAATCATGGCAAAGTTGAATTACAATCATAAAACCATATTTTAGTCAGTAGGCCCAGCCAATGCCTATTGAAATTACAAGTCAATCTTACAAATTTATAACGGTTTATAGTCTTAACATCTGGCACATAATAACGGCATAATTGTCAGAGAATTGCCTAACATTTGTTTTTTTAAGTTTATATTTGAAATTATATTTACTCTATCAACATATTCAAATTCCTTTATTAGTCACATTAGCTCGCAATAATGATTATTTAGATGGAAAACCAAATGTAGCTTTTGAAGTCGTTAGAAGTTCAATTGAGATTCCTTCATAATTCACTCGATAATGTAATGGAAAAAGGGTTTATTGGCTAAATGTGGCAACTCCTCTCTTGCTGCTAAAAAACACATTTTGGGCTAGTTTTCAGGCCTTGTGGGCAGGTTTTGAGTAGTCATTGGCTACAATTTTAGCTTGACCTGGCAACCCTGGACAAATGGGAAAGGTGTTGTGCTTCACCAAAAACAGTGTGTAAAAAGCTAGCTACGTAACTAACATTACTAATTTTCATTCTGGAATAAATTACCTAGCTATACTGACTTGCCTAATTAAACAAAGGTAAACATTTTTTATTTATTTTTTAACTCCCTTCCTTGACAACAGTTCTGCACTGATCCACAAAGCGCAAAAATAATGAATTCCCTGACCTCTGTTGAGGCGATATCACCATAAATCCTGCATGGCCAATGCATAAGTCGGCTTGAACATGCACCCAGATGCACAATGCACTCCTCTCCAGAATGGACTCTCTCCCGTCTATTTGTGCACATACATTGTTTCATAATTGCATTTTGTGAATGGTTTGCATTTGATTGTTAGTGTATATCAATTCCCCATTACATATCACCAGTAGTACATTTACCATTCATTCCTATAATTTCTCATCTACAATGTTTGTTACTTTGATTATGGTCATTTATTTTCATGCATTCAACCTATGCTACACTTGTGAGAAACACGTTTTGCTATATTTCATTCCATTTACGAGTTTTGTCAATTTAGTCGTTGTCTTTTGTTTGGAGCGCTCCTGTCAATGTTGAGTAAGGACACGCATGGATAGAAGTAGGCCTATAGGGTACCTGGCCTTCGAACAAATGTAGATATATAAATGTGCCAATTTGAGGATCTGATCAGTATTTCTAATTGATTTAACGCACCAACACTAATGACCTGTGGAGCTTCTCAAAGTAATGTTTTCTTCACCTCAAACAACAAGCAAACAAAGTCTGTTTTTACATCCATTGAGAATTACGATAGTTCCTCAATGTATTTGGAAAATATTTCCAGATCTCTCCCTTTCGATAACCACTCAGCGTTAAAAGGGAAAAATGTAACGCTCCGATCCAGTGGAAACATCATAAAATAGGCCTACCTGATTACTTCTTATCAGTGCTTGACTTGGACTGAAACAGGTTCCGGTAGTCATTTTGGGTGCTGCTACTGTTAATATTTAGGTGCAGGAGATACACAATACTTTTGAGCTAATACTCTATAAGAGGAACAGAAGCTCAAGCAGTAGAACATTTGAGGTGCCGATACTCAGCTCCGTTGAGCTCCTGCCCAAGTTAAGCACTGCTTCTTATCCCTTGCGCAAATATCCTACAGCTGTGTCTGTCCCGAGCTCACTCCTGAGGGAAACTCTGAGGGCCCAGAATATTTTATACAATGTTGCAAGTTCGCTAGCGCATGCTTCAGGCCTGGACCCAGAATTTTGATTAACCACATGACAATGATGTTGAGATATGAAGATGTTATTATAAGTGAATCAAAACTGTTTCACATGTTTTATATGAAAACCATAACTGGCACGCAGATTGGTAGAAATGGTAAGATACATTGGGATTCAACATGAGAAAGGTTGCCAACTCCTCGTGTAGCCTATTACCGGCAACTTCAGGAGAGTAATGGAAGAATCTATGAAAGCTAGCAGGAGCGAGAGGAGAATAATTGGGGCAGGTTAAGTTTTTTAAATTCTGTTTATCTAGATCTCTGATGCCCTCTTGAGGCATTTGTCTTATTTTATCAAACCGTAAACTTAAAGTATCAGACAAGCTCAATGAGTATTACTTCAGCAACAGGACCCTGTCTTTCAAAGATATTTTGATTTTTACGAATTAACTCCACATATCTTCATTTTAAAGGGTTTAAACACAGTTTCCCATGCTTGTTCAATGAATCATAAACAATTCATGAACAAGCACCTGTGGAACGGTCGTTAAGACACTAACAGCTTACAGGTGGTAGGCAGTTAAGGTCACAGTTATGAAAACTTAGGACACTAAAGAGGCCTATCTACTGACTATGAAAAACAGCAAAAGAAAGATGCCCAGGGTCCCTGCTCATCTGCGTGAATGTGCCTTAGGCATGCTGCAAGGAGACATGAGGACTGCAGATGTGGCCAGGGCAATAAATTGCAATGTTTGTACTGTGAGACGCCTAAGACAGCGCTACAGGGAGACAGGACGGACAGCTGATCATCCTCGCAGTGGCAGACCACGTGTAACAACACCTGCACAGGATCGGTACATCCGAACATCACACCTGCGGTACAGGATGGCAACAACAACTGCCCAAGTTACACCAGGAAGGCACAATCCCTCCATCAGTGCTCAGACTGTCCGCAATAGGCTGAGAGAGGCTGGACTGAGGGCTTGTAGGCCTGATGTAAGGCAGGTCCTCACCAGACATCACCGGCAACAACGTCGCCAATGGGCACAAACCCACCGTCGCTGGACCAGACAGGACTGGCAAAATGTGCTCTTCACAGACGAGTCGCGGTTTCGTCTCACAAGGGGTGATGGTCGGATTCGCATTCATCACCAAAGTAATGAGCGTTACAACGAGGCCTGTACTCTGGAGCGGGATCGATTTGGAGGTGGATGGTCCGTCATGGTCTGGGGTGATGTGGCACAGGATCATCGGACTGAGCTTGTTGTCATTGCAGGCAATCTCAACACTGTGCGTTACAGGGAAGAAATCCTCCTCCCTCATGTGGTACCCTTCCTGCAGGCTCATCCTGACATGACCTTCCAGCATGACAATGCCACCAGCCATACTGCTTGTTCTGTGCATGATATCCTGCAAGACAGGAATGCCAGTGTTCTGCCATGGCCAGCGAAGAGCCCAGATCTCAATCCAATTGAGCACATCTGGGACCTGTTGTTGAATCGGACGGTGAGGGCTAGGGCCATTCCCCCCAGAAATATCTGGGAACTTGCAGGTGCCTTGGTGGAAGAGTGGGGTAACATCTCACAGCAAGAACTGGCAAATTTGGTGCAGTCCATGAGGAGGAGATGCACTGCATTGCTTAATGCAGCTGGTGGCCACACCAGATTCTGACTGTTACTTTTGATTTTGACCTCCCCCCTTTTGTCCAGGGACACATTATTCAATTTCTGTTAGTCACATGTCTGTGGAACTTGTTCAGTTTATGTCTCAGTTGTTGATTCTTGCTTCCGGTTCCGGTTGGAGCGAGCGGTCGCATTCGCACTTCGCTCTGCAGGTTGTATAACTTTTTCATTACATTTCATTACAGTACAACGGTTGATTTGTCTAATCTTAGCAATTCTTCTTAGCTAGCTACATAGCCGTCCTTGTATCAGAGATAATTGCATAATTATCGTATTTCGTCGCCCTAACGTAGCCTTCACTGCTATTCGCCCAGGAGCTAGCAACGCTAGCTAACGCACACAGATTAGCATCACTGTAGTGCTATTCACTCAACTGTACGACTTGATTAGTTTACTGTTAGCTAGCTACATAATCTTAGCCATTCTTCTTAGCTAGCTACATAGCCGTCCTTGTATCAGAGATAATTGCATTAATTATCGTATTTCGTATTTCGTCGCCCTAACGTAGCCTTCACTGCTATTCGCCCAGGAGCTAGCAACGCTAGCTAACGCACACAGATTAGCATCACTGTAGTGCTATTCACTCAACTGTACGACTTGATTAGTTCAGTGTTAGCTAGCTACATAGCTGTCTTTGTTTCCAAGATAATTGTGTAGTTTAGTGTGTGTAGCCTTGGAGTGATTATCTTAATTCACTGAGGTTCGCTAGCCAGCTATTTGTCGTCCTTAACGTAGGAGACTCTGCTAGCTAGCCAACAGCTAACAGCTAGCAACGTCACCACACGTTTACTGATTCGAACCAATCACCGGTCAGGGAGTATCACATTTTCATTTCATTACAGTACAACGGTTTGATTTGTTTGATCGTAGCTAGCTACATAGCTAGCTACATAGCCGTCTTTGTTTCAAAGATAATTGTGTAGTCTAGACCGATTTCCTAGGTTAGCTAGCCAGCTATTGTCGTTCTTTAACTCAACGTAACGTAAACAACACTGCTAGCTAGCCAGCTAGCCCCCGAACAGCAGCACTGTAGAAATTATTACACTCAACGGAACGACTTGATTAGTGTAGTGTCAACAACGCAGCTACTGCCAGCTAGCCTACTTTAGCAGTACTGTATCATTTTAATCATTTTAGTCAATAGATTCTTGCTACGTAAGCTAACTTTCTGAACATTCGAGACGTGTAGTCCGCTTGTCATTCCAATTTCCTTGCATTAGCGTAGCCTTTTCTGTAGCCTGTCAACTATGTGTCTGTCTATCCCTGTTCTCTCCTCTCTGCACAGACCATACAAACGCTCCACACCGCGTGGCCGCGACCACCCTAACCTGGTGGTCCCAGCGCGTACGACCCACGTGGAGTTCCAGGTCTCTGGTAGCCTCTGGAACTGCCAATCTGCGGCCAACAAGGCAGAGTTCATCTCAGCCTATGCCTCCCTCCAGTCCCTTGACTTCTTGGCACTGACGGAAACATGGATCACCACAGATAACACTGCTACTCCTACTGCTCTCTCCTCGTCCGCCCACGTGTTCTCGCACACCCCGAGAGCTTCTGGTCAGCGGGGTGGTGGCACCGGGATCCTCATCTCTCCCAAGTGGTCTTTCTCTCTTTCTCCCCTTACCCATCTGTCTATTGCCTCCTTTGAATTCCATGCTGTCACAGTTACCAGCCCTTTCAAGCTTAACATCCTTATCATTTATCGCCCTCCAGGTTCCCTCGGAGAGTTCATCAATGAGCTTGATGCCTTGATAAGCTCCTTTCCTGAGGACGGCTCACCTCTCACAGTTCTGGGCGACTTTAACCTCCCCACGTCTACCTTTGACTCATTCCTCTCTGCCTCCTTCTTTCCACTCCTCTCCTCTTTTGACCTCACCCTCTCACCTTCCCCCTACTCACAAGGCAGGCAATACGCTTGACCTCATCTTTACTAGATGCTGTTCTTCCACTAACCTCATTGCAACTCCTCCAAGTCTCCGACCACTACCTTGTATCCTTTTCCCCTCTCGCTCTCATCCAACACTTCCCACACTGCCCCTACTGGATGGTATCGCGCCGTCCCAACCTTCGCTCTCTCTCCCCCGCTACTCTCTCCTCTTCCATCCTATCTTCTTTCCCTCTGCTCAAACTTTCTCCAACCTATCTCCTGATTCTGCCTCCTCAACCCTCCTCTCCCTTACTGCATCCTTTGACTCCCTATGTCCCCTATCCTCCAGGCCGGCTCGGTCCTCCCTCCCGCTCCGTGGCTCGACGACTCATTGCGAGCTCACAGAACAGGGCTCCGGGCAGCCGAGCGGAAATGGAGGAAAACTCGCCCCCTGCGGACCTGGCATCCTTTCACTCCCTCCTCTCTACATTTTCCTCCTCTGTCTCTGCTGCTAAAGCCACTTTCTACCACTCTAAATTCCAAGCATCTGCCTCTAACCCTAGGAAGCTCTTTGCCACCTTCTCCTCCCTCCTGAATCCTCCCCCCCCCCTCCTCCTCCCTCTCTGCAGATGACTTCGTCAACCATTTTGAAAAGAAGGTCGATGACATCCGATCCTCGTTTGCTAAGTCAAACGACACTGCTGGTTCTGCCCACACTGCCCTACCCTATGCTCTGACCTCTTTCTCCCTCTCTCTCCAGATGAAATCTCGCGTCTTGTGACGGCCGGCCGCCCAACAACCTGCCCGCTTGACCCTATCCCCTCCTCTCTTCTCCAGACCATTTCCGGAGACCTTCTCCCTTACCTCACCTCGCTCATCAACTCATCCCTGACCGCTGGCTACGTCCCTCCCGTCTTCAAGAGAGCGAGAGTTGCACCCTTCTGAAAAAACCTACACTCGATCCCTCCGATGTCAACAACTACAGACCAGTATCCCTTCTCTTTTTTCTCTCCAAAACTCTTGAGCGTGCCGTCCTTGGCCAGCTCTACCGCTATCTCTCTCAGAATGACCTTCTTGATCCAAATCAGTCAGGTTTCAAGACTAGTCATTCAACTGAGACTGCTCTTCTCTGTATCACGGAGGCGCTCCGCACTGCTAAAGCTAACTCTCTCTCCTCTGCTCTCATCCTTCTAGACCTATCGGCTGCCTTCGATACTGTGAACCATCAGATCCTCCTCTCCACCCTCTCCGAGTTGGGCATCTCCGGCGCGGCCCACGCTTGGATTGCGTCCCTACCTGACAGGTCGCTCCTACCAGGTGGCGTGGCGAGAATCTGTCTCCTCACCACGCGCTCTCACCACTGGTGTCCCCAGGGCTCTGTTCTAGGCCCTCTCTTATTCTCGCTATACACCAAGTCACTTGGCTCTGTCATAACCTCACATGGTCTCTCCTATCATTGCTATGCAGACGACACACAATTAATCTTCTCCTTTCCCCCTTCTGATGACCAGGTGGCGAATCGCATCTCTGCATGTCTGGCAGACATATCAGTGTGGATGACGGATCACCACCTCAAGCTGAACCTCAGCAAGACGGAGCTCCTCTTCCTCCCGGGAAGGACTGCCCGTTCCATGATCTCGCCATCACGGTTGACAACTCCATTGTGTCCTCCTCCCAGAGCGCTAAGAACCTTGGCGTGATCCTGGACAACACCCTGACGTTCTCAACTAACATCAAGGCGGTGTCCCGTTCCTGTAGGTTCATGCTCTACAACATCCGCAGAGTACGACCCTGCCTCACACAGGAAGCGGCGCAGGTCCTAATCCAGGCACTTGTCATCTCCCGTCTTGATTACTGCAACTCGCTGTTGGCTGGGCTCCCTGCCTGTGCCATTAAACCCCTACAACTCATCCAGAACGCCGCAGCCCGTCTGGTGTTCAACCTTCCCAAGTTCTCTCACGTCACCCCGCTCCTCCGCTCTCTCCACTGGCTTCCAGTTGAAGCTCGCATCCGCTACAAGACCATGGTGCTCGCCACGGAGCTGTGAGGGGAACGGCACCTCAGTACCTCCAGGCTCTGATCAGGCCCTACACCCAAACAAGGACACTGCGTTCATCCACCTCTGGCCTGCTCGCCTCCCTACCACTGAGGAAGTACAGTTCCCGCTCAGCCCAGTCAAAACTGTTCGCTGCTCTGGCCCCCAATGGTGGAACAAACTCCCTCACGACGCCAGGACAGCGGAGTCAATCACCACCTTCCGGAGACACCTGAAACCCCACCTCTTCAAGGAATACCTAGGATAGGGTAAGTAAGGGTAAGTAATCCTTCTCACCCCCCTTCTCACCCCCAACAAGATTTAGGCTAAATGACTTAAATGTAATGTAAATGTTATGTTCATACAAATATTTACACATGTTAAGTTTGCTGAAAATAAATGCAATTGATAGTGAGGGGACGTTTCTTTTTTGCTGAGTTTAGTTGATTTCTTATTTTTGTGTGTGTGTATACAGTGCATTCGGGAAGTATTCAGACTCCTTAATTTTTTCAACATTTTGTTACGTTACAACCTTATTCACCCCTCATCATTCTACACACAATACACCATAATGACAAAGCAAAATCAGGTTTTTAGACATTTTTAAAAAATGTATAAAAATATATATAAACATATATATATATATCAAATTATATATCACATTTACATAAGCATTCATCCCCTTTACTCAGTACTTTGTTGAAGCACCTTTGACAGTGATTACAGCCTTGAGTCTTCTTGGGTATGACGCTACAAGCTTGGCACACCTGTATTTGGGGAGTTTCTCCCATTCTTCTCTGCAGATCCTCTCAAGCTATGTCAGGTTGGGAGGGGAGTGTCGCTGCACAGCTATTTTCAGGTCTCTCCAGAGATGTTTGATCAGGTTCAAGTCCGGGCTCTGGCTGGGCCACTGAAGAACATCCAGAGACTTGTCCCAAAGCAATTCCTGCGTTGTCTTGGCTGTGTGCTTAGGATTGTTGTCCTGTTGGAAGGTGAACCTTCGCCCCAGTCTGAGGTCCTGAGGATCCTTATGTACCTTGATCCTGACTAGTCTCCCAGTCCCTGCCTCTGAAAAACATACCCACAGCATGCTGCTGCCACCCCCATGCTTCACCATAGGGATGGTATTGGCCAGGTGATGAGTGGTGCGTGGTTTCCTCCAGACGTGACGCTTGGCATTCAGGCCAAAGAGTTCAATATTGGTTTCATCAGACCAGAGAATCTTAATATAATAATAATAATATATGCCATTTAGCTGACGCTTTTATCCAAAGCGACTTACAGTCATGTGTGCATACATTCTACGTATGGGTGGTCCCGGGAATCGAACCCACTACCCTGGCGTTACAAGCGCCATGCTCTACCAACTGAGCCACAGAAGGACCATCTTGTTTCTCATGGTCTGAGAGTCCTTTAAGTTCCTCTTGGCAAACTTCAAGTGGGCTGTCATGTGCCTTTTACTGAGGAGTGGATTCCATCTGGCCACCTGATTGGTAGTGTGCTGCAGAGATGGTTGTCCTTTTGGAAGGTTATCCCATCTCCACAGAAGAACTCTGGAGCTCTGTCAGAGTGACCATAGTGTTCTTGGTCACCTCCCTGACCAAGGCCCTTCTCTCACGATTTCTCAGTTTAGCCGTGCGACCAGCTCTGGGAAAAGTCTTGGTGGTTCCAAACTTCTTACCTTTAATAATGATGGAGTCCATTGTGTTCTCGGGGGACCTTCAATGCTGCAGACATTTGTTGGTACCCTTCCCCAGATCTGTGCCTCGACACAATCCTGTCTCTGAGCTCTACAGACAATTCCTTCGAACTCATGGCTTGATTTTTGCTCTGACATGCACTGTCAACCGTGGGGCCTTATATAGACAGGTGTGTGCCTTTCCAAATAATGTCCAATCAATTGAATTTACCACAGGTGGACTCCAATCAAGTTGTAGAAACATCTCAAGGATGATTAATGGAAACAAGATGCACCTGAGCTCAATTTTGAGTCTTATAGGAAATGGTCTGAATAATTATGTAAATAAGGTATTCATGCTTTTATTTTTGATACTTTTACAATAAAAATCTTTCTAATTTTGGGGTATTGTGTGTAAATTCATAAGGAAAATAAATATTTAATACATTTTAGAATGAGGCTGCATTGTAACAAAATGTGGGAAAAGTAAAGTGGTCTGAATACTTTCCGAATGCACTGCACACAAAAAAAATGGGTTAAAAATAACCCAATTTCGGGTATTTGGTAACTCAGCACTGGGTAAATATTGGACAAAACACACACTAGGATACTTTGACCCAGCCAGCTGGGTTGTGTGAATAACCCATGTTGGGATGTTTTATTTACCCCAAAAACGTGGTTATTTTGACACAGCAGTGGATCGCTTTTTACTCTTTTGCTGGCTTATTGTTTTATATGTATTTTTGACCCAGCAATGCATTATTTCTTACTTTATTGCTCGGATATATTTTTTGTTCCGTCTCTATTACAGAATCTGTTTTTCCATTCCACAATTGTCTAGTGTTTGTGATGGCGTGCCCACTGGAACCGATTCGTCTTGTGTTTAGCAGACAGGACTGGAACCCGGTGTGGTCGTCTGCTGCAATAACCCATCGGGGACAAGGACCGTTATTTGCCAGTTTGTGGCCCGCCTGTTTCAGCTTGCACGATTCTTGCCATTCCCCTTCGACCTCTCATCAAAGAGCTGTTTTCACCCACGGGACTGCCATTGACTGGATGTTTTATGTTTGTTGCATCATTCTCGGTAAACCCTAGACACCATTGTACGTGGAAAGCCCAGGAGGCCAGCAGTTTCTGAAATACTGTAACCGGCGCACTTAACACAGACGATCACACCACGCTCAAAGTTGCATACATCAATCACCACATGACTCAACTCAATAACATCTTCAAAATGGGCAAACCATTTTCTGTATCGGGTTAGTGTACTTAATAATCTGGCCGCTGAGTTTATATCCCAACATTGGGATAGTTACCACTGTTATAATATGTATATAAGAATGTTATTAATTTTATATTTGAATATCTAATGTGCAAAAATAATCAAGGAAAGTTTAAATGTGCAGTGTACAAACTTAACATGATCAACAGGAATGACATGTACTCTCACATGTGGCCAAAAATAAGTATCTGGATTACATTAAAAAAGACCCAGCATGAAAGTGAATAAAAACCCAACTGATGGTTAAATTAAGCCTTGGGCTATCCCTACAAGCCCCGAGTCTCTTTACTTACAAATTAACCCGTTTGTGTAATTCCAAAAACCCAACTGACTGGATCAATATAACCCAACAGTCTGGATCAATATAACCCAACAGGCGGGATCCAAATAACCCAGCGCTGGGTTACCAACTAACCCAAATAGGGTTGTTTTTTAACCCAGCATTGTTTTGAGTGTAGGGCTATTTATTTTGATATTTTTGATAACATTATTATTATACTGTGGAAATAAATGTAAGATCAAATGCTTGTTTGATGAGAACCTAAGATTAGTTCAATCAAACAAGCTGAATTGTTTGAAAGTACGTTTATATTGTATCAATTAAACCACTTTTCAGGGAGTAGTATTGTTTGTTACAGCAGAATCCCCAAGTGAAATTACCGTTTTCCTTCCAAAGTCTGGTTGACATCGTTGGGTTTCAGTAGACAGACAATTGCTCGCGGCTCATTTCAGTCTTTCAGTTGATCCAATTCACTGTCCAGATGCTTTTTGTAATTCCTCGAAGTCACAACTAGATATACTGTATTAATCTCTCATTGCACGCAAATTAATAAATCTAATCAAATAAGATTATTTACAGTGCGAAACACGGGCAATGCCACCTACACAATTCAACAAAAGCGCCAAGTAAAATGTAGTTCCGCGTATCATTCTGCCTTTGTTTTGCAGGGAATGGGTTCTCCGACAAAAGAAAACACCGCTAGATTGGTTTACAAGACAAAATCATGACTCAAAGAGGCATTAAACAATTTGATTGTCGGTCATTTCATTTTCTTTCCAACCCTCATCTTTTTGTTATCCTGAGAATGATAATTTCGTTTTCCACTATTCGGGGTTCACGGTATAATATTCCATCTCTGTTACGAACTACGATCACTGTCCGTATACTGGTTAACTGACAGTCTCATCATCCAATAGTATGGACAGCTCGGGTAGGGTCCTTTGTTATGACGCGCCCATTATCTAGAGCTCCAATTGAAATGACAGATGGCCATAAAGAGGCGTAACGTTGTGGTTCAAGAACTAGGCTTTACCGGGCACGTGCATATAAGCGTTGTATTGTTACGTTGTATACAATCAAACACAGAGATAAATACAATATTACAAGGTTCCATAAAGTATAGGGTTTGGTCATTAGATGTTCTTAATATTACACGTTTTGTGCATGTAATAGATAGCCTGCATCCCCTTCTTTCCATTTTTGGACATAAATTAATTACATACAGTGGCAAGAAAAAGTATGTGAACCCTTTGGAATTACCTGGATTTCTGCAAGAAATTGGTCACATAACTTGATCTGATCTTCATCTAAGTCACAACACAGTCTGCTTAAACTAATAACACACTAACAGTTATAGGTTTTCATGTCTTTGTTGAATATACAGTGTAAACATTCACAGTGCATGGTGGATGGTTCACCCTCCTTTGGCAGCAATATCCTCAACCAAACATTTTCCGTAGTTGCCGATCAGACCTGCACAATTAGTCATGAGTAATTTTGGACCATTCCACTTTACAAAACTGTTTCAGTTCAGCAATATTCTTGGGATGTCTGGTGTGAACCACACTCTTGAGGTCATGCCACAGCATCTCAATTAGGTTGAGGTCAGGACTCTGACTGGGCCACTCCAGAAGGCGGATTTTCTTCTGTTGTTGATTTAGTTCTGTGTTTTGGGTCGTTGTCCTTTTGCATCACCCAACTTCTGTCGAGCTTCAATTGGCGGATAGATAGCTTTACATTCTCCAGCAAAATGTCTTGATAAAACTTGGGAATTTTTCCGTCAATGATAGCAAGTTGTCAAGGCCCTGCCTGAGGCAGCAAAGCAGCCCCAAACCATGATGCTCCCTCCACCATACTTTATAGTTGGGATGAGGTTTTGATGTTGGTATGCTGTGCATTTGTTTCTCCACACAAAAGTACAATAATTGGGGTTATTAGTTTAAGCACACTGTGTTTGTCTATTGTTGTGACTGAGTTAGATGAAGATCAGATCAAATTCTATGACCAATTTATGCAGAAATCCAGGTAATTCCAAAGGGTTCACATGCGTTGTCTTGCCACTGTATACCCATTGATTCTTGAAGAATATAACTTATAAATGCCTAATGAGCTTGGTTCAACAGTCATACCCCATCAGAACCAAAAGCACAAGCTTGTTTTACTCCAATGTTTGTAAACAATCTCCATGTAAACACTGTATGACATTGTTAAAACTATACATTTCAATAACATGGATGGTTAGTCCTTGCATCCATAGCTCTGGGCTGGGAAATTGAGTTTTGGTGCCTGTACAGCCGACAAGCACTAGCTAATGCTACCTGTATACAGATTGAGCCAAATATCAATATATCCTCCCAAAATAACATTGTGATAAGTAACTGTATAGATTTCCCCCTCCATAACTAATAGCTCTGTGTACTGTTAGGGACCACTGTAGCAAGTGTTGACTTTAGTATCAGTCTGTTCCAGGTGCCCTGCGCTGTTGAGGGTAACCACTAGAGCAAGAAATAGTTCATGGGCGGCAGGTAGCCTAGCGGTTAAGAGCGTTGGGCCAGTAACTGAAAGGTTGCTGGTTTGAATCCCCGAGCCAACTAGGTGAAAAATGTGCTCTTGAGCAAGGCACTTAACCCTAATTGCTTGCAAGTCACTCTGGATAAAGAGCGTCTGCTAAAATATAAATGTATGAACTTGAGTGGTTACATTTCTCCAAGGCCATCCCTCTGCTTCCTACCAAAACACAGGAGGAGTGTCCGCTTCGTCGTTCTTTTTTAAACAATGTCCACTATTTTGCTCAAATAATGTGTTTGAGGGCCCCCCGGGTGGCGCAGTGGTTAAGGGCGCTGTACTGCAGCGCCAGCTGTGCCACCAGAGACCACCAGAGACCCAGGCTCTGTCGCAACCGGCGGCGACGCACAATTGGCCCAACGTTGTCCGGGTTAGGGAGGTTTGGCCGGTAGGGATATCCTTGTCTCATCGCGCACCAGCGACTCCTGTGGCGGGCCGGGCGCAATGCGCGCTAACCAAGGTTGCATGGTGTTTCCTCCGACACATTGGTGCGGCTGACTTCCGGGTTGGATGCGTGTTAAGAAGCAGTGCGGCTTGGTTGAGTTGTGTATTGGAGGACTTTCAACCTTCGTCTCTGAGACAAGACAGTAGCTACTAAAACAATTGGATACCACAAAATTGGGGAGAAAAAGGGGTAAAAATTCTAAACAAAAATAATGTGTTTGATTTATTAAATGAAACATCACAACAATCCACATCATCAACGGAAAGTAAACAGCATCATCATGATTCTTTTATGAAATAAATTACCCTGCAAAGTGTACAAAACATTAGGAACACCTTCCTAATATTGAGTTGAACCCCCTTTTTGCCCTCAGAAATGCCTCAATGGACTTTTCAAGGTGTCGAAACCGTTCCACAGGGATGCTGGCCCATGTGGACTCCAATGTTTCCCACAGTTGTGTCAAGTTGGCTAGATGTCCATTGGGTGGTGGACCATTCTTGATACACACAAGCAACTGTTGAGTGTGAAAAACCCAGCAGAAATATTGCACAGTCATGCAAACTCCATGGACAAACATTGGCAGTAGAATGGCTTTACTGACGAGCTCATTGACTTTCAACGTGGCACCGTCATAAGATGCCACCTTTCAAACAAGTCAGTTCGTAAAATTTCTACCCTGTTAGAGCTGCCACGGTCAACTGTAAGTGCTGTTATTTTGTAGTGGAAACGTCTAGGAGCAACAACGGCTCAGCCGCGAAGTGGTAGGTCACATGCTCACAGAACGGGACCTGCGAGTGCTTAACCGTGTAAAAATAATCTGTCCTGAGTTGCAACACTCACCACCGACTTCCAAACTGCCTCTGGAAGCAACGTCAGCACAATAACTTTTCGTCCGGAGTTTCTTGAAATTGGTTTCCATGGCCAAGCAGCCGCACACAAGCCTACGATTACTATGCGCAACGCCAAGCTTCAGCTGGAGTGCTATAAAGCTCGCCACCATTGGACTCTGGAGTGATGAATTACGCTTCACCATCTGGCAGTCTGACAGACAAATGAGGGTTTTGGCGGATGCTAGAACGCTACCGGCCCGAATGCATAGTGCCAACTGTAAAGTTTGGTGGAGGAGGAATAATGGTCCGGGGCTGTTTTTCATGTTTCGGGCTAGGCCCCTTAGTTCCAGAAGGGAATCTTAACGCTATAGCATACAATGACATTCTAGATTATTCTGTGCTTCCAACTTTGTGGCAATAGTTTGGGGAAGGCCCTTTCCTGTTTCAGCATGACAATGCCCCCGTGCACAAAGCGAGGTCCATACAGAAATGGTTTGTTGAGATAGGTATGGAAGAACTTGACTGGCCTGCACAGAGCTCTGACCTCAATCCCGTCGAACACTTTTGGGATGAATTGGAATGCGAACTGCGAGCCAAACCTAATCGCCCAACATCAGTGCCCGACCTCACTAATGCTTGTGGCTGAATGGAAGCAAGTCCCCGCAGCAATGTTCCAACATCTAGTGGAAAGCCTTCCCAGAAGAGTGAAGGCTGTTTTAGCAGCAAAGGGGGGAACCAACTCCATATTAATGCCAATGATTTTGAAATGAGATGTTCGACGAGCAGGAGTCCACATACTTTTGGTCATGTAGTTTATATAATCATGATACAGTACTTAAAACACAAGTGCTTGCTTGGATACCCACGGAAGACAAACAAAATCCGACATCAAAATGTTTTCCCACTCTTAATGGGAATTACAGAAATACATAACATTGGCTCATATAAATGAAAAATTGAAGAGAGTACATTGCGATTTGTATAAAGATGCCAAATTAGCAAGTGACAGTCAATTTACTGTCAGTTGTGATACAGGGATGAAAGCCTTGTTAGGAAAGGAATTAGAGAAGTAGTATGAATGGATTTGCAGGCCAATATCGCATCATTCATTACAATTATAGAATTGGTTGATTTTGTCATTATTAAAATGCGTATCGAGATTTATTAAAGACTGACACAAATCATACGGAGTAGTGTTTTACGACCTTGCCGTTTAACAACACTGATCACCATTACCACAATGAAGTTCGCTTTCTTGGGAGTGGCGGTAACATGTCTGGCTCTGAACAGTAGTGTACTGGGTTTAAATCATGCGTCTCCCTCGTTTCGTAACAGAAAAACAAAATAATCCCACACTTACTCTATTCCTATCCTGAACCTTGAAGCAAGGCAGACAACCCGATAGTACATTTACATAAATAAATCATTCACTCGGCTGATAGATGTCTTGAAAGGCCAGGTATATACTGCATATCTGTCCTAGGTATCTTTGATCTGCTTTGAATCGTCCTTTGTCTTGGGAGGTATGATCTTAACCTCGAAGGGGATGAAATGCTCTAGAAGTGCTTTAGTGTCTTTCAAGTCAAGAGAGTACTCCTGGGCAACCTTGTCCAATGTCCATGTTTGGGGAGCATTCTTGTGATTGTTAAGAGCTTTTAGGGCCTCAGCAATAGACAGTTTGCCTTTGGGGACATCAGTGAGCTCCACGATCCCATAGGGGTCCCCCGATAGGTTGAACTTCAGTGGCCTGCGCTCCTCCACGTTCTCCTCAGTCACCTCCTTTGGAGCCTGTTTGTATTGAAACAGAGTTGGGTGCCAATCAAGCAAATAGTCCTAATTTGAAATGTCAATTGAATAGTCATTATTTTAGGCTCTCACCTCGGTAGGATCCTTTGATTCCACATACACCGACTTCAGCAACCCCAGGAGGGGGTCGTTTCTCTTGTGGATGGCATCATTGATCTCGGTAACTGAAGGAAACAAAATCGTTTAGGCCTCAGGGGACAAAGAACAACATATTAAAGACGTGTGACTGTGATACAGACTGGTATGTACTGGCAGCAGATCATAACGTTAGAAGTAAAGGGTGAACCCTAGTGTTGAATGGGTCATTTGCCATCATTGCTGCTAATTAGTTAGGCATCTTAGCTTGTGCTTGTTACAGAATTGGAAAACCACAAATACGTACTCGACACTAAAACCTTGGTTTCAAATAGCTACACAGCTGTAACGTTAAGAAACCTAGCCAGGGCAGCAAGCTATGGTATACTTGCTAACAGCCTGGCTGGCGTAGCTACAGGCTGAGTTGACCCTCCCGACTTACACAAGTTCTTCAACGCAATAACAAAAATCGCTATGTACTCACCCTCTGTACTCTGAACAGGATCAATATGGGTCAGATGTCGGGGTGCCACTTCGGGTTTTGCCTTCCCAATCTCACGATGTACACGGTTTTCTAAATTAAAATCCCTAAACAACCGTGCAACGCGTGCCCCCATTTTTGACACAATCACCTCCAGGAACTCTCAATGCGCATTCCATGCTCGAACCGTCTAAGCCCTCTCTCGGGAGAACGGGTTCCAACATTTTCTACGGGGAGCGAGACGGTTCTATCATGGTAGCTGGAAATTATACAGCGACCCCGTCTGGCGCAGAGGACATCGAGCATCTTGTTCCGCGTCCATAATGATGCGAAGGCACACAATTACCGACAGGTGGCAGCAGAGCCCTGGAGCCTATACAGCACGAGCACAGTACAGGTAGGCAGAAAGGATGGGAAACCTATATGATGCCTCTGGTGTAGTGTACAGTTTGTTATTTGAGTGAATGTGAGTGACACGTCTAATCTGACGCTGGTTATCGTAGGTAAAGGTAAACACTAGAGTCTTACAGGTCTTCAGTCTTTTTTTCCTTTTTTTTTTTAATAGGAAAACATTATCATGCAGGTTTTACATTCATAAATGCAGTAAATATAACATCGGTATTTGTTTAGTGTATCTATAGGTTGAGTTTGAGTGAGTCTGACTTGGTTGTGGATTATATAGGAGCCTGGTTTGTGTTTTTTCTCTCTTGAGTAGCTTGGCCAGCCAAATCACCTTTACATAAGTGAACCCCACAGAGCACATCTGGCAATGATCTACTGCCAAGGACAAATATCAAAATACTGTAGCCTACAGTATTGGAGAGACAGACATTTTGCCTATACAGTGCCTTCAGAAAGTATTCACACCTTTTGACTTGTTCCACATTTTGTTGTGTTAAAGTGGGATCAAAATTGATTTAATTGTCATGTTTTTGTCAACGATCTACACAAAATACTCTGTAATGTCAAAGTAAATATATATATTTTTTTACATTGGTAAAAACAATTATGAAAAATAAAACAGTCATATATGTTGATTAGATAAGTATTCAACCCCCTGAGTCAATACATGTTAGAATCACCATTGGCAGCAATTACAGCTGTTAAGTCTTTCTGGGTAAGTCTCTAAGAGCGTTCCACACCTGGATTGGGCAACATTTGCATATTATTATTTTCAAAATTCTTCAAGCTCTGTCAAATTTGTTGTTCATCATTGCAGGACAACCTTTTTCAGTTCTTACCATAGATTTCCAAACAGAGTGAGTCCATGTCACTTATTATGTGACATAAGCACATTTTTTGCTCCTGAACGTACTTAGGCTTGCCATAAAAAAGGGGTTGAATACTTATTGACTCAAGAAATTTCAGCTTTTAATTTTTAATTAATTTGTAAACATTTCTGAAAACATAATTCCACTTTGACATTATGGGGTATTGTGTGTAGGCCAGTGACCCCCCAAAAATCTCAACTTAATCCATTTTAAAATCAGGCTGTAACACAACAAAATGTGTAAAAAGGCATGTGGTGTTCTTTCTGAAGGCACTGTAGATCATTTGACTCGTGTGCCACTACTCACGTTCATAGGAATTGACAGCTTAAGTGGCATTTGAGCAATGATGAAAATGTGTCAAAGGTCAGGGACTACGTACATTTGATATGGCTACCTCACTACCTGGGTCATGTTTCTGACAGTCGGATCAGTCCTAAACACAGCCACGGCCATTGAGATTAATGATGAACTCATTGTACTACAGTACCAGTCAAAGGTTTGGACACACCTACTCATTTAAGGGTTTTTCTTTATTTTTGCTATTTTCTACATTGTAGAAAATAGTGCGCAAAGTAGCCATCAAGGCAAAAGGTGGCTACTTTGAAGAATCTAAAATATATTTAGATTTGTTTAACACTTTTTTGGTTCCTAACATGATTCCATATGTGTTATTTCATAGTTTTGATTTCTTCACTATTATTCTACAATGTGGAACAAAGTAAAAAATTAAGAAAAGCCCTTGAATGAGAAGTGTACAAACCTTTGACAGGTACTGTATATCACCACAACATTTGAGACATGATACTGGTACCCTTTCAATCACATTTGTTTTTGCATAAACCTCTTTATTGAATGACATGACAATGATAAAAGGCAGTGAAAATTCGTTTTTTAATGAGATGACAAAACAATGAATTCTGATTGTTGCTAGCCAGCCCTGACCAAAAGATGCTACCTGATTGTCACGAGGGCTTTCATAATCTCGGCACCCAGAACTAAATCTCTGCACTGTCACAAGAGACTAGGGCTTCCATGACTCATAGTTTAGGTAAATTCATTAGCAAGATACAGCAGACTTAGGCTGTAGTGGTATAGTGGATTGAGCTCCCCACCCACCTAATCAAATTGAATTCAACTAGCGGTGTGTTGTGTTGTAGCTCCTCCCCCTGCAGGCAGAGGAGTCATGTGTCTAGAATCTAAAATGTAATGTTGGCGTACACATTTTCAGTAGACACGCCTGGGAATTTACAGAAAGAGAGACAGTGCCCACCCTCACATGTCCAAAACACACCAGATGAAGTGACGACTTGTTAGCATGTCTCTCCTTATCATCTGTGTGACTGAGCAAGAGTGAGTAAATATTGATACAACCAACCTCCTGATCGGAGGATAACTTTATCATACACTCATTTGACGACAGATATGCCAATACAGGTGCAAGGCTATTTACATACAGTATTTCCCCCCCAAATCTCCTCCACCAATGCCAACCAAAAATCGACCCCTCTCCTAGCATTTGAGTTCTCCCTTTCCTCACATATCCATGACTAGCATAGTAGTTGTTTCCTCCCAACCAAAGTAACACAAAGGTCAAAGGTCCTCATCCCTGTAGTGCCGCCTGTAGATCCATTAGTTAAGAGTCAGTAACAACAAGAAACATTGGTTCCCAACGATTCCACATCATAACATCAAGAGGAGGAGCAGGTTGTGTAATTATAATAGGTGGGTTTGGTGATGTACAATAATATGAATCTATGCTAGCATATAAGTGAATGGGCTTCACCAACATACTGCAAGTAGTCATACAGGTGAGAGCATGAAAGCAAATCTGTTACAGTTGGAGAGTAAAATGTACTTTCCCAAGTGTATTACTCTAAATGGAATTACATGGACCCAGACAGCTTAAGAACAATATCACAAGACTTAAATTGGGGTGGTGGGGGTGACAATGTGATCGGTTATGCGGGTAAGCCAATTTGGTTAAATGCAATGGTATTATACTGCAGTTATGGACACAGAGAGGACCACCGACTGAGGTAACATATTTCTATAGCTTTTTTTATCTGCAAAGTCCCCACATTCATCAGGCAAAAGCAAATACAATATCTATGCATATTGTTCTTTTCTCATGACAAAGAGTAGAAATAATACCACAAAAATATATCTTGTTTGAACATATGTACATTCTTTCTATCATGTCCACAGAGAGAGGCAGATATGTCTGCATTTTAGTGGCTAGCAATCTTTGATATAAAGCAACATGCTCTAAATGCTATGTTAAAAAGTTCACACAGACTCCATTCTAAAGCTCCACAGAAGCTTAGGATCTCAAAGGTGGTCTGGCTTCATTTCGTTACTAAATCTATCAATTCCTATTTGGAATTAATTCTTTCCTGGACACTCATCAGGTAGACTTGGCTCAGACTGAGGCGTATGGTGCATTTGATTCACCCATGGCAAACGGTTCAATCGGTCTGCACATGGACTATTCCCCGCGCCGCACCGTGATCATGTCAACACTGTGCGTGAGAGCAGGAGGAGTAGAGGCAGAGTAAGATGAAGCTGTCGATGAGCAGGATGCCATAGAAACACCTCTGGGTGTGCAGACTTCTGCCTCTCTGGAAGCGTGTCAATAACACAGACAGTAGCAGGAAGAAGGTGGCTATGTTTAAGATGAGGAATAGTCTGATATAAGAGGATGAGTTCGACAGACTGTCACTGTTGGCCGTCGCCAACTCGTGGACCTCCTTGAACTTGCGACCCTTCACGAAGCCTCCCTTCCGGGCTTTTTTGGAGTCTCCATAATCCATAAAGGCCCTGGAGTCGCCGTCTTCCTCGGGGCTCTCTTCAATAATCCTCTTTGTTGTCTTCGATCTCTCCTTCTTCTCCTTTACCTCGATCTGTCCAAAGATGTCCGGCAGGCTCTCTGAGAGCTTGTCCCCAAGGTTCCCCAAGGCTTTATTGGCCCCCTTGCCCTTGCCCTGTTTCTTAGTCAGAGCAAACATTTTCTCAATGGCCTCCGTCTTCTTCTTGTCGGAGAACTGGAGGAGGCGCTCGGCCGTCTTGCGGAAGCTGGCCGTGTTGAGCACCCGGCCCAGGATGTGTCTCTCCAGCTGCTGGAAAACAGGCTTGGCGTGCTGGAGGTTGTCCTCTACTACGTTGACATACTCCTCTACCTCCTCCGGCGTGCTATTCTTCACTCCTGCTGCTTTCTCAAATACTATTTTCTTCTGGTCCACCAGCACCATGGCGAACAGAGGCTTGGTGGTCACCTCCCCGGTCAGCAGGTAGATGGTGTAGGTGTGCTCGTTGGTGGCCAGGTAAATGTCCACCCTGTTAGCATCGCCACGCAGACTAAAGCTCTGCACGTCCACCCCTGGCCCAAAGAAGATGTAGGCCACCCTGGTATGGGGATACCTCAGAGGCATTGTCACATTCACATAGTTAGAGCCGTTATAGGGGTAACCACGGGGATAGTTCCAGTACCCCAAAACCCCTTTCTCACTGAAGCCTGTGTCATCCATCCAAAACATTTGATATGGGTCTTCCCCATGTCTGACAAAGGCTCCGT
The DNA here is from genome assembly GCF_023373465.1 of Oncorhynchus keta. Lineage (NCBI taxonomy): Eukaryota > Metazoa > Chordata > Actinopteri > Salmoniformes > Salmonidae > Oncorhynchus > Oncorhynchus keta. The sequence continues at coordinate 12,720,333 of NC_068428.1, forward strand.
GCACACCGTCTATTTTGGTGTCCTTAAAGGGCAGGTCCGTGTTGTGGAAGAAGGCACTCATGGCCCTGGTTGGGCTGTCTGTCTCCAGATGGATATGATCAACCAGGACCAGCAACTGGGGGTGCAGGAGCAGCAGGTTCCTCTGGAAGCTCCTGATCTTCAGGTCAGGGTTGTAGGCCGACTGGCCCTCCCCACGGATGAACACCATGCCCTGCCTTTCCAGAGCAGCCTCCACCCTGCCCTGGGCGTCCGCCGGCAGCCCCACCTTGTACTTCAGCCACTTGGAGTCGCAGGCCTCTGTGACCTGGCCGTCCCATGGCTTGAAGCAGCTTCCCGAGGTCGCCGGGGAGAACAGCACTGCGTTGTTGAGGAAGGTGTACTTGGGCCCGTACAGAGCCTCCGTGATAAAAGGAACACCGTTAGGGGCGAACGTAAAGCTGTTCTGGTCAGGGTGCTCGTGGCCAGCGTTAAAGTTCCGCCACCCTTTGATCCAGTCTTTGTACTTGTTCCTGTGAACGATGTCAAATATGGCCCGTCCACCCAGCTTCCCCGACTTAAAGGAGAGGAAGGTGTGGTTGGTGTCTGCGGGTAGAGAACTTCCATAAGTGACGACCCCCCAGTCCTCAAAGTAGTGGAGTTGGGATGTACCAAAGTCTGCAGGAGCCCTGGGAGTCAGGCCGGGATCATACCTGCAGAATGGAAATAAAACAACAAGAGAAAAATGTCATACATTTGAATTCAGTTGCTCTAAAAGCAAATATTTCATTAATAATTGAGTAAATCAGCGTATACACTGAGTGTACAAAACATTAAGAACACCTTCCTAATATTGAGTTACATCCTTTTTGCCCTCAGAACAGCCTCAATTCGTCAGGGCATGGACTCTACAAGGCGTCGAAAAGCATTCCACAGGTTTGTTGGCCCATATTGACTCCAATGCGTCCCACAGTTGTGTCAAGTTGGTTGGAAGTCCTTTGGGTGGTGGACCATTCTTGATATACACAGGAAACTTTTCAGCATGAAAAACCCAGCAGCGTTGCAGTTCTTGACACACCCAAACCAGTGCACCTGACACCTACCACCATATCCTGTTCAAAGGTACTGAAATATTTTGTCTTGCCCATTCACCCTCTGAATGGCACACATACACAATCCATGTCTCAATTGTCTCAAGGCTTAAAAATCTTAAAAAGATTAAAAAGAGCAGGTGTTCCGAATGTTTTGTACACTCAGTGTACGACAGTACACTTAAACCAATAGAGAGAGAAAGAGCGAGAGAGAAAGAGACAGAACGAGAGAGAGAGAGAGAGAGAGAGAGAGAGAGAGAGAGAGAGAGAGAGAGAGAGAGAGAGAGAGAGAGATTCTCACCAGAGGAACTCTGTGTGCAGTGTGCACCATCTCTGTCCCTTCCCGGCCTGTCCCGGCCCCTCCAACACCCGGTTCTGATGGATCATCTCAGCCAGCCAGTTTCCACTGCCGTTCCTCATCACATAGCGATCCAGGAACACCAGCTGGCTCTCGGGCCCGTAGAACCAGTTGTAGTTGGAATCTGCTATGGCTACAGTCCTCTGGAACCCTGGTGAGATGGAACAGGCCAGGGCAAAATATCAATATGGATTATTTTACAGTTATAATATAGGAGAAGGCAACTTCAATATAGTGTTGTTGGAGGTTATTGAATGTTATTATCATAAAACTCTGACAAATATGAAGTGACAGCTACATATTGTCCAAGGTCCAATTCAGCTGTACTAACCACATAGCTTTCTATTTGATTGAATGCATAGTAATACATATGCTACAAAATCATGATTCATTTCTTTCCTTTTCTTACTGAATAGGTCACAAAAGCTTTTACACCCATGCATGCCATGTCCTTAACATAAGGAAATGAGCCAAACTACAGGCCCTGTTGAGATCGTAGCTCCCTAGCTTTATCGATGAAGCCATTTCCCCAACACAAAGAATGGCAGTCTGGTGCCAAAAGAGATCTTAAAACCTAGCAACCGGTAGTAAATACTTAACCACAATAAATCACATGTAAGCCAAAAACAATAACGGCAATAACCAAAATCAGTGCACAAGCGGTACGACAATACGCGCGTTTCCCCTTTGTAAAAACATCCCTTCTGTGATGCAAAACTAGACCTTGGATAAACAAATGCCCAATCCAAATGATGTGGGGGTCTGAGTGCAGGAACACTCGGGTGATATTGGTTTGTTCACGGTCTGTCTTTGTAAGTCCAACACAAGATACATTTAAAACACGGCTCCTGTTTACAGTCTAACCTGTTGGAACACCAACAAACCCCATCATTTGAACACAGAGACGTACAGTGGGTTACGGAATTATTGGATCCCTTGATAAAGATCAGCAAAAAAAAAAAGACTCTGTATATGTCAGCCTCCCGGCAGAGGCAACCAGGTTTTTGGCAAAAATGTCCTGCTACTTGGTCAATTTCATAGTGCCGTTGACCTTAACAAGGACCACAGTACCATTGGAAGCAAAATAGCCCCATAACAACAAACATCCATCACCATATTTAACTGTAGGTATGAAGTACTTTTCTGCATTTGCCTCCTTTTTTCGACTCCAATCCAACCACTGGTGTGCACGGCCAAAGAGCTCTATTTCCATGTCATCTGACCACGAGGTGACATGAAAATATAGCTCTTTGGCATACAATATAGCTCAGCATTTGTATTCTTTACTTTATAGTCTTTTTCCACTCATCTTTATCAAGGGTGCCAATAATTATGGACCTGACTGTACAGGGTCAGTGAGTGCAGTGCAGTCACATAGTCCGCTCAGGCAGAAGGTAGTGAGGCAGGATAATCTGGGAGAGAGAAAGCTGCCATTGTGGATAGTGAGTCCAGCGTTCTCCTGGCTGCTGCAATTAAGAACTGCTCTCTGAATGTAGCAGTGGCGCCCAGCCCCAGCCCCAGTCACAATACAGAGAGTGTTGGCAGGGGGCTATAAAATGTCCAGACCTGAGAGCCCCTCCTCCAGCGCTACCCTCCCCCTGACCATAAACCAGGAGAGGAGAGAAGAGGAGAGCAAAGGAGATGAGGGAAGAGGGGAGATGGGGAGGGCTGGATCAGCATAGCTCTGACAGCCCCCCAGGAAGGTAACGCATGCATAACCCATATCAAGACAAACGAGCAGTCACCCTCTCTAACATGGGGGTAATGCACCGAGGGGGGGTTCATGCCTAATCTACTTATAACTTGGACAATGTTGCTAAGAAGTGCCACAGAGGTTTGCTAAGGCACTTAGGAACACTTACAGTTGATGTCGGAAGTTTACATACACCTTAGCCAACTACAGGTTTTCACAATTCCTGACATTCAATCCTAGTAACAATTCGCTGTCTTAGGTCAGTTAGGATCCCCACATTATTTTAAGAATGTGAAATGTCAGAATAATAGAAGAGAGAATGATTTGTTTCCGCTTTTATTTCTTTCATCACATTCCCATTGGGTCAGAAGTTTACATACACTCAATTAGTATTTGGTAGCATTGCCTTTACATGGTTTAACTTGCGTCAAACGTTTCCGGTAGGCTTCCACAAGCTTCCCACAATAAGTTGGGTGAATTTTCCTCCTGACAGAGCTGGTGTAACTGAGTCATGTTTGTAGGCCTCCTTGCTCGCACACGCTTTTTCAGTTCTGCCCACAAATATTCTATGGGATTGAGGTCAGGGCTTTGTGATGGCCACTCCAATACCTTGACTTTGTTGTCCTTAAGCCATTTTGCCACAACTTTGTGTATGCAGCATTGTCATTTGGAAGACCCATTTGTTTAACTTCCTAACTGATGTCTTGACATGTTGCAATATATCCATATAATTTTCATTCCTCATGATACCATCTATTTTGGCTTTTTTAAAGCACCCCCACAATGGCCAAACAGCTTTTGGAGCAGTGATCTTTGTCCCCATTCTTCAAACTTGCTGCGGTTTTGGAGCAGTGGCTTCTTCCTTGCTGAGCGGCCTTTCAGGTTATGTCGATATAGGACTCGTTTTACTGTGGATATAGATACTTTTGTACCTGTTTCCTCCAGCATCTTCACAAGGTCCTTCACTGTTGTTCTGGGATTGATTTGCACTTTTTGCACCAAAGTATGTTCATCTCTAGAGACAGAACTTGTCTCCTTCCTGGGCGGTATGACGGCTGTGTGGTCCCATGGTGTTTATACTTGCGTACTATTGTTTGTACAGATGAACATGGTACCTTCAAGCATTTGGAAATTGCTCCCAAGGAGGAACCAGAATTGTGGAGGTCTACAATTATTTGGCTGATTTCTGTTGATTTTCCCATGATGTCAAGCAAAGAGGCATTGAGTTTGAAGGTAGGCCTTGAAATAAATACATCCACAGGTACACCTCCAATTGACTCAAATGATGTCAATTAGTCTACCAGAAGCTTCTAAAGCCATGATATCATTTCATGGAATTTTCCAAGCTTTAGTGTATTTAAACTTCTGACCCATTGGAATTGTGATACAGTGAATTATAAGTGAAATAATTCGTATGTAAACAATTGTTGGAAAAATTACTTGTGTAATGCACAAATTAGATATCCTAACCGACTTGCCACAACTATAGTTTGTTAACAAGACATTTGTGGAGTGGTTGAAAAACAAGTTTTAATGACTCCAACCTAAGTGTATGTAAACTTTCGATTTCAACTGTATTTTCTCATTGCTAACTTGCACTGCTTTAATTTCAAAATAGCCTGTCTTGCTGCCTATATAGTATCTGTATCACCTTTGCATCTATCATCTATCATGACATCTAGACTAAATGCACTGTTAAAGATAAAAAGTCGATCGAACCAAGCAACTTCTTCAAAGGGAACATTAAGAGGAGAAATGAAGTTATATTGAATAGAATGGCAGAGCACACACACACACAACATCTGTAGCAGCTGTATTACCTGGCAGGATGGTCCTGTACATGAAGGCAAAGTGTTTGTGGAGCCAGGGGTGGTCGAAGTGGCTGATGGAGAAGTGTCTCTGCACCAGGAACATGTACTGGAAAAGAGAGCGGGTGGTGTACGTCCCGTAGGCCACGCCCTCATACAGCGAGCCATCCGTCACGTCCTGCAGCAGCACCATAGACTTCTCCATGATGGCCAGGACCTGCTTGGTCCACAGGTAGGCCTCCTGCAGGTAACCTGGAACCGAACAGAGGAGAAACCAGGGTCAGCTTATTGGTTTTCAAAGGAAGGTCATGTTCGTCAATGTCTCTGGAGCAGTGGCTCCCAAACATTTGTACTGTACTGCTGTCACCCAGCCAAAGTGTTTGTTTTCTTGAGACATACACCAATTAAGCTCGGTGTAAAGTGTGGTCTCAAGTGAGGTTGATCATAAATATAGTTACAGTAAGCTACTCAGTCAGTCACATTCCCATTTTCTTTCCCGGAACATCATACTGGAACCTCCCGTTATGCATGGAAAGTATGAAACTACCATACCAGACTAATGTATAGTCTCTCTCTCTCTCTCTCTATGAGAAGAAGTGACCACATAAACACTCCAGCCGCAGTTCATTGAGAATCCCAGTCCATCATGGGTGCCTGGCAGCTACCCGGTGGACTGGATCCACCCGGACACCACAACCCACAGCCCACAGCCCAGCTCCGGAGCCGGCGTCCACCCCAGTGTTTGGTTTGGTCTGGGAGACCAGTGGCCTACACAGAGCAGGTATTTACCATCAAACAGGAACTGCTGGCACACAAAGACCACATTTACACAAACGGCATCTCACTACGCTCACACCCCGGCTCCACACAGTGTTTGGACTGTTCTGCATTTTCCATTATTAGACATAGGCATCATGTATATAGGAATTCATGAACTAAAAAAATCCAATTAACCCTACGAAGTCAAAAGCTATAAATGTCTTCTCCCACCCATGGCTCAATCACATCCCATATAGTCACACTGTGCTTTAGCAATGTCCTCCTCTACCCCTCTAGGATTTAATGATGTTGCCTTCGTTGCTGTTATTAGGGGCTTTTCTTCAGCCATGCTGTTAGTGATGTTACTGGCTCTAGATCTCTGAAGCTCCCATCAGTACACATTAGTCATCCACACGTTGAGAGCCGCTGTTTGGGGAAGGTCTGGTCTGTTAACTCCCCAGCACCATCACAATGAGATCTGTAGGAATGTGGGAGGTCAAGGGATGGTGCCATTTGACTTGACTTCTACTCCTTTGAGGTTCTTCGCTAATTATGATTAGATGAGACATTGAGACATTTCTGGTTCTTCTTAGTTCATTTCAGGAATGGACAAAGAATGATTTCCTAAGAATGGAATAACTTCAAATCTTATGTATGATCAATGAGTTACGCCTCCGAGTGACGCAGCGGTCTAAGGCACTGCATCTTAGTGCTAGAGGCATCACTACAGACCCTGGTTCGATTCCAGGCTGTATAACAACTGGACGTGACTTGGAGTCCCATAGGGCGGTGCACAATTGGCCCAGCGTCATCCGGGTTAGGGTTTGGCTGGGGTAGGCCGTCATTGTAAATAAGAATTTGTTCTTATTAACTGACCTGCGTAGTAAATAAGTGGTTAAATGTTTATTAAAAAATGTAACTGATAGTTGTCTACCAAGAGTTTATGCTTCATTTATTGACATGATAATCATGCATTGGGAGAATGAACAAGTCTAGACAATTGCTTCAACCTGCATCCAGTAGAGAGAAATATAATTTTCCACACTGTACCCAACGGGCAAAGACACTCGATAGACATTCAATTTTGCTGTTGTCAACAATCTTAAACCAAACCTGTAAACCCTGTTTGAGGTTGAATATAAGGTCAATTACATTGAAATAACAAGGGAACTACGTTGACTCAACCCATTTGGTGTAAAATAGACACTTTACCACAAATGAATCAAGTGTTCACGTGTAACAGCTTTCAAGGAAGCAACACAATGTGGTATGACTGTGGCTATGACTTTGAATGGTTCCCAGAGTCCCAGCATTCTGCACCAGATAATAAAACTCAAGCACCTGGGTGGCCGTAGCAGAGAAGTGGGTGATTGAGGCCTTAGGTTTAACTACTGATGCTTAACTATAGATGAACTCAGGGTAAACTATGCCACATATGACTGTCCAATTAGGAGCGGAGCTAGACAGCCGCAAAGCACCAACATGCAGACACCTGCATCAGGAATGCACTGATCCCCTGTAAGCTGCTGTCCTGTGATCTAGTCATCTGGACAGAGCCCATACAATATCCCCTCTGACTCACAATCAAGGCATGAAATGATACGAATACAGTATACATACAGTACCTACATGCTGTGCTTAACATTCCCATACAGGTCTTAAGACGTTTTATGCTTTGGACAGATACGGTATGTCTCCCTTTATTTTCAACAGATGGAGCCTATCCCTTCCTTGTGAATAAATGCTTCAAAATGGCTTTTTGGCTTCGCCTTTAAAATAATACACAGGAAAAGAGGTGCTGTGTTATTCCATAAATCTGAGTAATATAGACCTGTGCAATACAATAGTTCTGAAAGAAGTGTGAGACGAGACCAATGTTTGCTCTTGATTTCTTCTGGCAGTACCTTACAGGCAAAGTTCCCTTTATTCACTGAGATCTTAATGGAATAATATTTGCGCGTAATGTCATACTTTTGCACAGGATATGAATGACAAATCCGTGACAAGGGAATGCAGGAAGTGAATAGGATCGTGTGCAGAGCACAGTCAAATAATTATGCGGGGAGTTAGGCCCTTAAATGAACTGGTCCAAGAATGAGAAAGCGAACAGTTAGCACGTTCTGTCAATCTGTCGCACTCAAAGCAAATACTATATGTTAGTTAAGCCACTTTCTAATGAGATACTCTTAACAATTTGCAGCCAAATTAAAACTTTGAAGTGCAAAGTCAGCTTTAAATGTTTACACAGTCAGCACAAAGACACCAGGCCATGACCAAATGACATTTTCTTCCAAGGTAAGAGAAGAGGTAACAACCTATGCTGCTGGACCTCTGTTTTTCCTCCACTTGAAAGAAACAAGCTGATCCAAAACAAAGAGGGGTGCTATAATTCTCCAGAGTCTGCACCTCCTGCCCCCCCCCCCCCCCACTCACTACCACAAACCAGACTCAAAGAAAAACCATGGTGCCCACAGTCATCTCCATGCCTTTTGTCATTTAGTTTACGTCGACCCTTGTTCTTTTTCTACCAGAAACATTTCCCTTGTAATCAAACTAGGCTGTACAGCAGTGCTGGGAACAACAAGAACAACTTCACCTTCCTCTGGCCTCGCTGCCTCTGACTTAAACATCCAAGAATATACAACCAGGACATTTAAACCAAAACAATAGAGGGAACAGTTTTCAAATTTACAGTAAATAACAAGGCTGTTTTCTAGACATACGTTCCTTCCTTTCACACTGAATCTACTAAGAAAAACATTGGGAAAAGGTCCATCCAGAATGTTATGGAATCGTGTGGAATGTTTCCATTGTATTTTTTTTTTAAGAAGAAGAAGAAAATTCACCTTTATTTAACCAGGTAGGCCAGTTGAGAACAAGTTCTCATTTACAACTGCGACCTGACCAAGATAAAGCAAAGCACTGCGACAAAAAACAACAACCCAGGGTTACACATGGGATAAACAAAAGTACAGTCATTAACACAATAGAAAAATATATATACAGTGTGTACAAATGGCATAAGGAGGTAAGGCAATAAATAGGCCATATGTGCAGATGATGATGTGCAAGTAGAAATACTTGCAAATGAGCAAAAAAAAGTAAATAAAAGCAATATGGGGATGAGGTAGGTAGTTGGATGGTCTATTTACAGATTGGCTGTGTACAGCTGCAGCAATCGGTAAGCTGCTCAGATAGCTGATGCTTAAAGTTAGTGAGGGAAATATAAGTCTCCAACTTCAGCGATATTTGCAATTCGTTCCAGTCATTGACAGCAGAGAACTGTAAGGAAAGGCAGCCAAAGTGTGTGTTGGCTTGGGGATGACCAGTGAGATATACCTGCTGGAGCACGTTCTACGGGTTGGTGTTGTTATGGTCACCAGTGAGCTGAGATAAGGAGGCGGTTTACCTAGCAAAAACGTATAGATGACCTGGAGCCAGTGGGTCTTGCGACGAATATGTAGCGAGGGCCAGCTGACGAGAGTATACAGATCGCAGTGGTGGGTGGTATATGGGGCTTTGGTGACATAACGGATGGGACAGTTTGCTGATTATAGTGTCGGAGGCTATTTTGTAAATGACATCGCCGATGTCAAGGATCGGATAGGATAGTCAGTTTTACGAGGGTAGCAGCAAGAGCGACATCGTTGATATATACAGAGAAAAGAGTCGGCCAAATAATTGAACCCTGTGGTACCCCCATAGAGACTGCCAGAGGTCTAGACAACAGGCCGTCCGATTTGACACACTGAACTCAATTTGAGAAGTAGTTGGTGAACCAGGCGAGGCAGTAATTTGAGAAACCAAGGCTGTTGAGTCTCCGGTGAATACGGTGATTGACAGAGTCGAAAGCCTTGGCCAGGTCAATGAAGATGGCTGCACAGTACTGTCTTTTATCAATGGCGGTTATGATTTAGTTTAGTACCTTGAGCGTGGCTGAGGTGCACCCGTGACCGGCTTGGTAACAGGATTACACAGCGGAGAAGGTACGGTGGGATTCGAAATGGTCAGTGATCTGTTTGTTAACTTGGCTTTCTAAGACCTTGGAAAGGCAGGGTAGGATAGATATAGGTCTGTAACAGTTTGGGTCTTGAGTGTCACCCCATTTGAAGAGGGGGATGACCGCGGCAGCTTTCCACTCTTTAGGAATCTCGGACGATACGAAAGAGAGGTTGAACAGACTATTAATAGGGGTTGCAACAATAACTTTAGAAAGCGAGGGTCCAGATTGTCTAGCCCAGCTGATTTGTACGGGTCCAGGTTTTGCAACTCTTTCAGAACATCTGATATCTTGATTTGGATGAAGGAGAAGCTGGGGAGGTTTGGGCAAGAAGCTGCGGGGAGTGCGGAACTGTTGGCCGGGATTGGGGTAGCCAGGAGGAAAGCATGGCCAGCCATAGAGAAATGGTTATTGAAATTCTCGATTATCGTGGATTTATCTGTAGTGACAGTGTTTCCTAGCCTCAGTTAAGTGGGCAGCTGGGAGGAGGTGATCTTATTCTCCATGGACTTTACAGTGTCCCAAAACCTTTTGGAGCTACAGGATGCAAATGTATGTGTGAAAAAGCTAGCCTTTGCTTTCCTAACTGACTGTGTGTATTGGTTCCTGACTTCCCTGAAAAGTTGCATATCGCGGGGACAATTCGATGCTAGTGCAGTACGCCACATTATGTTTTTGTGCTGGTCGAGGGCAGTCAGGTCTGGAGTGAACCAAGGGCTATATCTGTTCTTAGTTCTACATTTTTTGAAAGGGGCATGCTTATTTAAGATGGTGAGGAAATGAGTTTTAAAGAACAACCAGGCAAGTGCAGCTATGGAGAATAACCCAGGGCTGACTGAACTGAAATTCCAGCCCAGAATGCTTCTCTCCTCAGGGGCAGAGGGGACTGCCTGGCAAGCCTCCCCTGGAGGAACCAATCTCAAATAAGTCATTTGGAACTGGACTGTAGCCATCCATTTAAGGCGAATGTGACACAGGAAGGATGTAACTGAGGAGGAATGAAGTTGCCAAGATGAGACCACATTATTCCAAAGAGGAAAATGAATAGGCTGAGCAGAAAACGACCAATCTACCGATCTACTGGATCTATATACAGTTGAGGTCGGTAGTTTACATACACCTTAGCCAAATACATTTAAATTCAATTTTTCACAATTCCTGACATTTAATCCTAGTAAAAATTCCCTGTTTTAGGTCAGTTAGGATCGCCACTTTATTTTAATAATGTGAAATGTCAGGATAATAGTAGAGAGAATGATTTATTTCAGCTTTTATTTCTTTCATCACATTCCCAGTGGGTCAGAAGTTTACATACACTCAATTAGTATTTGGTAGCATTGCCTTTAAATTGTTTAACTTGGGTCAAACATTTCGGGTAACCTTCCACAAGCTTCCCACAATAACTTGGGTGAATTTTGACCAATTCCTCCTGACAGAGCTGGTGTAACTGAGTCAGGTTTGTAGGCCTCCTTGCTCGCACACGCCTTTTCAGTTCTGCACAGAAATGTTCTATAGGATTGAGGTCAGGGCTTTGTGATGGGCACTCCAATACCTTGACTCTGTTGTCCTTAAGCCATTTTGCCACAACTTTGGAAGTATGCTTGGGGTCATTGTCCATTTGGAAGACCCATTTGCGACCAAGCTTTAACTTCCTGATATGTTGCTTCAATATATCTACATAATTTTCCCCCCCTCATGATGCCATCTATTTTGTTAAGTGCACCAGTCCCTACTGCAGCAAAGGACCCCCACAACATGATGCTTCCACCCCCGTGCTTCACGGTTGGGATGGTGTTCTTCGGCTTGCAAGCATCCCCCCTTTTCCTCCAAACATAACGATGGTCATTATGGCCAAACAGTTCTATTTTCGTTTCATCAAACCAGAGGACATTTCTCCAAAAATACGATCTTTGTCCCCATGTGCAGTTGCAAAATGTAGCCTGGAGCAGAGGCTTCTTCCTTGCTGAGCGGCCTTTCAGGTTATGTCGATATAGGACTTGTCTGGCTGTGGATATAGATACTTTTGTACCTGTTTCCTCCAGCATCTTCACAAGGTCCTTTGCTGTTGTTCTGGGATTGATTTGCACTTTTCGCACCAAAGTACGTTCATCTCTAGGAGACAGAACGCGTCTCCTTCCTGAGCGGTATGACGACTGCGTGGTCCCATGGTGTATATACTTGCGCACTATTGTTTCTACAGATGAACGTGGTACCTTCAAGCGTTTGGAAATTGCTCCCAAGGATGAACCAGATTTGCGGAGGTCTACAATTTGTTTTCTGAGGTCTTCGCTTCTTTTGATTTTCCCATGATGTCAAGCAAAGAGGCACTGAGTTTGAAGGTAGGCCTTGAAATACATCCACAGGTACACCTCCAATTGACTCAAATGATGTCAATTAGCCTATCAGAAGCTTCTAAAGCCATGACATAATTTTCTGGAATGTTCCAAGCTGTTTAAAGGTACAATCAACTTAGTGTATGTAAACTTCTGACCCACTGGAATTGTGATACAATGAATTATAAGTGAAATAATCTGTCTGTAAACAATTGTTGGAAAAATAACTTGGGTCATGCACAAAGTAGATGTCCTAACCGACTTGCCAAGAAAATAGTTTGTTAACAAGAAATTTGTGGTGGTTGAAAAACAAGTTTTAATGACTCCAACCTAGCGTGTATAAACTATATGTTTTATGTATTTTTTATTTAACTAGGCAAGTCTGTTAAGAACAAATTCTTATTTTCAATTATGTCCTTAACAGTGGGTTAACTGCCTGTTCAGGGGCAGAACGACAGATTTGTACCTTGTCAGCTCAGGGATTTGAACTTGCAACCTTCCAACCTCTTACCACTAGGCTACCCTGCCACCCATATCTAGGCTACAGAATAAATACTAAAGGAACCGTCTGAAATCTGATAATGCAGTAATCATGGTGTTTCTCTGTGTTTCTCTGCCCGCCCGCACCTGCACACACACGCATCTGCACACACACACACACACACACACACACACACACACACACACACACACACACACACACACACACACACACGCACACACACAGTGCATGAATCAGTGGTACTCACCCTGGGTCATGTAAACCAGGCTGCCGGTGAGGAGAGCCACACAGTTGGTGGGCTGGTGGTTGTGCAGGTACTGGAAGCCCCAGCCGCGGATGTAGGACTTCTCATACATGTAGCGTGTAGCGTTGCCGATCACCTGCAGGAAGCGCTCCTGCTGCACCTTGCTCAGGTACTCATACAGGAAATCATACGCTGTGGCGAAGCCAACCAGAGAGTGGGCTAGAGGAACCTCATCCCAGGGAGCATCCTTTACCAACCTGCAAGACACAGAGAAAAGGATAGATAAGTATAGTCATATGTAAGAAATACATGTTCAAGACTTAACCCTGTGAGACACAGGGTTGTAAAATTGCAATGCTGCCTGTTCAGTGCTATTTTTAGGCATAAGTGACATTAGCGGCCGCTAGGGCCCCCCCCAATGTTTTTTTTTTGGGGGGGGGTGAGTCAGTCAGGATCTCAACCTACTGTTATATAGAGTAGTAGTAAAATACAAAAGGTGCGATTTCAAAATTTGGTTGTGCATCAGCAGTTTTCTTCTTGTTACTCACTCAATTAGCCCATGTCAGCTAAAATGTAATATATTTCTAGGTTCGTTAGTCTAGCCAGCTATCTAAACCTTTTATGAAGCTGGTTGAGAGAATGCCAAGAGTGTGCAAAGCTGTCATCAAGGCAAAGGGTGGCTTTGAAGAATCAAAATCTAAAATATATTCACATTTCTTAACACTTTTGTGTTATTTCATAGTTTTGATGTCTTCACTATTATTCTACAATGTAGAAATAATAAAGAAAAACCCTTGAATGACTAGGTGTGTCCAAACCTTTGACTGGTACTGTAGGTGTGGTTAATGTGTGGTTTATGAGGTCAGAATACTGCCATTTAGGACCATCAATTTCAACATAGAGAAGTAATTCATCCAGAAACGACAACTACATATTGCTAAAAGTAAGTCATAAGTAAGTCAAAAGTAAGTTATATAGTCTGCATACATAGAAAACCCACAAAATAGTTGATCCATTCAAATATATACACTACAGTTCAAAAGTTTGGGGTCACTTAGAAATGTCCTTGTTTTTGAAAGAATAGCACATGTTTTGTCCATTAAAATAACATTAAAATGATCAGAAATATCAGTGTAGACGTGGTTAATGTTGTAAATAGCTATTGTAGCTGGAAACGGCTGATTTTTTAATGGAATATCTACAGAGGAGTACAGAGGCCCATTATCAGCAACCATCACTCCTGTGTTCCAATGGCACATTGTGTTAGCTAATCCAAGTTTATAATTTTAAAAGGCTAATTGATCATTAGAAAACCATTTAGCAATTATGTTAGCACAGCAAAACACTGTTGTTCTGATTAAAGAAGCAATGAAACTGGCCTTCTTTAGACTAGTTGAGTATCTGGAGCATAAACATTTGTGGGTTTGATTACAGGGTGAAAATGGCCAGAAACAAAGCACTTTCTTCTGAAACTCATCAGTCTATTCTTCTTCTGAGAAATGAAGGCTTATCCATGTGAGAAATTGCCAAGAAACTGAAGATCTCGTACAACATTGTGTACTACTCCCTTCACAACACAGCGCAAGTGTAGCCGATGTGAGATGGCTAGCTAGTTATCCGTGGTGCGCGCTGGTAGCATTTCAATCGGTGACGTCACTCGCTCTGAGATCTTGAAGTAGTGGTTCCCCTTGCTCTGCAAGGGCAGCGGCTTTTGTGGAGCGATGGGTAACGATGCTTCGTGGGTGACTGTTGATGTGTGCAGAGCGTCTCTTGTTCGCGCCCAGGTCAGGGCGAGGGGATGGACGTAAAGTCTATACTGTTACACAAACTGGCTCAAACCAGAACAGAAAGAGGAGTGTGAGGCCCCGGTGCACAACTGAGCAAGAGAACAAGTATATTAGAGTGTCTAATTTGAGAAACAGATGCCTCACAAGTCCTCAACTTGGCAGCTTCATTAAATAGTACCCGCAACACCCGCAACACTCGTCTCAACTTCAACAGCGAAGAGGCGACTCTGGGATGCTGGCCTTGCAAAGAAAGGCAGAGTTGCAAAGAAAATGCCAAATCTCAGACTGGCCAATAAAAATAAAATATTAAGTTGGGCAAAAGAACATAGACATTGGACAGAGGAACCTCTTCACTGTTGATGTTGAGACGTGATTTACTGGTACTATTTAATGAAGCTGCCAGTTGAGGACATGTGAGGCATCTGTTTTCAGCTAAAATAGTAATTTACAACATTAACAATGTCTACACTTTCTACACTGAGTACAGGTTAGTTGAGGTAATTTGTACATGTAGGTGGGGGTGAAGTGACTATGCATAGGTAACAAACAAACAGCGAGTAGCAGCAGTGTACAACAGGGCGGTGCCAATGTAAATTGTCCGGCGATTTGTATGAATTGTTCAGCAGTCTAATGGACTTGGGGGTAGAAGCTGTTGAGGAGCCTTTTGGTCCTAGACTTGGCGCTCCGGTACCGCTTGCCATGCAGTAGCAGAGAAAACAGTCTATAACTTTGGTGACTGGTGTCTCTGATAAATTTATGGGCTTTCCTCTGACACCACCAATTATATTGGTCCTGAATGGCAGGAAGCCTGGCACCAGTGATGTACTGGGCCATTCGCACTACCCTCTGTAGCGCCTTACGGTCAGATGACGAGCAGTTGCCATACCAGGCAGTGATGCAACCGGTCAGGATGCTCTCGATGATGCAGCTGTAGAACCTTTTGAGGATCTGGGGGCACATGCCATATCTTTTTAGTCTCCTGAGGGGGAAAAGGTTTTGTCATGCCCTCTTCACAACTGTCTTGGTATATTTTGACCATGCTAGTTCGTTGGTGATGTGGACACCAAGGAACTTGAAACTCTCAAACCGCTCCCCTACAGCCCCGTTGATGTTAATGGGGGCCTGTTCGGCCCGCCTTTTCCTGTAGTACACAATCAGCTTCCTTTGTCTTACTCACATTGAGGGAGAGGTTGTTGTCCTGAAACCACACTGCCAGTTCATTGACTTTCTCCCTATAGGCCGTCTCATCGTTGTCTGTGATAAGGTTTACCACTGTTGTGTCGTCAGCAAACTTAATGATTGTGTTGGAGTCGTGTTTGGCCAGGCAATCGTGGGTGAACAGGCAATACAGGAGGGGACTAAGTACACACCCCTGAGGGGCTCCAGTGTTAAGGATCAGCGTGGCAGACATGTCGTTGCCTACTCTTACCACCTGGGGGCGGCCCGTCAGGAAGTCCAGGATCCAGTTGCAGAGGAAGGTGTTTAGTCCAAGAGTCTCGAGCTTAGTGATGAGCTTCGTGGGCACTATGTTGTTGAATGCTGAGCTGTAGTTGATGAACAGCATTCTCAATTAGGTGTTCCTTTTGTCCAGGTGAGAAAGGGCGATGTAGAGTGCGATTGAGATTGCGTCATCTGTGGATCTGTTGGGGCGGTATGCGAATTGGAGTGGGTCTAGGGATACTGTTGATGTGAGCCATGACCAGCCTTTCAAAGCACTTCATAGGTACCAATGTGAGTGCCACGGGTTGGTAATAATTTAGGCAGGTTACCTTCGCTTCCTTGGGCACAGGGACTATGGTGGTCTAATTGAAACATGTAAGTATTACAGACTAGGTCAGGGAGAGGTTGAAAATGTCAGTGAAGACACTTGACAGTTGGTCCGCGCATGCTTTGAGTACACGTCCTGGTAATCCGTCTGGCCGGATTTGTGAATGTTGACCTGTTTAAAGATTTTGTTCACAACGGCTACCAAAAGCGTTATCACACGGTCATCCAGAACAGCTGGTGCTCTCATGCATGCTCCAGTGTTGCTTGGCAGCTCGCGTCTGAGTTTCCCTTTGTAGTTTGTAATAGTTTTCAAGCCCTGCCATAGTTTTTGCTTGTAAGCAGGAATAAGGAGGATAGAATTGTGGTCAGATTTGCCAAATGGAGAGGAGAGGGAGAGCTTTGTATGCATCTCTGTGTGTGGAGTAAAGGTGGTCTAGGATTTTATTTTTCCCTGGTTGCACATGTGACATGCTGGTAAAAATGTGGTAAAACTGATTTAAGTGTGCCTGCATTAAAGTCTTTGCTTATGGCCTTATAGAATTGGTTGAGAGCGGTCTTAGTACCAGCTTCGCTTTATGGTGGTAAATAGACGGGTACGAATAATACGGATGAGAACCCTCTTGGTAGATGGTGTGGTCGACAACTTATCATAAGGTCCTCTACCTCAGGGGAGCAATACCTCGAGACTTCTTTAATATTAGACATTGCGCACCAGCTGTTATTGACAAAAAGACACACACCCCCACCCTTCGTCTTACCAGAGGTAGTGTCTCTGTTCTGCCGGTGCATGGAAAATCTAGCCAGCTCTATATTGTCCGTTTCTTCATTCAGCCACATCTTGTGAAACATAAGACGTTACAGTTTTTAATGTCCTGTTGGAAGGATAATCTTAATAGTAGGTCATCAATTTTAGTTTCTAAAGATTGCACATTAGCAAGGAGAATGGAAGGCATTGGGAGTTTACTCGCTCGCCTCCGGCTTCTCAGAAGGATCCCTGATCTGCGTCCCCTTTTCCGGTGTCTTTTTTTTTCATGCAAAAGGCGTGAATATGGGCCTGTCCAGTCAAAGCAGGATATATATCCTTCTCATCGGACTCATTAAAGGAAAAAGTTTCTTCCAGTCCCCGTGAGTAATCGCTTTTCTGTTCAGAAGTTATTTTCGGCCATAAGAGACGGTAGCAGCAACTTTATGTACACAATAAGTTAAAAAAGAAGTTACACAAAACACACACAAAAATAACAAAATTGCATAATTGGTTGGGAGAATGTAAAACGTCAGCCATGTTCTTCGGCACCATACTTATAGATCAAGTTGATCAATTTAGCTATTTCAGACAAAATATGACAATTTCAGATGTACACTACATGACCAAACATGATCATGGAGGCTATAACAGCCTCCACTCTTCCGGGAAGGCTTTTCACTAGATTTTGGAACATTGCTGCCGGGACATGCTTCCATTCAGCCACAAAAGCATTAGTGATGTCAGGGACTGATGTTGTGCGATTAGGCCTATCTCGAAGTCGGCGTTCCAATTCATCCCAAAGGTGTTTGATGGGGTTGAGATCAGGGCTCTGTGCAGGCCAGTCTTGTTCTTCCAAACCGATCTCAACAACATTTCTGTATGGACCTCACTTTGTGCACGGGGGCATTGTCATGTTGAAACAAGAAAGGGCCTTCCCCAAACTGTTGCTTCGAAGTTGGAAGCACAGAATCGTCTAGAATGTAATTGTAAGCTGTTGCGTTAAGATTTCCCTTCACTGGAACTAAGGGGCATAGCCCGAAATATGAAAAACAGCCCAGACCATTATTCCTCCTCCACCAAACTTTACAGTTGGGACTATGCATTCAGGCAGGTAGCGTTCTCCTAGCATCTGACAAACCCAGATTTGTCCGTTGGACTGCCAGATGGTGAAGCGTGATTCACCACTCCAGAGAACGCATTTCCACTGTTCCAGTGTCCAATGGGGGCGAGCTTTACACCATTCCAGCTGACACTTTGCATTGCACATGGTGGACTTAGGCTTGTGTGAGGCTGCCCGGCCATGGAAACCCATTTCATGAAGCTCCCGACGAACAGTTCTTGTGATGACGTTGCTTCCAGAGGTAGTTAGGAACTCGGTAGTGAATTCTGCAACCAAGGACAGACATTTTCTATGCGCAACATGCTTCAGCACTCAACCATCCCGCTCTGTGAGCTTGTGTGGCCTGCCACTTCGCGTTTGAGCCGTTGTTGCTCCTAGACATTTCCACTTCACAATAACAACACTTACAGTTGACCAGGGCAGCTCTAACAGGGCATACATTAGACGAACTGACTTGTTGGAATGGTGGCATCCTATGACGGTGTTATGTTGAAAATCACTGAGCTCTTCAGTAAAGCCATTCTACTGTCAATGTTTGTCTATGGAGATTGCATGGCTACATGCTCAATTTTATACACCTGTCAGCAACTGGTGTGACTGAAATAGCCGAATCCACTCATTTGACGGGGTGTCCACTTACTTCTGTATATATAGTTTATATACATAAGACAATATTTTCCATCCCATCAATGCTTTTGATCAATTTTTATGTGATTTTTATAGAATTTCAAAATGTTCTTACAACAAAATGTTCCTACCATTGAAGCTCAATGGTGTTTCTTTGCAACGTTTCCATAAAATTGTTCTACAAACTTGAAATAAAACTAACAGATTATTTTCATAATCAGAGGCCGATTAGAAATATTTCTGAACAGTAAAATACATGTTTTTCCTCGTTTGGATCTATGCTTGGGTCTCACAGGGTTAATACACAAGAAAACAGTAATATCACGAAGTAGTATCCTTACAAATAGTCTTGAATTGTTTGAAATTCCGTTTTCACACTAGCCCAAGCAAGGCTGCAAAAACAAAAAGGGTAGTATATATTCTGGAAAGTGAAATGTCATCAAAAGTGTAGAGTTAAACTAATCCTTCTCAGGCTATTTGCATAATTTGTCCAAGCTTGTAATCAGCTACTAAATAGCTTTTTGTTCTCTTTACAAAAGAACATACAAAACAGCATTTTCACACATGCTTTAAAGTCCTACTCCAACATATCCTGCCTTTTAAAGTGCTGTTTAAAGTGCACTATGTGCTATTTGTAAAGTAGCTGGCACCTCAGAATGCTGACTGACTTCTATTTCTAAGAGGTACTAATTGTTAAATTGGCAAAATAGTCCATGCCCATGCATTAATCTCATATACCACCTGCTAAGAGGTGTTCTTTAAAAGCTCTTTCTGTGTAATTATAGTCAAATTGACTTCAGATGTGGCAATAAAAAATAAATCCAAAAAGCAACCTGTATTTTGAGCAGTTGCTATGAAAGTGCGTGCCATGTAATTACATTTTCAGCTCCCTCTTGACAATCGTTCCTCTCAGAACATCTAAAAGACATAGGTTGAAATCATCACATGGACCCATAAACTTTACTCTTTTCTTTTAAATGCGACTCTAATATTCATAAATACCAAAGATATGCCACCACCCTCTGGCAGAATTTCTTCCATTTGATTTAGCTAATACATTATTTCCATCTGTCAACGACCTGAGGAAGTTCATTGGGAATAAATGTTCCTTCTACATGGGTTTAAATTAAATTGAATAAAAAGGGATTTCAACTTTATTCATCAAGAAAGGAGTTTCAATTATGTTTCATTACAGTCTTTGGTTCACCAACCAAGTTTAATGCACTGTATAAGTAGTTAGAATGAGTGAAGTGATTCTATGTCACCACTGTACTGTATATTACATTACGCCAAAGCACACAAGACGTCTCTTCTGTGTGTTTACACATGAACTGCCTTAAAAACCGAACCAGGGAACCAGTGCGCCACAAGCTGGAGTTGGAATATGGAATATGGCTCTCCTCAACAAGTTGTTGGAGACATAATTGAAGGTCACAGATACCACAGTTGACTGATTCCTGGAGCCACTTTTAAGGATCCCTGAGAGATTCCAAAGCCCTAGTAAATGTGCGGTTGAGGAGAGAACTCACATTGTGTGTAGTTAAAATGTGAAAACGTCCTTGTGGGTTTTCATTTCTCAACATGTGGCACAGACTTCCATTTTGTGAGAAGTTTCACAAATTTGAACTAATGGTAAACTGTACATGTACCAATGTACACTGACCCTAAATAAAACATTTTTCTCTGAAATAGGTTGGCTAGACACAGCAGCTGATGGCTAAATAGAGGATTAAAACAACGGAGCTGAGGTAATGCTTATTTCTGAAAAGGAATGAGAGAAAGGTGACACTTGAAAAGGGAAGCACCCTGACCACGAGGCTGATAGCAGAGACCAGACGTCCTGAGAACGCAGGCGACATGACTAAATTGGCAGTGACAATGAAACGCCTTGTCGGATATATCAGAGACCCCTCCTTAACATTGAATTCCTTGGCTTGGGACGTGCAGAGAAAGCTTGTTATAATGCACTTTCCTAACTGCACTGCAAGGGGGAAAAAATGAAACCACTGAAGTTTCCCAACCCTCAAGGGCGGTCAGTTGTCTTCTGAAGTACAGTACTGTAAGGGTTGGCTAAATATACAGCAACAACATGCAGTCTCATTGCTGGCCTCTTCTTAGCTTATTATTCTTATGCAACAGAAAGCGAAGAAGTCTGCAAGATAGTGCAGCCTAGTACTGTACAATGAAAATGAAATATAACATCATCCAGACTACCTAAGCTATTCCCCTCTGAGTCTATAGACTGGGAGAGTCATTCACCCATCCCTTAGGTTGGGGCTGAACAATGTGAGATGCAGATGAGATTTCCCATGTAACCCCTCTGAGAACCCAGGTAAAATGTTTTTCTTAGCCTCTCACCACCACCTGAACCCTAAGTCCACCCATCCCACTGCACCAGGCCATTCAGCTCAACATCTGAACATTTCATTTCCTTTGAACGGGAGCATGTTAAGCAATAAATTCATACAGCTGCTAAACACATTTCCTGGACCACAGGGCATCTCTTCCACAGGTCTGGCCGGCCACAGTGAAAACTGAACAGAGATACTATGGAGGGGGATTGAGTCAGTTAAAGGTCCTCTGGAGAGGAGGAGGATTTGGCATTTAACCCCAGTGGTCACATGGTGATAGGAAGGAGAAATACAGATAGCAGGCAGCATCTGTACCTTCTCCAAAAAGACCAGTATTGTTCACGTAATGAGAAAAACGTGTAGGAGTTTTTCTTCCCACTAAGAGTAGGCTTAGCGATTTTCTGCAATTGAGAAGTGGGCAATTCACTTATGGGTTGAATTTGAGTAAATACACAGTAACTGTTTCCACAGGGGCATATCTGATTGTATCTCTTATTTCGTGTCCCTATAGGTTAGGGATGCTATTCACAGACAATTGATTGCAACTGAAAATTCACACAAAAATAAGGGAAAAACAAAGATAGAAAATATACCAACTAGGCTGAGCTGCCATCCTCTCCATGTAATCCTTGGCCAGGTCGAGGGCCCCGGCCCTGTGTGGGTAGAGCAGACAGAACATAGACAGCACTCCCAGGTTGTTTCCATACACCTCGTTCCAGCGGGCGCTGAACTCGGCCGGGCTCCAGGGGGGCAGGTAATCCTCAGGGTGCTCCAGCATGGCCTCCCCCGCCTCACGGATCCTCGCGGCCATCTCCCGGTGTGTCCCAGCCGCCGCCGACTGCAGCTCCTCCACCTCGCCCTGGCCGAAGTACAGCATGGGGTGTCCATCGTAGTTCCCTCCCATGAAGGGTATCCCTCCACTGGGGTCTATCGTCTCCTCCGCTACCCCCACCACCGGGGCCACCAGGGGCCACAGTAGACTTATGAAGAACACTGTGGGGGCCCCTCGGGTGTAGGTCCTCATCCTCACATCAGAGAGGGCGCAGTGGCATTTCCAACAGAGCTCAGCTGAGAAGGGAAGGAGAGGGAGAAGAAAAGACTTTAAGAAAGCCAGACAGCCATATTCTCTCTCTCTCAACTCTCCCCAGCTTTTTCATATGAGGGCTACATTCCTTGAATAATTGGATACAGCTGTATTCCTGATCATTCTGGCTTCCCCCTACGGTTCTGACAAGTTTTGAAACGCTTCAAGTAGACTGTAGACTGTGACAACTGAAAGGGAAGCTCAGATCTCTGTTGTAAAAATGCAACTTATCTATATGAATAATCAAAATAGACCCCCCTTCCCCCATGTGTATCTTGAGAAGAGGTAGCTGTAATGTGTATAGTGTGCTATGATACCTCAGATTGATAGTGTATCCAGCTATTGGCGAGAGGTGTGTTCATCAGGGTAGATAATCCTTACATTTGTTTGGCGGTGTCTCAGGTGAATCTAGCCATGTAGTCAGAACATTGTCAGAAAGATGGTCCTCAACACTCTGAAGGTCATAAAGGTCTCTGTGGTATTCTATTCGTCAGTTATAGTGGTTTGGCTTAACCAATGACTAACATCACCTGGTACATCTAACACTATGGTGGAGCAAGTCATCTCTTCTCAAGAACGTGGACATCCATTTCAGTGCCTTACTCTTGGCACTTGCCTAGGGCAAAATCAAACAGTGGTGAATTTGAAGGTAGTCTAGAGAGTCTAGACTCTGGTCAGTCCTATTCGCGTGAGTTTTATCGGTAGTGTATTGTAATACACAATTTAGTATTGCCTACTAAAAATGACACCAATGGGGACGAGGGAGCTAAATGTCCATTATTGTGCAGATGTTGCTTCACTTGACCAACTAGCTAGATATGACACCTGACCTCATAAACGGGCACATTCCAGTTTAAAGAGGCATCTGTAGTTTGAACAATAACAAAGGGGTCAACTTTGTAACAGCTGGGGGATGAGGCTGGAGAAATACAACCATTCTCAAACTCATGGACAGAAATATAGATACAAGGACTGACCATCCATGACATATAAACTATTTGTTTGAACCATTTTGAGGCTAACAGTATTTGTTTACATTTGCATTGTTCACAAAGCATAAAACAACTGAATATGTGGGGTTCTGATGGGGTATGACAGTTGTACTGAGCTCATGGGGGATCTATAAATTCTATCCTTCAAGAATCAATGGGTATATTTAATTAAAATGTCTACAAATGGATGTAACAACTGCAGATTGCCCATCAGATAGTCTACCATTACTGCCATAAAGCCCATGAACCCTGGATGTGGAAGTGAAACCTATTTCTGCTATGTGTTTAGGGACGTGGAGATTGAGCACTGATTGGTTTAGGGGAATAAAGGAAACCAGTTGAGGGGGACAGCTGTCCCTCTCCTGGGCTGGATTAACCTTTGACTGCTTTGTTTTCTTTCAATTTACACAAAAATTACAAACGGATGGCACAAAATGGGCAAATCATTCTCAAATAGACGTTTAGTTTTTAAAAGACCTGTGCCCTTGAAACTTGATAATACTATTTCAAATGACCACGTTGAGAAACAAATGACTATAGAATGTGTATTATGAAAACTATTCTATGCCACTACATCACTCGAAAGTAGGCCTAATACAAACCCTAAACTCAAGGGCTTACAGTGGCAACCACCAATTTACAGTAAAGTAGCTCCACATATTATATTTCCTACCTGGCTGCTCACACATCTCCTTACCTTGGATAGTCTACATTCAGGTCGCTAGCGTTCTAACAAATGTTTTAGTCATATAAAAAGACACCTTTGCCTTAAGTGTCCGTTTTTTTTTCATATCAGTAGGCTAGTTTTCCTCGGGTCATGGGAAATAAAATTGTCATATTTTAATACGTATACACAACTCTGACAATATCCTACACTTGTACATATTGTATCTAATGTCCTTGTATGTGACTTTTGTCATCCGTTTCCCGAATGTCACAAGGACAAAAAAAAAAATATTTAGTTCATTATTCCGTGTAAATATGTACATCTACTTACATAAATAGTACTTTTCTTAAATGTAATTAGTGAATTATTATTCCAACATCGAAAAACGTTTAATAACACACGGCATTAACGTAGAAATATGCGCAGATAGCACACTGGATCGGAAGTCTTAAAAAGAAAAAATCGATCGGTGGTTTGTTGTAAAGAAAGAACAATACACTGATCAAGATTAGCCTACCTGTCAAAACCCGTTGTTGTACAATTGTAGTCCAGATTTGACACTCCCCCTACAAGTCATTTCTGTGTTATAAATGTAATCCCCGTGACATGCATCGATACGTTGATTCTTCAAGTAGTGAAACAAAGTATACCCTCTTTGCGCAAGGTTTTGGAGAGAAGAACGTCAGCAATTCTGCCGAACGAGGAGGGGCAGTAGAGGAAAGTGACTAAAGAAGTAGGGGAGAGACAGATATTGACTGATTTGTAGACACCAAAATCCAGGTAGAGAGAACATATGTGTAGAATTAAAAGTAGCCAAACAGTCATTTTGAAACAGTCGAATCCCATTTTGTAATGATCTGACGTCGACACATTTTCAGATGTTTTATTTGAACTTTCAAGAAAAGTCAAATCATCAGAAAAATACAGTGTCTAACAAAATTGTATAACTTTATTTATTTCACAGACAGTACATCGAACACTATCCCTGCATCTTCTCTAGAACACTAAAATACCACTAATGAATTGAACATAAGGCAAATGAGCAAATAAAAGTTTCTAAATCAGATGGGGGAAAAAAGTAAATGGAATACAATCACCATAACTGCACTGCATTTAACACCAACACACACATTTAAAACGGAAATAATCCAAAGACCAATTAAGGTCTGCTGTCCTCTCTAAAGTACTTCCTGTAAAAATACTTCTACAAGCAAGCAAATTAAGACTTGTTCCTTATTATTATAATACAACTAGTCTATATGCAGCTAACCAACACATGTAACCATTCAGAAGTCAATTAAAGCATATCTTCAAATTGGTACTGCATATGAAGCATAAGTATAACACATTTTTACACAGTACTCACTCCAACAGCACTATAGTTTACTGTTGCACCAAAAGAATAACAGAATACACAGAGCATAATCTTTAAGCATCCAATATTACCGTTTTATTATTTTCTATTCTTTCAACAAAAAAAGGTAACACTAAGGACTGATTGTGCCCTTTCTTCAAGAACAATCCTCTTAAACACCTTCCACAAAATCAATACTGTGACGTTGCATAAATGATTGGCGACAGGCGCAGGAATACATAATAGGGGGTTTTAATACTCCCCCCAGATTAAACAACATGCCATGAAAGGCACGGGGACGATGCCCAGAACAAATACACACTGGGATGCAACCCAAACAAAAGAACGAGGTAAGACCCGTAATAACAATGCACGGGACGAGACCCGTAATAACAATTGTACAAAACACGCAGCACGAAAGCCGAAACAACACAGGTACTCACAGGACCAACGGGCATGGTGACAATGGTGAACAGAGTATATACAATTACTAATAAGGGGAAATGGGAACCACGAGTGCGTAATTAGACAGTTCAGTGAAGCCTAGAAGGCCGGTGATGTAGAACTCCGGAACTGGTGCACGGAATGAGCAGCAGTACCGGGGGAATCTGTGACAAACACAGGGGAAATGCTTTATCTTAAATGACATCTTAAGTTACTGTCACTGAAATGCATACAGTGAAACAGAAAACCAAAATGGCTGTTTATTATGTATTATACACACACACATCATACCAAGGATACTGGGCATAATGAATTATTAGGAATTTCTCTCTGGAGACAACAGACAACACCGCTGTGACTGCAACGTTGCACTCCAGCTCCGATCATGTTTTTTGAGGTAAGGAAACACACCCAAAAACTAAATGTAGGACAGTATTTACAGGGCGTAAATTTTTTTTTTAGTACTCTGAAGAGTTATTAACTTACAATGAATGATGTACTTGTAGGGGGTTTAACTGGAACATCAATTACCTATCTAGCTACATTACAAAAGTGGTCGTCACATGAAACAATATGAATAATATGCTTTAAAATCAGCACTCCTTGCTGACACGCGCACACACACACATACAATTGGCAAGTCACATTTTTTCCACACACATGTACAATAATCCACGTACAGAACAACGTTCAAATGTAGCCAGGTTACTTGCAGAGAGAGATACTGTGCTTTCACATTCCCATGGTTTCTACCAATGTGAGCGCGATTTCCTGTGCCAGAGGGATCGATGGCGTGGTTCAGGTGTGGAACTACAGGCGAGATGGAGGCACATTCCTCCCCTTTAGGCTGAGGAGGGCGGGGGCGAATCTGGGGAGGAGGGACTCTTTAAGACGACTGACTCTGGAACTTTCTCAGCAGGGAATCTGGGGGTCTGGGGTAGTAGCCGGTGGTGCAGGGTTTGTTGGGACAGAACCGGGGGAACTTGTAGTTCAGAGGCAGATCTATGGAGGAGGACGAGAGATTAAACTAGTGAGAATTATGTCATACCAACCAGTTTTGCCTGCTTAGCTAGGACATGTAACCCTCAAAGTTTCCATTCTGCACACATCATCAACAATAGCTAGGGGTGGTCCATGACTAAATTTTTTTCTCTCTCTGATTTCTGGAAATTGCGCAAAGCTCTGCCAAAGCAAACCATCACGAAAAGGAACAAACTGTTTTAGTAAGTACTTCGGCAAACACTTTATTTGGATAGTCCATCTGTAGATGCTCAGTAACAAACTATCTATCTACTAACCCTAACCTTAACCCGTATCCTATCCCTAAACATAACCCCTTAACCTAACCATTATTCTAAACCTAACCTTAACAATAACTGTA
This sequence comes from Oncorhynchus keta, assembly GCF_023373465.1. Classification (NCBI taxonomy): domain Eukaryota; kingdom Metazoa; phylum Chordata; class Actinopteri; order Salmoniformes; family Salmonidae; genus Oncorhynchus; species Oncorhynchus keta. Next base: position 12,747,416 of record NC_068428.1, read on the forward strand.
ACCTTAGTAAGCAGTTGCTTATCAACAGTCTATTCTACAGATGGTCATACTATCTGGACTATCCAAATAAAGTGTGACCGGCACTTCTTAGCAAGAATAAGGAACAGGTAGTAGAGGATATCTGGGGTAAAATGACTCTTTAAACTAGCAGAGCACGCCTCTCTCAAGACAAGAGGCACTGCGGTCTAAGGCACTGCATCTCAATGCTAGAGGCGTCACTACAGACACCCTGGTTTGAATCCAGGCTGTATCACAACTGGCCATGATTAGGAGTCCCATAGGGCGGCGCGCAAATTGGCCCAGGGTCGTCCCGGGTTCGGCTGGTGTAGGCCGTCATTGTAAAAAAGAATATGTTCTTAACTGACTTGCCTAGTTAAATAAAGGTTAAATAAATAAATACAGCAATTTGGTAGGTCATTACGCAACACAGTGTCAGTGGGCCTCCGTAGCCCTCTCCTCCCTGTACCTGCAATAGACTCCACACTGGGGATGGCCATGGTGCTGTATTTGTGGATGCTATGGCAGCACCAGGTGAGTTTCTGGCTCTCCTCGTCCCCTTCACCACTCTTGTGTGAGTCCACAAAGTAGGATCCCCACTGTTCTGATGGAGCAGAGGGTGCCTTCATGCCCTGGTCCTGAAAGCACATCACATGGGTTAAAGAGGGAGTGATTCACTGACCAGAAAGAGGTACGGGGCAGCAGATAGCCTAGCGTTTAAGAGCGTTGGGCCAGTAACAGAAAGGTTGTTGGTTCGAATCCCAGACCCGATTAGGTAAAAAATCTGCCAATGTGCCCTTGAGCAAGGCACTTAACCCTAATTGCTCCTGTAAGTTGCTCTGGATAAGAGCATCTGCTAAATGACAAAAACTGTAAATGTAAGTCCTCCTACTAGGGAGGAAACGTGTGGGTAATAATGGATCCACTTTTCAACATAAGAAGCAGTGTGGAGTTGGTCACTTTGCCAAGAGAAAACCTATACCCTTCTTACTCATACTTATCAGTGCCATTTGTCTAACATGTTAATAACAGGATGTGGTTAACAAGCTTGAACAGATAACAAATCAAAACAGAGGTGGCAGAAGAAATGTATAAATCTAAATTAGTCAACTCGTCCAGATACTTCCTTAAAATGGGATTCAGTTCATCTGGGAGAAAGGTCAATGCTTCAAATGAAAATTGTTGCTACTTTTTCCCTCTCTTGGTGGAAAGTGTGATGAAGACGTTATTCTGAATGGTGAAGCTTTTTGATTCCCGATCACTTAGAGGCGGAGTTGCTCGCTGAGAAAAACGGTTTATGTTAAAAGTCATCAATAAGATTCGATGAATCCAGGGCATGGAAATATTCTGTCTCAAACTACTGTGCTAACTACTTCTCATTCTTCCCTAGTTTTGAAGCTTTTCTACATGACACAGAACCTCATAATTCATCATTAATAACTGGCAAAGTGATGCACAACAGTACATTGCCTATTCACGTGGAAAATTCCCACCAGATATTGAGAGCCAAAATGTAACCAAAAGGAATCTGGGGGAAACTGATGAGAAACATGTTGTTCCAGGCAGCTTTCTGAGACTGTCTAATGTGTTACATACACTTTGGCTGCAGCGGAGCTACAGCTCAGAGCTGACACACCACAGTGGAGAGAGAGAGAAACCTACTGGAGCTTCCAGGAGTCAGAGGATAACAAATTTCTCCTAAACGAGGCAAATGGGGAAATAGGTTTTAGTAAGGAAAGGTGGAGTGAAAAGAGGAAGTGGAGCGAGAGAGAAAGAGAAAAGAGAAGAGCGTGAGAAATAGAGGTAGAGGTGGTGAGTCTAGGCCGAGACAATTTGTCCACCGACAAGGCCCTGTGCTCCGATCTGTGTTTCGAGTGCGTTCGTCAATACACTCTGGCTATCAACTCTTATTTCAGAGCATTCTCGTCTGAGTGTGCCAGAGCACAGAATAACTGACAAATTTACGAACGCGCATCACCCGTTGAATATGACCGGTGTCAGTAAACATTGGCCAAAAAATATATATAATTAAATTGTTGCCAGCAGCACAGAAAGTCAGCAACGCTCTGGATAACATGAAATTAGCCGAACCAGCTCTGCTAGGGCGAGTAAAATGGTCAGAGTGAGGTGTTCTCTCATTTGTGTCTGGAAGTAACTAGCAAGCTAGACAACTTTAGCCAGTTAGCTTGGGTGCTTGCCTGCCGTTGTGAGGACGGAACGCTCAGATCAACCCTACTCCTCGGGCAGTGTCCAGGGTGCTCTCTGAACACTCCCAGAGCGAAACGATCTGAATTTACAAAACGGCCAATCTGGCAATGCTCAGAACACATTCCGAGCGCAGTCTGGCAATCCAGAGTAAATTTACGGACACACCCTTAGTGGTGGCCTATCCAAACCAGGTGGTTCCTCTCATCGTTCCTGGCAACATATATGCTGACTCGCTTAATTCCCTCTGAGGAAGCACTGACCCCACTGGATATGGATAGACTATGGCCTGGTCAGTGAGGGAGAGGGCAGCACTGACGATATTACATAATAGTTGTAAGAATGTGTTTATAGTTTCCTTCCTAGCAGTACGTCAACTGCCGTGAGCATTTTCTTTGCCGACTTTCCTGTACTGACACTAGGCAGTAATAGAGACTCGTATAAACTTGTTTCAGCATGACCGCTTTTACAGATTTCGCCATTAGCTGTGGAACTGTAATTATACGAAACTGCCACGGAACACTTACAACACTGTAAGTCTTGTGACAGCGCTTACAAAATGAACAAGCCCATGTACCCACTCAGACACGACACGGGCTATGGTGGGTATATTGTGGCATTGAGCAAAGCAAAGCAAAGGGGCTGGGGGTTGGGAGGATATGTCTTTCATGGAGCAAGGTAAAAAAGGTGGGAGAGCGCTTTGAACGGAAACAGCTGCTTGTGTGAACTAACCTCAAACTTTCCCTTCTTGCCCCGAGGCTCCGCTTGGGCCTCGTTGGTCTTCGCTGCGTCGCACCTCGGGACGCCCTCTCCCTCCATTTCCTCCACGATCATCACCGTCTCCCACTTCCCGAACATGCTAGCAGGGAACATGTCCGACCGCATGCTATCCCCAAAGTACACCACCTGTATAGGGTAGGAGACAAGATAGACAATGAATGAGGCCACATTCGCAGCCGCTCAGTAAATGAAGTTGACTTTTCTATGTTATAGTAATTACTGATTTTTTATTAATTATTGATTAGTAAAGTGCTGTAATAAAATAGCATTTTTCTTCTGGATTCGTTTCAAGGGAGCGCTCAGCAGTAGTCAAATTCAACAAATCCGACATGTGTCTTACTGCCCCTTAGGGCGAACTAGACCAGACACGATGGGGCTGCAAAAACCCATCACGTCTTCTTTGACCATCATTTCTGGTTTTGTACTCAAGAAATACACGTTAAGACAGGCTTAGCTGAACAGCGTACCAAAACTGACTAGCAACCCATTTCCTTACTTTTGAAACCATTGAAATGCATAATAGTTTAATTCCTTGCAAACCCAGTGGGAACAAAGGGTTAAGAAGAGTGTCAGATTAGGGAACAACCAGAGGAAGGAAAAAAACAAGAATGCTGCCATAATGGAAACAGCTCTTTAGAGGAAATAGCTCCTTGAGTTTCAGCACATCACAAAACTCTGACTTCTCAAGGGGTCCATTTAAGGAGAGAAAAAAGGTTATGACCCCAGGCCACTGGGGTCAGTGTTCTATAAGGATAATGAGAAAATCTAGGTACTAAAGACACACACTTAAAGAGTCCTTCACATAGCTCTCTGTGTGGAATGCAGAGTGGGGTGTGTGTGTTTGGGAGGGGGGTATAGATGAGGCATCCATAAAGAGGAGGGGGGTGAGGGAGGAGTGGAGGGTCTCTAATGAATTCATGTGGGCCGCAGTCCTCACTCCGGAAACCCCCCCCCCCCCTCTTCTCAGGCCCTTTACAGAGTCTATGACCAGGCCTCGCAGTCCCACGCATAAATAAACAGGACAGTCGGCCAGCCTGGGGCCCAGCCTGTGGAGCTCTGGGGCTGGGGCGGGCTCAGGCATCAGGTTTCCAGGCTTTCCCAGAAACTGGCCACAGAGATGAAGAGAGAGGACTGCTGCGGAGTGCACCGATCGTTTTTCAGCTCCCAAATGCAGCCAGAGGCATCGGATCAGTATGATAAATATTTACAGGGCCAGGAATTCCAACACAGTGGCAAAACATTATAGAGAGGCTTTCATGATAAAGAGTTTCATTAGGCTGGGACAGATAATGCAACAGAATTCAGGTTAACTCTGACTTTCTCCATAATTTGTAACTACAGTTGAAGTCGGAGGTTTGCATACACTTAGGTTGGAGTCATTAAAACTTGTTTTCGACCACTCCACAAATTTCTTGTTATTAACAAACTATAGTTTTGGCAAGTCGGTTAGGACGTCTACTTTGTAAGTCATTTTTCCAACAATTGTTTACAGACAGATTATTTCACTTATAATTCACTTATAAGTCAGAAGTTTACATACACTAAGTTGACGGTGCCTTTTAAACAGCTTGGAACATTCCAGACAATGATGTCATGGCTTTAGAAGCTTCTGATTGGCTAATTGACATTGTTTGAGTTAATTGGAGGTGTACCTGTGGATGTAATTTCAATGCCTACCTTCAAACTCAGTGCCTCTTTGCTTGGCATCGTGGGAAAATAAAAAGAAATCAGCCAAGACCTCAGAATAAAATTGTAGACCTCCACAAGTTTGGTTCATCCTTGGGAGCGATTTCCAAACACCTGAAGGTACCACGTTCATCTGTATAAACAATAGTATGCAAGTATATGGGACCTCACAGCCGACAGCCTTGGGACTGACAGCCATGGGACCACACAGCCGTCATTCCGCTCAGGAAGGAGAAGCGTTCTGTCTCCTAGAGATGAACATACTTTGGTGCGAAAAGTGCAAATCAATCCCAGAACCACAGCAAAGGACCTTGTGACGATGCTGGAGGAAACAGGTACAAAAGTATCTAGTATCTATATCCACAGTAAAACGAGTCCTATATCGACATAACCTGAGAGGCCACTCAGCAAGGAAGAAGCCACTGCTCTTAAACTGCCATAAAAAAGCCAGACTACGGTTTGCAACTGCACATTGGGACAAAGATCGTGTTTTTTGGAGAAATGTCCTCTGATGAAACAAAAATAGAACTGTTTGGCCATAATGACCATCGTCATGTTTGGAGGAAAAAGGGGGAGGCTTGCAAGCCGAAGAATACCATCCCAACCGTGAAGCACGGGGGTGGCAGCATCATGTTGTGGGGGTGCTTTGCTGCAGGAGGGACTGGTGCACTTGGATATATTGAAGCAATATCTCAAGACATCAGTCAGGAAGTTAAAGCTTAGTCGCAAATGGGTCTTCCAAATGGACAATGACCCCAAGCATACTTCCAAAGCTGTGGCAAAATGGCTTAAGGACAACAAAGTCAAGGTATTGGAGTAGTCATCACAAAGCCCTGACCTCAATCCCAAAGAAAATTTGTGGCAGAACTGAAAAAGCGTGTGCGAGCAAGGAGTCCTACATACCTGACTCAGTTACACCAGCTCTGTCAGGAGGAATGCGCCAAAATTCACCCAACTTATTGTGGGAAGCTTGTGGAAGGCTACCCGAAACGTTTGACCCAAGTTAAACAATTTAAAGGCTACCAAATACTTATTTACTGTATGTAAACTTCTGACCCACTGGGACTGTGATGAAAGAAATAAAAGCTGATATGAATCATTCTCTCTCCTATTATTCTGACATTTCACATTCTTAAAATAAAGTGGTGATCCTAACTGACCTAAGACAGGGAATCTTCACTAGGATTAAATGTCAGGAATTGTGAAAAACTAAGTTTAAATGTATTTGGCTACGGTGTATGTAAACTTCCGACTTCAACTGTAGCTACAACCTGTGGCTCCCTCCCTTCCCCTCGACCCAGTCAAGAGACCCCCAGCCCAGTTCACTGCCCCCCTACACTTATCAATGCATCACTCAGAGCAGCGATTAGAGGTAAAGCCACCCCTGGATAAACAGGTCTGAAAAGCCACAGCAGCCCAGAAAGCCCAGCTTAATGAGCCCATTGTGCTCCACTGTGTGCGGCCTGACTGGGACAGACAGAGGCCGTGTCCCAAATGGCACCATATTCCCTACATAGTGCACTACTAGCAGGGCACTGGTCAGAAGTAGTACACTATTTAGGGAATAGGGTGCTATTTGGGATGCAAACAGACAAGCGGGAGGGGAGATCACATATCTGACATGAGAGGGCCTGGGAGATAAGGACTATAATCCATGTTACTTAGCAACGCTGCTGATATGCAACTAATGAAATGGTAAGGACACAACTGAACTGCAATATTCTGATGCTGTCTTTCTTGGATTACAAAAATGACGTAATCTTTCAATCAATGTGAATATGTGACACTGCCAATGTATAGCAAATGCCTTATGATCACACCAGGCTTATACTGCTCTTTTAATTGAATTAAAAAACTAGCGCCACTTCAATCATTGACTCACTGAGTCTGTATGAGATGGGCAGCTCAGTGTATAAGTTGCGATCCTACACATAGCAGCCAGGCCTGTAAAAACTGCTACAGGGGACCTACATGGGACTGTAATCTGCTCTGAATGCCTCCCATTCAGCCGGCCTACTGGCCTATATTAAGTCCTATCAGGTAAAAGTGAAGAGAACCCAAAATGTTGACCGCCTCAGGTCACCCCAGAGTGGCTGCTTTAAAGCTGCCACAAGTGCAGGTTGACACTGCATTCCGCGAGTGCTTTCTCCACGTGGCCCGATAATAGAGGGGGGCATCGAGCGCCCCTGGCCGGGTTGGAGGGGTGGATGTTTGGAGGCGGGAGAGGAAGGAGAGGCTGAGGACGTGGATAATGATCATGCCTGGGTGCACTCGAAGGGGCTTGACACAGCTGTTGCCGGGGCGTTTCCTCAAGAGCTGAGACAGAGCACAAACAGAGTCTCAGAGTCAGACGAGCTAGCTGCCTGCCAGAGATCGTATAGGCTGTGTACGAGGCCATGTTTCCCTCTCCGTCACACCGGTGTAAATCTCCCTGAGCTGATTTACATAGGACGTCCGATCTCTGTGCGTTTGCCAGGAACGGAAGCTCACTGTCCTGTGGATAAACATGGAGACACAGATCCCAGGATAGTATGGAAGTGATGGTTATTTGGATACAGGTATACCATTTGCTAGTTACTTCAACAGCTGAGCATAACTTCCTCTGTAAGGACAAGAAAATATTCAACTAACCCATCAAACAAACAATCAATGAATCAACAAATCTAACCTTGGGCTCAGGTTTCCCAGTCATTGTTTTGAGCAGCTGGTGGAGGTGGGGCCAGTTTCCTTGAGAGTACCAGCCAGGCTTGTCCAGGGACGGCAGTCCTTCACTCTCCTCCACATCATTCACTGCAAGACAAAGTGAGCAACCTTACCACAGGGTCACCACACGGCTCGACCACGCCGCTCAATGACACGAACATACACGACCACACAACACACAACCACACCTCAAATATTCCCATAGCTCAATATACAGTACCCTTGTGAGGGATTAAAAACAAATGTTGAAAAGGGCGATTTTTTCACAGGGGAAATAAGCCTATTTGGAGCTACTTCCATGAGTATGTTTCCTAAACAGTTCATATTTAGGTCTCAGCATGTGGTCTAATTCTGGATATCTATTTCCTTCTAAACTCTGCTCTTAGCTTTGCTGCTGCTGGTACACAGAGTACAGCGGCCATTACATCAGCACAGCAAGGGAAAAACAGTTCTCGGAGTCAAAACAGAGTCATGGGCCTGCGTCCCAAATGGCACGGTATTAGCACACTAATGAAGCATTTAAGGTGGCCCTGGTCAAAAGTAGTGCACTATATACAGAACATGGTGCAATTTTGGACACGGCCAAGAAGGCTAGCCTGCTTCCTCCTCTCATACCTCTGTGGGTGCAGTGGCTCAGCCTGGCCCGGTGTAGCCGCGTCTCAAAGTGCGTCCCAAAATGGCACCCAATTCCCTATGTAGGGCACCACTTTTGATAAGGGCTCTGTTCAAAGTAGTGCACTATATAGGGAATAGAGTGCCATTTAGGAAACACACTCAGCCACCAGGCAATGTGTCGGCTTCTCAGTGAAGAGGAACACTTCATAGAAGTCACAGAGGTCACACATCAATCAGGACAAGAAAGTGTGTCAATGACCTCATAGAAGTATTTACATAAATAACACTCTAGGGTCTTTCCAGGCTTCAGGTACATGGTTTATGTCTTGACGCTCGACAACAGCCAAATACTCTTCACTTAGTCATTCCTAGTTGATTGGAGGGGTTTTGGTTTGGGCTGTTTGGCTGCTGCTTAGCAATAACCCCAGTCTGCTTCAGTTTGAGCAAGGGGGCATTGGAAGACAGCCAAAACAAGATAGAGAGAGGCTGGAATGTAAACCACCACACAACTTCTAGAGCATTACACACACTCTAGAAACTGCAAGGCGGGGAGATCACAGAAAGTTCCTCGAAAACAAATCTAATGTTTAGCTGAAAAGAGAACTCAGTTAAACAGCGAGGGTTTAGGCCTGCTGGAATCTCTATTGAGTAAATAAACTCAGCAAAAAAAGAAATGTCCCCTTTTTCAGGACCCTACTTTCAAAGATAATGCATAAAAATCCAAATAACTCCAGAGATCTTCATTGTAAAGGGTTTAAACACAGTTTCCCATGCTTTTTCAATGAACTGTAAACAATTAATGAACATGCACCTGCGGAACGGTCGTTAGGACACTAACAGCTTACAGACGGTAGGCAATTAAGGTCACAGTTATGAAAACTTAAGACACTAAAGAGGCCTTTCTACTGACTCTGAAAAACACCAAAAGAAAGATGCCCAGGGTCCCTGCTCATCTGCGTGAACGTGCTTTAGGCATGTTGCAAGGAGGCATGAGGACTGCAGATGTGGCCAGGGCAAAAATTGTATGTCTGTACTGTGAGACGCCTAAGACAGCGCTACAGGGAGACAGGACAGACAGCTGATCGTCCTCGCAGTGGCAGACCATGTGTAACAACATCTGCACATCCGAACATCACACCTGCGGGACAGGTACAGGATGGCAACAACAACTGCCTGAGTTACACCAGGAACGCACAATCCCTCCATCAGTGCTCAGACTGTTCGCAATAGACTGTCCGCAATAGGCTGAGAGAGGCTGGACTGTGGGCTTGTAGGCCTGTTGTAAGGCAGGTCCTCACCAGACATCACCGGAAATAACGTTGCCTATGGGCACAAACCCACCGTCGCTGGACCAGACAGGACTGGCAAAAAGCACTTTTCACTGACGAGTCGTGGTTTTGTGTCACCAGGGGTGATGGTCAGATTCGTGTTTATCGTCGAAAATAAACGCAGTTGACAGTGAGAGGACGTTTCTTTTTTTGCTGAGTTTAGTACCTTATAAACTGGGTAGGTCGAGCCCTGAATGCTGATTGGCTGACAACCATGGTATATCAGACCGTATACCACGGGTATGACAAAACATGTATTTTTACTGCTATGATTATGTGGGTAACCTGTTTATAATACTAATAAGGCACCTCGGGGTTTGTGACATATGACCAATATACCACAGCTACGGGCTGTGTCCAGGCACTCCGCGTTGCGTCGTGTGTAAGAACAGCGCTTAGCTGTGGTATACTGACCATATACCACACCTCCTCAAACCTTATTGCTAAAGTATACCCTTTGCTGCCCAGCTTTTAGGAACCCTGCACTTTGAAGTGGGTGACTGCACTTCTGGACAGGAGAAGAAAATAGTCTTTATGAGACTGATGGGCGCTTAAGACCAGCAGCAAGAGAACCTCTATCTTCTTTTTTAGAAAAAGACAGTCCTTGACAGAGTGGGCTGCACCAGGTTCACGCGAAGGTTAAATATGCTATAAATATTGTGGCAGAAGAGAGAGACAAAGCACAGACTTTAGTTTGCGCAATTCAGTCAGTCACACACACACACACACACACACACACACACACACACACACACACACACACACACACACACACACACACACACACACACACACACACACACACACACACACACACACACACACACACACACACACACACACACAGTATAACAGCTGTGAGGATGCAGGGACCTTAAGAGAAAGTGGAATGAGAAGTATGTGGTCTCTGGAACCCCAGAAAAACTGAGCACAGAAACACACAGGCGTGCGCGCGCGCACAAAGAATACCGGTCACCTGTTAGGATGTGAAATCCTGTGTCGTTTTCACTGTAACCAGGCAAATATTTAGAGAGATCTGGCATCCTCTGGACAAATGGCTGCTGAAGGCCATGGTCACGTCTCAAATGGCACCCTACTGCCTATACAGTGCACTACTTTTGACCAGGGTCCATAGGGTTCTGTTCAGAAGTAGTGCCCTATATAGAGAATAGGGTGCCGTGTGGGACGCAACCCACGCTTAATAAGGAGTCTGATGCTAGCAGCCAAAGTAAAGGATTGGTTTATAAAACCTCTCAGTCTAATACAGTACCTGGCAGGAACTGAGCTCTTATGAATTATATAATGTAGCTACTCCTGTCCTGTGTAGGAACCCATTTAATGACACACATACAGTATTTGAGCCATTCCATCAAATGAGGCTGATGTGGGAAAAAAATCTCTAAATTGACATTACATTTTTTTTATAGGTAGGTCCAGAATTAGTGAGCATTAAAATAACCTATAACCTCTGGAATATTTACATTTACATTTAATTTCTGGACATAAAACTGCACACATACACTGAGTGTACAAAACATTAGGAATGCCTTCGTAATATTGAGTTGCACCCCCTTTTGCCCTCAGAACAGCCTCAATGCGTCAGGGCATGGACTCTACAAGGTGTCGAAAGTGTTCCACAGGGATGCTGGCTTTGTTGACTCCAATGCTTCCCACAGCTGTGTCAAGTTGGCTGGATGTCCTTTGGGCAGTGGACCATTGTTGATACAAACCGGAAACTGTTGAGTGTTAAAAACTCAGCAGCGTTGCAGTTCTTGTTGTTTTGCCCATTCACCCTCTGTATGGCACACATTCTCAATCCATGTCTCAATTGTCTCAAGGCTTTAAAAATCCTTCTTTAACCTGTCTCCTCCCCTTCATCTACACAGATTTAACAAGTGACATCAATAAGGGATCATAGCTTTCACCTGGTCAGTCTACTATGTCATGGAAAGAGCAGGTGTCCAAATGTCAACAAATTAAACTGGACTACATATACATACATACAGTGGGGTCCGAAATGATTCACACCCTTGATAAAGATCAGCAAAAAACTATCAAATAAATAATTCTAATACTGAGCTATATTGTATGGTAAAGTTTTTTGGGGAAATTATATTATACTAATACAATTGCCTAGAGAAAGAGATTTTGTTTAACAATAAATACAAGTTTTTCTCAAAAGTATATATATTTTCCACCCGTTTTCAATACCTCACCTTGCGAGGATAACAGGACTGAGACTTGGTGGCAAATGATTCTTCCAGCAAGACAATAACTCCTAGCACACATCAAAATCCACAAAGAAATGGTTAATTGGCCACAAAACCTACATTTTGCAATGGGCATCTCAGTCTCCGAACCCATTGAAAACCGGTGGTTTGAATTGAAGAGGGCAGTCTACAAGCACAGACAAAGGATATCAAGGATCTGGAAAGATTATGTATGGAGGAATGATCTAAGTTCCCTCCCAATGTCTTCTCCATCTCATAAAACATTTGAGAAAAAGTCTCAGTGCCGTTATCTTCACAAGGTAAAGTACTGTATCAAAAGATATTGAAAACAGGGGTGTCAATCATTTTGACACCTACCTTTTTGAGATAATTTTTTCCCCTGTTAAACAAAATATCTTTCTCTGGTCAATTGTATTAGTATAAAATAATATAGTTTCCTCATTTCTTTGGAGCATACAATATAGCTCAGTATTTAAATGATTTATTTTACGGTCCTTTTTTCTAATCTTTATCAAGGGTGTCAGTCATTTCGGTCCCCACGGTATATGTTGACAAGATTTTAACCTTCTGATAGTAAACTAGCCTTTGACCTCCTGAACTAAGACGGACCTTGTCAACTCAGCTTTATCCGATCAACTTAACAGCATCACTATAGCAACACTTAGAACATTACAATAGAGGCACATAAGTAGTGCACAACAGTGATGTTATATCCCAGAGGCCAATATCTCTGTATGGATGAAAGAAAATCAAATCAGATATCTCTCCAGTATGGAACAGAACCAGCCACTGACTGAGGCTATATCTGCCAACGTGGCGAGGGCTGGAGGAGGAGTGAATATTTGAGCGGCTGGGTCATTGTGTTTCAACACATAACGCTTCGCTCCAGTGTTATTCCTGGCGGGAACGCAGTCCAGATGGGGGAGCATTCCAGAGCCGGTGCACACCTTCAGGAACCGATCGGGATTAAATATAAGCTGCCTGAGCAGGAAAACTGGGACCATGTGTGGATCACAGATCATATTAGAAAATACTGACAGCTAATATGAACAAAAAATATGTTGGATCTTAATTTGATCACCCTGTTGCAGGATCACTTTTCTGCAATGCAGTACATTTAAACTTGTAGTGTATTTGGAGGTTTAAAAAGGCTTCTTGAAGTTTGTAATTCCCATATTGAAATTTCAGACTTGGTTTTCCCCTACAAAAACGTCTATAAATGTTAAAAATCACAACAAAAATTAACTTTTTCTGTCGCTGCAGGATTATTCTCCTGCTGTAGCAGATTGGCTCAAATGAAGATCCTACATCTGTAGTTTGATGTTCACCACCTGTCTTGATGCTAGTTTATCCTACTGGTTTCACTTGGGTTTTGAGAGATTATTAGATGCACAGATTTTTTTTCTGGACTCCAACCCCACAAGTATTCTGATTTGATCAGAACCAGAAAAGTGATCCTGCAACAGGAAACTGCACCAAATACCCTAGTTTCGTACTCCTAATTATCCCGAGTGGCGCAGCGGTCTAAGGCACTTCATCTCAGAGCTATAGGCGCCACTACAGACCCTGGTTCGATCCCGGGCTGTATCACAACCGGCCGTGATCGGAAGTCCCATAGGGCGGCGCACAACTGGCCCAGCGTCGTCCGGGTTAGGGGAGGGTCTGGCCGAGTTAGGCTGTCATTATAAATAAGAATTTGTTCTTAACTGACTTGCCTAGTTAAATAAATATTTTTTAAAATCCTTAAACGTCTGAAGACTCACCTCCACGCTAGTTGGAAGAACTAGTATTTTATCTCTGAACACAGCTTTATCTCCTGACTGTTGGATAATGAGAACCTGGTGTGTTAACATCACTCAATGGAGACTAACAATCCTGACTGCCAATGAGTCCAACCTGAGACCTGCCCCCCACGATAAGTTTCAGTAATCACCATCATGAGATCCCATTGGGGTGTAAAATCTACAGCCCTGCAAAGCTCTTTTTGATGAAGGCAAAGGGCTGTTCCACAGTGCATAGTGTTGGTGTGAAGTGTACTGTACATCGGGTATCTTGTGTGAAAAGGCAGACATACAGATAGGCAGGCCGGCAGGAACTCACCCAGAGTCCTGAAGGGCCTCTGTTGGGGCACCAGGGAGAAGAACCCAGGCTTCAAGGCGTTGGTGATGATGATGTCAAACAGCTCCTCCCAGTCCTTCCTGCAATAGCCAATGAGAAATTATCCATCTGATTATTACAAACAAATACAGGCTTAGTGTCAGGTCAAAGTTTGGACGCCATTCCTGTTTAGCACAAGAACATTAAAAAAAAAAAACATTGCTTGAACTAAACATTAGGAAGCTGATGAAAACCAGCCAACCATAAACAGTGCATTTATGGAAAGGGAACGGAGGGAAATGTTAGGGAACAATATCAACATTTCCCCAGGGAGAAATAAACTCACAACAGACCAAAAAAAGACAAACACATACACTCATAGGGATTATTAACACTAGGTCAGCATCAGTGTCCAGCTCCAAGCACTAGCTAGCAGACATACCGACCAGGGTTGCATCCTTAGGAGCTAGTCAAACATATTCCTGACATAGCATAACATTATCGCTACATCCTATTCTAGCCAGCAAAAAGCATAGCAGGGAAGTATAAAAAATATCTGTTGTAGACTTATGGTTTCATCTTCCCACGGCTGGCCATGCCAAGGAGTCACCTAGATACTCCTGGAGCAGACCATGGGTCCTGGTTGGTAGGGGCCTGACTGGCAGCCCTGGTCTTGTTGTGACCCTTCTGACTGCTCTCCGTCCCTGGCCCACAGCCCATAGGGCTACAGTTGCCAGACTGAGAGAAGCGTGGGCTTTTAAAAGGGCAGGAGAAACAAGTTGTTCTTCCTGACGGAAAACAGAAGTCAGATCAGGTGAGAGGGCATTCTTCACTGGGGAGTGCCTATGTATTATAGAGGTGTCGAAAAGCATATAGCTCATAGACTCCAGCCTGGGGCTGCAGGAGAAAGAGTCACACATCTGAGTCTGTTGACTGTGAAGCCAGACGTTGTCCTACCACAACAGCTACTGTGGACAACAACACAACACACAGGAGGATTAGCATGCAGGCCAGCCCGTACAGCAGAACAAAGCAAAGCTTATCCCAGAGCTACCACAAGACGCAGCCTGCACGATTTCCTCGCCTCAGTTATCGCAACATAAATCAGGCGTCCTCAGGCCTTGTAAACTGATTCTCTGAACACACTATATTGCACACACAGTCCTCAGGCCTTGTAAACTGATTCTCTGAACACACTATATTGCGCACACACAGTCAGGCTCCCACCTGACATGGCGGCTCCTTGGGAGGTGACATATGTCGGAGGGTTAAAGGTGGCGAGGAGGAAAGGGGGCGGCCAGTGAAACAGTGGAGGAGAGACAGGGGAAGGGGGGGAGGAACAACAGAGACCGGGCCGAGCCAGGCCAGGCTGTTTGACAGGAAATGGCTGTGGGGGAAAGTCTGGGCCATAGAGGTCCCCAGAGACCTAGTAGACATTCAGAACAAACGGTTGATTTCAGCCCCCACCGCCCCTCTCTCCCTTGAGTCTAAATCTCCAGAACGGTCAGCTATAATAGCAGAGTGGAGCAGAAGAATAGATCATCTGTGTGGTTGGTTTCTTACCAGATGGGCATCAAATCTTACTTTAGCTAGGCTATGGCCTTGGATGGATTAATACTCATGATCAAGTTCTCCACTGTGAAGTAATACTGGTGACGTGTGAGTGTGTCTGTTAGCTGTTTAGATAATGGGCAGAGACACTTCACTAAGGCATTCTATTCAGCCACAGCACCAGTCTGCTTTCCACGAGTCGTCCTCTTGCCTCCTGACCGAGTGTGTAAGAGGGTTTAGGCTAGAACAATAACCCTAGACCACATAGTGTACACTGCAGAGAGAGAGAGAGAGGCACCACTGACACAGTCCAGTCCTCTGGTCTAGGTCAGCCCACAGCTAGTAATAATGAGTCTATGGAGAGCCGGCTAGGACAAACATCACCATTGCATATGTTCAGGCAAAGTTATAGGGAAGACATACTAGTTTAATGTGCTGTTGTATCTCTGCTGGGCTGGGTGGGAATGAGAGCTGACAGGGCACAGTGGTGAGAGGGTGTGCTGGTCAGCAGGCTAGCTGACCAGGGTGTGAGTGGTGTGTGATGGTGATTGTAACCCAAGACAGCCATATAAAACCGGGGGTGACTGAAGGAATGAGGGATAGAGGCATATGGGAGCTGTACGCAATGTGGGTTGCGGGAGCCCTGAGCAAAAAAGTAGTGCATTATATAGGGACGAGTGTGTCAATTGGTATTTGGTCAAAAGAAGTGTTGGTACACGGTGGTAAAGACAGACAGGCTGGGTCTTGGCTGGGCCCTGGAACCTGGCTGGATGCGGTCAGTGCAGTGTGTGGTCTCTGGTCTGGTCTCCAGACCGATTCCCTCTACTAACTCACCCCAGGATGTGGTCACAGATGAGCCTGCAATAGTCACTGTGGGAGCTGGTGATCAGCAGGAGGACCTTCCCAGCACTCTTCATGCTCCTCAGCCAGGTCTTGACGGACTCTGAGCAGGGCTGCAGGTAACGGCCAGGGTCCCTCTTTACACTGGGGAAGTACCATCCTGCATCCTCTGAGGGACAGGCAAACAAAACAAAAAAACATCTAACCATGCACATGCAATATCTTCACTTATACCATGGCATTGTTGAATACTCCTTTCTGATTGGCTTTAAGGGCATCCTAGAGAGGGCATTATTTTAAGTGATAATGTCCTCGAAGCCTGTGTTTGGGAGACATATGGCACGGGTTGAGGACCGGTCATATAGGGCATTATCATTTTTATACAAAGGGTTACTAACATATTCAAATACTACTACTACTAATAATAATAATAATGATTGACATTTTCATTAAAAACTTTGTTTTGATGAATTTATTCATACTATTTCGTCCTTCCACAAGATATAGTCCTGACACAAATCTAGGGTTGCTACGCAAGCCGGCTGATCGTTCGTTTTATTTTTATCGATTCGATTGCCAGAGACGCTACCCAGTCGTTCATTCTAAATGTTATCCCTTGCTTGCTAGTTAGCCAACTATGACTAATTTAGTCACGTCAAACAATGCAGCCAGAATAACAACAAAGTAGCTGCCTTTGCATAAGCTATTTTCTAGTGATATTTATTTGGATAAATCCATAACAATGAGCTAATGAGGCGCGATTTCACCTGGCATAGAAACATGTGCTCTCTCGTCAGGACACTGTTGTTCAGAGGAGCTAGGCAACAACACAGCTAACACAATCACTTCAAACTGAAGCTAGAAAGACTGCAAACTAGCTGCACTTCATTTTGTTTTTCCTTTTTTCAATTGATATGTCTTTGTATATATATCCATCAAAATGATGCCAGCTGATTCATGATTTCAACTGGCTGAGAAACACTGCCTGTCTGTCTCCCGTCCTGAGATGTTCATTACTATGGGACAGCTGGAGATCAAATTGTTATATTTAATCAATGTTGCAAATGTCAGAGAGACAGACAACAAGGTGTATACAAATCTCTGCTGTTAAACTAAATGTTAGTCTCAAAGAAATGTGAGAGAATGTCTAGATGCTTTTTATAGTGGAGATTTTAAAGTTTATAAATTGCCTGGCATTCAGAGACTTCTCCGGACATTCAGAGACTTGTCCCGAAGCCACTCCTGCATTGTCTTGCCTGTGTGCTTAGGGTCGTTGTCATGTTGGAAGGTGAACCTTCGCCCCCAGTCTGAGTTTCTGAGCGTTCTGGAGCAGGTTTTCTTCAAGAGTCTCGCTGTACTTTGCTTTGTTCATATTTCCCTCGATCCTCACTAGTCTCCCAGTCCCTGCCGCTGACAAACATCCCCACAGCATGATGCTGCCATCACCATGCTTCACCATAGGTATGGTGCTAAGTTTCCTCCAGACGTGATGCTTGGCATTCAGGCCAAAGAGTCAGACCAGAGAATGTTGTTTCTCATGGTCTGAAAGTCCTTTAGGTGCCTTTTGGCAAACTCAAAGCGGGCTGTCGTGTGCCTTTTACTGAGGAGTGTCTTCCGTCTGGCCACTCTTCAATAATTGGTGGCGTGCTGCAGAGATTGTTGTCCTTCTGGAAGTTTCTCCTATCTCTACAGAGGAAGTCTGGAGCTCTGTCAGAGTGACCTCACTGACCAATGCCTTTCTCCCCTGATTGCTCAGTTTGGCTGTGAAGCCAGCTCTAGGAAGAGTCTGGGTGGTTCCAAACTTCTTTCAATTAAGAATAATGGAGGCCACTGTGTTCTTGTGCCTCAACACAATCCTCTCTCGGAGCACTACGGACAATTCCCTTGAACCCATGGCTTGGCTTTTGCTCTGACATGCACTGTTAACTGTGGGACCTTATATAGACAGGTGTGTGCTTTTCAAATCATGTCAATTGGTAGAAACATCTCAAGGATGATCAGTGGAAACAGGATGCACCTGAGTTCAATTTCAAGTCTCATAGCAAAGGGTCGGAATACTTATGTAAATGTCATATTTCAGTTTTATTATTTTCTTAAATAAAATGTCAAAAGAAAAAAACATTTTCTGCTTAGTGGTTATGGGGTATTGTGTGTAGATTGAAGAAGAAAACACACACACACACACACACACACACACACACACACACACACACACACACACACACACACACACACACACAGGGTAAGAATGCCTGGACAGAGAACAAAGCAATTTCATGACAACAATTCAACGGGGAGTGTTGAACATTAGCAAACCGCTCTCTCTTTTTAAAAAGCGGTCTTCCTCTAAGACTTTGTGAAACAATCATCGAGACACAGATGATTTTTTTTTCTGTTTTTCTCATAAACAAAAACTTGTGAGTAACATTTATGTGATGATCTTCCGCTCGTTCGATTTTCCACGTAAAGGTTGGAGTATTACAAAAGTCATTTGGCAGACAGCCCTGACCAAGTGGATGAATAATATTCGACACGGCTGTGTGACATCCTGGCAGGCCAGGTCAGAAGACAGACACAACTCCCCTTCTAACCCAGTGGATTGTCTGTTTGAAGTTCGAAGGCTCTCAGCCAGTCTATGGTTTTCATTAGAGAATAATAAGCACCAGACACACTTAGTATGCATCCCAAATGCCACCCTGTTCCTTATATAGGGCACTTCTTTTGACCGGAGCCCTATGGGCCCTGATCAAAAAGTCAAAAGTAGTGCACTATAAAGGAAATAGGGGACCATGTGTGATGCAGCCTAAGTCTTCCCAGGATAATGAAACACTGTCCTGAGACACTCTGACGCTGACTGGTCTGATTGGAATGAAGGAAAGGACTAGCTCATGTAGAATGAAACAGAGTGGACGGGGGAAACCGATTAGTACAACGGCACTAGGACTGTCTGGGACACCCACTCCCTGAGCCATGTCACAGGAAGCAGCAGGCGGTTAGGGGAATGTGTGGGTCATCTCCCACCCCCACAGAGAGACAGCGGTTCGGGCAGCCTGCTCTTTAAAGATCCCCTGCTGCGCCCAAGATAGTAGGCCAGAGCTAAATATGGTACTCTGCTCTGATCTCAGTCAAACCATCCCACTTGACCGGCCGCACTGAAAAAAGCCTGATGAATGGAAGCATCAAAAGCAATAAATACATTATAATGTGAGGGAGTCATTTGATACAGCACGGCAACACACGCTTTTCTACTACTTTGTCCGAGGAGAGGAATCCATGGAATATGTCGCATCGAAGTACCCAAACAGGGTCCCGGGTGCAGATGAGTAGGGAGTGTATTCATCAGGCCAGGAGTTTACCCTGGCACAGAGAGGAGATGGGAGGAGTACTTAGGGAGGAAGCGTCACTGTGCCCAAACTACAGCCAGCAGGGATAGGAGAGCAGACTCACACCCACTCACCCTCTTCTCCACTCCCTCTCTCCCACTCTCAAGGCAACACAGGCCTCACCTCACCAGAGGTCCATCATAAGCTACAAACACCATAGGCTCATGGATAAATAGCTGGCTGCATAGCGTGGGAGTAGGGTGAAGTTGCCCCGAGATGCTGATCTTGGGTCAGTTTTGCATCTTCCCCACTATATGGTTAAGGTTAGGATGATGGGAGGGGAAGCTGATCCTAGATCTCCCAAGTGGCGTAGCGGTCGAATGCACTGCATCTCAATGCTAGAGGTGTTACTACAGACCCTGGCTCGATTCCAGGCTGTATCACAACCGGACGTGATTGGGAGTCCCATAGGGCGGCGCACAATTGGCCCATCTTCGTCCGGGTTTGGCCGGGGTAGGCCGCCATTGTAAATAAGAATTTGATCTTAACTGATTTGCCTAGTTAAATAAGGGTTACATTTTTTTTTAAATCTCTACCTAGTCAAATGCAATGTCAATGCGTCGGAGGTGAAATGCCAAATACAAACAGTCTCACATCCGCGTACTATGAAGGAGTTGAGTTTCCATATGCAACATGCATTTATACAGGTGAAAGACTAAAGGGTATCTGTTACAGCTCCCACATGGTGTAAAGAAAATAAACATTTTTGTCAAGCTCCTCTCTGTATTGAAAATGACCCTCCGCTTCCACAAAACAAACAGGACTTCCAGGCTGTGAAAGATTTGCACATGCTGCCATCATGTGGTACAACAGAAACATTGCATTAAGCAAGAACAAGACCAACCCTAATGAAGTACAAGTCTTCCGACAGGGGAGATTGGTACCCGAGATCAGACACTCCGAATGTTTCCAAAATAACAAAGCATGCATTGCACAGAAAAGCATATATTTAGTAAGGCCAAAAGGAAAACAAATATTACAACAGATTTTCTGTGGAAGCTTTATTTATCATGTTAAAAGTTTTGTAAAGCTGACTTTAACAGCAGAGGGCAGCATTGGACCAAAAAAAACAAACAGATACTGAACAGCACAAATCAGTCGCACAACCAACTCTTCAGATTCTCATTCAATTGTGTCCTATGAAAGACTACACAACTGATAAAACACTGGGCCAAACGGATTAATGTGATATCCTCCAGTAGTTTTATGAAATTATGAAAAAAAGGGTGCTGGGATAATTTCACAAACATCTGGCTGTGATCTCCAGGCCCGTCGTTCCCGCCAGTGTTTTTCCTCACGCTCCATTTCATCTCCAAATAAACAGAACAGGCCGCCCTGGCCAGCGTACAAAGTGTCTGCCTGGCCCGCCTGACAACCTCTGCTGGGTGGACCCTGCAGGACCCCACTCTCCCTCTGGAATGCCACCCTGCTACAGTTAAGACACCCAGGTCGCGTCCCAAATAAGACACTATTCCCCATGTAGTGCACTACTTTTGACCAGGGCCCAAATGACTCTGGTCAGGGCCCATACGTCTCCAGTCAAAAGTAGTGCGTTATACTTGGGACAGAGCGTTAAACACGGCTATACACTGTACCTACTGTATCCAATGATTCTCACGTTTAAAACTCAAGATACGGACGGATACACTGATGCCTTCAAAACACTCACAACTTGAATAGGCTTCGTTTCCTCCCTTCCTCTCTGGTTGAAATTGTAAAGGAGAAGTCATATCCTTCCTTATTCATTTGCCTAGCTTGATGCATCAGAGCTGTTAGGGGCATAATGGTATGGTGGCGCACAGAGAAGAGGACCCTTTGATCGATCTATCAACCTGTGTGTGTGTGTGTTTACGTGGCTTTAAAAGTGAATATGTGGGGAATGCTCCCTTCCACCTGAAACCTGGGGCTGGGTACAGTAACAGTAAGGCCAGCACCACGTCCAACAGACTCTCTCTCTCTCTCTCTCTCTCTCTCTCTCTCTCTCTCTCTCTCTCTCTCTCTCTCTCTCTCTCTCTCTCTCATCAAAGACCGACGACAGGATGAACAAATCAACGGTTACAGTGCAAATTAGGGCAGTGCTCAGTCGACGCACAAACAGCTGCAGCACAAGTGAAGGGGAAAGAGCTCGAGTCGCACAAGCATTTTCCTTACCATCAACAGAATCAACAGGGAAGACATAGGTTATCAAAACGACGATACACTGTGCATTTACGTAGTCCTAATTGACGTTAATAGATAACAACTACATGACCGTGTATAAATCATTTAGAGGGAAGCTATAATCTAGGGTAACATGGGGATATGTTTGGCTCCACCTGCTTGTACCCTGGGGAAAATGTGGCAACTGCCACCAGCGGCCGAGCATTGGCCATTTTTAGAAGACTGACCACAAATTGCTGCATCATGTCCCATGACGCATTTCTCTATCTCTTTGAGGCCAGCAAAAAGACGTGGATAATCTTAATTTGTGACCCATGGTAACAATAATGGCATGGTTCAAGAAAGCCAAAGACTCTTATTTTATCAGTTTTTCCTTCTGCGTCTACCGTAGCGAATGGACACAAACATTTTGTAAGATGGTTCAACATACATCTGTGTCTTCAGGATTGGGTGCCATCTGTCATCAGCAGCCAGTATCCTTTAGTGTCTGGGTTTAAAAAGATGATACTAGGCGGGGATTTGCATCTGATTAAGACCACAAGAGAGCATGCGAAAACTGAAGGCCTGGGGCTGATGTCTGCCACCCTGGCACCTGATACCACAGACATTATGAAGGCATGTCCTTCCACAGAGATAAGCACCTTTCAAAAGGACACCAGCTCACCAAGTCTGTTGTGATGATATATTGAGATAGTGAAAAATATATATAAACGCAACATGTAAAGTGTTGGTCCCATGTTTCATGAGCTGAAATAAAACATCCCAGAAAAAAAAAGATTATTTTTCAAAAATGTTGTGCACAAATGTGTTTACATCTCTGTTAGGTGAGCATTTCTCCTTTGCCAAGACAATCCATTCACCTGACAGGTGTGGCATATCAAGAAGCTGATTAAACGTCATGATCATTACACAGGTGCACCTTGTGCTGGGAAAAATACAAGGCTAAATCATTTCTGCACAAATGGTTAGAAATGGTCTCAGGGAAGCTCATCTGCGTGCTCGGCGTCGTAACAGACTTCAATGGGCAAATGCTCAACTTTGATGGCCACGTGCACACTGAAGAAGTGTGCTCTTCACTGCCGAATCTCGATTCCAACTGTGCCGTACAAACGGCAAACAGTGTATATGTCGTTGTGCGAGTGAGCGGTTTGCTGATGTCAACGTTGTGAACAGAGTGCCCCATTGTGGCTGTATGGTTTGGGCAGGCATAAGCTACAGACAACGAACACAATTTGGGATTTTGCTGATGGTAATTTGAATGCACAGAGATACCATGAAGAGATCCCGAGGCTCATTGTCGTGCCATTCATCTGCCGCCATCACCTCATGTTTCAGCATGATAATTCACGGCCCCATGTTGCAAGGATCTGTACACAATTCCTGGAAACTGAAAATGTCCCAATGTACCAACATGTCACCAAATGAGCACGTATGGGATGCTCTGGAACGACGTGTACAAGAGCATGTTCCAGTTCTCGCCAATATCCAGAAACTTCACACAGCCATTGAAGAGAAGTGAGACAACATTCCACAGGCCACAATCAACAGCCTGATCAACTATATGCAAAAGAGATGTGTCACGCTGCATGAGGCAAACGGTGGTAACAGCAGATACTGACTGGTTTTCTGATCCCCACCCCTCATTTTTTTTTTTTTTACGTATCTGTGACAAACAGATGCATATCTGTATTCCTATAGATCAGGGCCTAAGGAATTTACTTCAATTGACTGATTTCCTTATATGAACTGTAACACCGTCAAAAATATTTTTTTTGTTCAGTGTATTTAAAAAAAGAAGAGACAGAAGAGTGATACACGAAGAACAACAGATGGCAATTCAGATGAATGGATAGTGGATTTGGGACACCAATGTGCAGTTACTATAGCTTGGGGAAACTGATGCCAGTTGCATAGTCACTCTCCCCCAAAAGGCAAAAGTGTGGACATTGCAATCTGTCATTATATAAAACCGAGACTATATTTAGCATGGACATCTTAGAAAAAGAAGAGTTGGGTAGAGCTGCATTTAGGATCTGATCTTCAGGGAAGTGAAGCCTCATCTCATTTTATACTCCCCATACACATCAGGGTGAAATACCTGGATTATTTGCTGCAAATATCATGGCATGGCCTAGTATTGCAAAAGATAACCCTAATGCCCATACGTAACGCTAGCCCTCTAATATTATCTAGCGGGAAAATTCTGATTACAAGATGTCCATGCCCATGAGATGCATGTGTCTGTTACGTTAAAGGACCTCAGAGGGCCATGCCGCCCCTATTTCAATGTAATTCCTGTTCTAGAGCGAAAATGCTCGTTTAGGTGCCACCTCCAAAGAATGACTCAGGCTACTTATACATATTCACAAATCGGGGGTGGGATGGAATGGTGAGGTGATTTCCACATGGAGTGAAGAAATATCCACAAATAGAGCACTGACAGCTGAAAGTGTATCTAGCTAGCATGCTAACCTTATCTAGCTACAGTAGCTAATGTTTTCTGTTGCTGTTTTTTTCTTCTTCACTACACTGTATTCAAAAGATTAGCTAGCTGGCTAGGTTGTGGAGCTGGATTTGTCATAAGCACTTAGGGAAAACTTCACCACAGATAGAAACCAGTATCTTTGACCTTGCCATCTTTTGTTATCGCCAAAGTTTTGGCATTTTCCAAAAACACACATAAAAGATGAAGCTCCGGAAATATGGATAACTATCGAAAGGTTTAGAGACGTGCATTTTTCTACATTGTAATAGACACGGTGCATGCAACCTTTGGTAGGTAGGCAGCTAGCGGGCTTCGACTACGGTACAGCAAAGCCAAGTCAGCTCGTGCTCATGGTTCTCACAGGGGAAGTAAAATGATAGGCTACAATGATAGGCTCGTGATGCACGCCGCAAATTACAGTAACAACACCCTGAGCGCATCGGACACAAAACACCAATACAAATGTAACAAAAGGCACAACAAAAAATAGATAAACAATGGCTCCTTGAATTTTCTTTCACAGGTGCCTTTCATTATAGCAGACCATTTTAGCTGCACCAATCAAAGCAGTGGAACGTGTAGCAGAGCAAAACTGTAGTGGTCACCTTGGGGCAACAGAGGAAGCGGGGTTGAAAAATACAGTCATATCACTCTATTATACAAATGTATATATTATATTATTTTTTTTACACAGACTAGCTAAAAATCTATGAAAATGTACTAATTATCCAACATAAGTTTGCTTCCCCTATTTTAAATTAGCCAAGTGGACACCAGACTGTCTGGCACAGCTAAGTGGGTGTCAACATTCAAATAAAACACCAGCTCTGAAATCAAAAAGTAGTTTTGAAAGTATTTATACGCCATCTCATTAAGGAAATTTCCACAAATGTCCCACTTCGGATATCCCACTTCAAGCCCACTTTGACTAAAACGGTGACTTTTGACTTAAAATGGTGGAACATCATGGGTAAGTTGTGGGCATCATTTTTCAGTTGACAAGTGGTATTTTAAAGGAAAATTCCACACAAAAACTATACAAATAAATACATATATTTTAGTCCATTGTTGATATAGTCAGAACCTAAAATGTACTTTTTGGTTCACCTGTTAATGTGGCATATATATCTAAAATGCTACCAGCCACTCAGTATTTTTACCAGACAAAATATACTTTTTTTAAAGCTAAAATTACACCAACAAAACACAAAGAATGTTTGAACATGGTTGGTAATGTTTCAACAACAAAGAAAATGTATTACTAGTAAGAAGTAATGTGGTATATATTGTTGATTAAAAAAATTACCAACATTTCACAGATGAGACACAAATGTTCACCTGCCCTGTTAAGGGTTACCATGGTACGGCAACTCAAGTCATATTTGTGCCTGTGAGATTGAGTCGGACTAGTAGCCGCGCTGTCGTCTCTTCCCTAAAAGTTGAAACTCAAACATTGAAAAACAACCTAGCTTGTGAAAAAACAAACATTTTCAAAAGCCAAGAAACAAAAGGACAAAGTCTCAGTTCAGTAGACTTTCCTTTCAAGTAAATTAGATCTAAATCTACCCACATGTGGACATTGGCGGGTGTTCATTTTAGGCCCCGGATATAGTCCTAAAATGTTTTGCATGTTAGCAATCAAGTTTTCAAGATATTTAACTTTCAAAATACAGAAATACAAACGGTATGATGCTCCTCCCAGGTGGAAGCCACTGGTCACAAAACTGCTGAGTCATGAAGGGGGGAAAAGGAGGCAAAAAGGACTGAAACAGAAAGTGAAAAGTCCCAACAAGCAGCAAGTCCAGCCAGGTTCCGTTTTAATGACAGAGGCTTATGGCACTTAAGGAGATGAATGATCCCCCCCCTGTCTAAAGGTACAATCTCCATAAACAATGCTTTCAGATCTGCCACTGGGCATGTCCCTAGCCCCAAAAGAGACAGTTATTTATAGGTAGTGGTAGAGACACCGTAAGTGGGATTCATGGGTAGGGCTATGACGTTCATTGAATTTAGGATGATGGTAATTGGCAAGTAATCACTGTAGCAAAAAAAAACCTGCACATGTTCTCCTCTCCTCCGTTCCTGACTGCATGTGCTGCCATAGAAAGAGAATAGGTGTCTCCATTCAAGTCAATGGTGGCATAACGGGTGGACAGGCAGCCATTGCAAGTGTACCTATAGGAGCAAAGCAGGAAGTAAAATATATGCTCAAATATTTGCTGTGATCTGTTGATTCAACTGACATTCCAAAAAAATACAGCACATAGATGCGGTGAAGAGGTCAATCGAATTTGACCAAAACAATGGAATTGCCATGGAAACGTGTGGCGGCAAAGGCCATGGGGGAAAGATCCCCAATCTCTTTATTGCCCCCCCAGCAAAATTAGGCCGCATTTAGGCGTGTATGTCACACTGTTGAGGCAAAAACCGATTTCTGTATGCTAGCTATGTTGCCAGCTTATACGACTGGGAGTTAGCATTTAGAAGTCACTTCTTCTAAACCTGAAAAGGGACAACTTCTAAAAGTTATGCAGCGAAAAACAGCCAAATATATCCTCATCAGACTTAAGTAACCACATTGGTGACCTGTTACAATACATCAACCGTGACGGATTTGACGGATATCCACTTTGGTAGATCAGATTTGCTGAATGTGCGGCCACCTGGTCAATGGGAAGGTCTGTGTTCCATCGATCCCTTTGGATGATTTGAATGAACATTCTACATTACCGTGGAAATGATTGCATAACAATACCAGGCAGTCATTGCGAGTGTACCCATGAGTTTACCAGTCAAACTGCCAGGGTTAGAAGTTCCAAGCCTGTTCTATTCATTTTATTTCTATGTGTGCTGGTGCTGCATTGTGGTCATTCATTGAGCTGTTCGTGACGGTCTTTATCCATAACCGTCGGTTACACGGTTATACATTAATTGTGCACGCCCTATTCATGCGATCCATCATACAGTATGATTTATGGCAACATCAAGGTGCTACCGTACAGTGCAACACAGTTAAACCCGAATTGCTAACAGGGATACTGAAAATAGTGCTGAATGACAACTGACTTTTCACACCCCTAAAGAGGCCACCTAATGGTTGCATGTCAGTGAAACATTTGACTCTTGATGAATATAAACATGCTGAACTCATGTTTCTGATCAAATAAACTTGCCACCCTCAAGAAACAAATCTGCCTCGAGTTTAGAAGTATGGCTGCTGAAGTCTACAATGACTTTCTGGTCTATTTGGTTTTGCACAGTATGTACAGATGTAGGATCTTAATTTCATCCATCTTTTGTTGCCAAGAGATTTCCTGCACATGCGGATGAGCTTCGTAATTTACATAAATTCACTGAAAACCAACACACCGTTACATTAACAGCATTGCACTTTTCATGTAGCTTACTTTTAGCCAGCCCAGGGAAAGTAGCTGGTGCCTTGGTGACAGCTAATGGGGCTACTAATACAATACCTAAGCCACTGATCAAGCAACATTACGGACTAAACGTTCAAATATGACAATATGGGTCAAATTAAGATCCTACACCTGTACTTCTGCTGTTATTGTTGCATGCAAAACAGAAGCTTGACTAATCTCACTAATCTAGCACAGATCAAAGAACAAACTAAACTGGGACATAATTTGGAGTGTCAGACATAACAGTGTACATTCCCACCCTTTGAAGAATGATGCCTTACCAGAAGTCGTATGAAAACAGACGTAAATGTATTACGCCACACTGGTCACCATACTTGCACCCTACCCTACTTGCCATTATCAAACAAAAATATGAACTAAACCATACAATGGATTAAAATATTCAAGAACCAAAACCTGAAAGTCTTAACAATATGGAGTGTTTATGTTAATTGGTCAAATAAGAAGCTGTGTCTCCCTAATGAAAATGGGAAATGCTGTTGACACAACTAGAGATACACACTCCTCAGAGACAAGCAGATGCAAATTGTGCCCTTCCTGTATATGGACACAACCCTGAAAAAAAGCTTCTACCTCATTTCAAAGACAACTTTTAAAAAACATAAAAGCAAAAAATTGTGATAACTATGGCCATGCCACTGAAATAAACCAAGAGTTCTGGATAGTGGATACAACACAGAGCACTCAGAGAGTACTGTAGCAGTCTGGCCACAATGACTGCTAGAAATAAAGACCAGAGAGCCTGGGATCTTCTACTATAGTACAATGCCTCAATGATTCACTCCTTTCATGTTTCTGCAAATAAGCATTGGACAACTCATTTCACAGTTGTTATGGGTGCACTGTAAATGTAAACCTAGACAGCCAAATGACCTTTCTGCCCAGTTTTCCACTGTCGTATCGTTCGGAACATACAGTGTGTAACGACATGAATGACTTCATGGTACCAAGTTTAACATGTAGCTTTACAAAGCTGTAAAAACATGGATACCGTTGCTATGTCAACACGGGCTGCATGCACACGCTCAATTCACGACAAGTAGGCTGCGAGATTAAACCATTGCACATGCGTGCTTAAAAAGATTACAACCAGAAGGCCACAGAAGAAAAAATGATTTTGCTCATTCAAATTTCCAAAGTTTCATTTGACAGTGCGCCAAAGTCTGGTGACCGTCCTGATCAAGAGCAGTCCCGACCAGATCAGTTACTACTTTTAGCCCAGAGTCTGAATGGATACAGATGGATGAAATATGAATGACCACCAAGCAAATCCACTTGAGGAACCCAAGTAGACAGTGATGACTTAATGCCGCACAGATGGCTTTAGATAAGCTGAGGTGAGAAAAATATACCCTTTGGTAAGCAAGTGTCCTTCCACTCCAGTTGGGGCCCTTGTGTTAGACCAGGTCGTTACTCAGAAAATAAATACCATTTCAGGAGGTAAAGGTCGGTAAACGGCGTGGCTCACTCATCACGGCTGCGGTGGACTGTAGTGAGGGAAACTTTAATTAGATAGAATTTGAAGGCACATGCCATGTCTATGAAAAATAAATAGGAAAACACCTGCACACTGCTGTTCATGTTCCCAGGGGACTTTATCGTTCGAACGCCTCGACCCTTAGGTCTTCAACAGGGATCCGTGGAGACCTAAGGGTCAAAACGTTGCAACAAAATCACCTGGGAACATGAACAGCAGTGTGCGCTGTTTCCCTTCCCTTATTTTTCAGGGACTCACCTAGAACTCCAGCATCTGCAAAAGAGTACCTGGATGTGCGTAAATTCCTCAGCTTTAGTATATGCCAAGTAATAAACTTCATTTTTTCCCCTACCCCGTTGACCAGAGCAGTTTGAATCTTGACAGATTGCACCTATGGACCATGGCTAAAGACTGTTGTGATTTCTAACATTAGTTTGGTTGAATAAGAATATAAAAAAATATATATATATATAAAAAGGCTGACAGCTCAGAAATACTTTGAAGCCGTTCTGCTCTGGTGTTTATTACATTTGAAGGGTACTATACATTTTTGTTGTTGTAAAGGAACAGAGTACAGGGGCGGTTTCCCAGACACAGATTAAGCCTAAACCAGGACTAAAACGATATGGATATTCTCCATTGAGAATGCTTTTTAGTCCTGCTGTAGGCTTAACCTGCGCCTGCGGAAACTGACCCAAGAAATAGGAACAACAAAGAACGTTCAAACCAAGGGTAGAAAAACAAGTTTGGCATATCTATATATGGAACACACGGAGGGCAAAGGGTGGTCAAGGATGTGGCCTAGTTTGATATTTTCTGCCTTTAAATGCTACCCTTGACAAGCATTAGCTAACAAACTAGTTCTTATTTAGATCTGCAAGATTGCCAGGGCAACCAAGCACATTTCAGTGTTGCCTTACCCCAGTTTACTGGCACAATTAAAAACGTATATTCTCATGTGTGCTCCTCCCAGTCACTCCGTAAAACTCAGGCAAAGTGGTGGAGTAGGCTGCATGTGCTGGTGTCCCCAATGTGCAGTAAGTATAGTTGTTCCAGTGGTTACGTTTATTTTTTGCCAGTAACACACATCTTTCCAGCTTTAATCCACTTTTAACAACATGTGGACTAGGCTAATACACTTTCCCTTGGTGACATACATGTACAGTTGTTTGGTGATCATATTCATTCTCTCATTTAGCGTGACACTTCATTGTCATCACCAGTATCTTGAAAAGCAAATGTAAGCTCACTGGTATTTACCAAATCAGCAAATCACAACCCTAAAGCAAAAAGTCACTTTTTCCTTGCATCAAAATACTTCAAAATAAGCAGTCTTAGTACAACCATTTTTGCTGATGATGGCTGGCTATATTTGATTAATTATGGCTTAATTGCTGAAAACACCAAGAAGAATTGAGGGTTCCATTCATCACTTTGTTTTCCTTTGCTAAGTCAAAAATACTTCCACTGAGCGAACCTGACTTTCATGTCTTCATAGTGATTAAATCGGGGACATGCTTAACAAGCCTTCACCAGTGCTCATTAAAGTGCAGTTATAGAGCCCAATGCAGTTAAACCTGGCTCATATCTCACATGCTCCCTTCGCATCACCAACGATTGGTTTATGATTTGTGGAGAAACAACTTGAGCCTTTTCAAGTGGAGGAAGTGGACTTCACGACCTTCACCTCAAGTTGAGTGAAAGTTTCTAAACACTGCCACTTACTGTAGCTTATCTAAACAATCTGGGGCTCCACGTCTTTGACTTTGTCAGACTGCCACATCACTAGCAGTGCCTGGTGCTAGACGCCATTTGGGGAACTGCCCCGCCGACCCCACAAAAGGCGTGCGTGCAACACCCACACTGTTCAAATCACAGGCAAATGGATCTTATTTAGCCTAATAATGATGTGAGCAGGGGATTGCCTCAGTAACAATGGTAGTCTATAGATTCATGGGTACTTGGTAATTGGCTACTCTTTAGTAGCTGACTAGAAATACATTTAAATGTACAAATCAGGGCTCTCGCCTTATTTTCCGATAAGGTGGTGCTGATGTAGGCTTAAGGAAGTTGGACAATTTACCTGTAACTGCCATTTCCTGAAACCTAAAGTCATAAATTATATAAAAAAATGGTTGCCAACACAGAAGTCTTGTTTTTGATCCTAAATGAAATTGAGGTGGTCTCAATGACAGTTTCACATTTTTATATATGTGAATAGTTTAATGAAAAAGTAAACTGTGTTCTTTTTCATCACAATTCCAGTGGGTCAGAAGTTCACATACACCAAGTTGACTGCGCCTTTGAACAGCTTGGAAAAATCCAGAAAATTATGTCATGGCTTTAGAAGCTTCCGATAGGCTAATTGACATCATTTGAGTCAATTGGAGGTGTACCTGTGGATGCATTTCAAAACCTACCTTCAAAGTCAGTGCCTCTTTGCTTGGCATCATGGGAAAATCAAAATAAATCAGCCAAGACCTCTGAAAAAAACATTGTAGACCTCCGTAAGTCTGATTCATCCTTGGGAGTAATTTCCAAACGCCTGAAGGTACCACGTTCATCTGTACAAACAGTAGTACGCAAGTATAAACACCATGGGACCATGCAGCCATCATACCTCTCAGGAAGGAGAAGTGTTCTGTCTCCTAGAGATGAACGTACTTTGGTGCGAGAAGTGCAAATCAATCCCAGAACAACAGCAAAGGACCTTGTGAAGATGCTGGAGGAAACAGGTACAAAAGTATCTATATCCACAGTAAAACGAGTCCTAAATCAACATAACCTAAAAGGCTGCTCAACAAGGAAGAAGCCACTGCTCCAAAACTGCCATAAATGTCACCTTCTGACCTTTATTTCCTTTGTTTTGTCATTATTTAGTATGGTCAGGGCGTGAGTTGGGGTGGGCAGTCTATGTTTGTTTTTCTAGGATTTGGGTATTTCTATGTTTCGGCCTAGTATGGTTCTCAATCAGAGGCAGGTGTCATTAGTTGTCTCTGATTGAGAATCATACTTAGGTAGCCTGGGTTTCACTGTGTGTTTGTGGGTGATTGTTCCTGTCTCTGTGTTTGCACCAGATAGGGCTGTTTTAGGTTTTCACGTTTCTTGTTTTTGTTAGTCTGTTCATGTATAGTTTTCTTCGTTAAAGAACCATGAATAGAAACAACGCTGCATTTTGGTCTGCCTCTCCTTCAAGTCAAGAAAACCGTTACAGAATCACCCACCACAACAGGACCAAGCGGCGTGGTAACGGGCAACAGCAACAGCGGCGCAAAGAGGAATGGACATGGGACGATGTATTGGATGGCAAGGGATGCTACACATGGGAGGAGATCCTGGCGGGAAAAGATCGCATTCCATGGGAACAGGTGGAGGCAGCTAGTAGAGCAGAGGCAGCCGGAGAGAGGAGCCGGTGATATGAGGGAACACGGCTGGCAAGGAAGCCCGAGAGGCACCCCCAAAAATGTCTTGGAGGGGGGCACACAGGAGGTGTGGCGAAGCCAGGTAGGAGACCTGAGCCAACTTCCTGTGCTTACTGGGGGGAGAGACCGGGCAGGCACAGTGTTATGCTGTACCAGCTCCGCGCATCGGCCGGGCTAGAGTGGGCATCGAGCCAAGTGCCATGAAGCCGGCTCTACGCATCTGGTCTCCAGGCTTACATGGCACCAGCCATGCGCATGGTGTCCCCGGTTCGCCTGCATAGCCCAGTGCGGGCTATTCCACCTCGCCGCGCTGGCAGGGCGACCGGGAGCATTCAACCAGGTAAGGTTGGGCAGGCTCGGTGATCAAGAGCTCCAGTGCGCCTGCACGGTCCGGCCTATCCGGTACCACCTCCACGCACCAGCCCCCCGGTGGCAGCCCCCCGCACCAGGCTGTCTCTCCGTCTCATCCTTACAGGTGCTCCCGCCTGTCCAGCGCTGCCGGAGCCTTCCTCCTCTCCAGCGCTGCCAGAGTCGCCAGTCTGCTCAGCGCCGCCTGAGCTACCCGTTTGCCCAGCGCCATCAGAGTCGCCAGTCTGCCCAGCGCCGCCTGAGCTACCCGTCTGCCCAGCACCGCCTGAGCTACCTGTCTGCCCAGCGCCACCAGTGCCGCCAGTCTGCCCAGCGCCGCCAGTGCCGCCAGTCTGCCCAGCGCCGCCAGTCTGCCCAGCGCCGCCAGTGCCGCCAGTCTGCCCAGCGCCGCCAGTCTGCAAGGAGCCGCCAGCGCCGCCAGTCTGCAAGGAGCCGCCAGTGCCGTCAGTCTGCAAGGAGCCGCCAGTGCCGCCAGTCTGCAAGGAGCCGCCAGTGCCGCCAGTCTGCAAGGTGCCGCCAGTCTGCCAGGGGCCGCCAGTCTGCCAGGGGCCGCCAGTGCCGCCAGTCTGTCAGGGGCCGCCAGTCAGCCAGGGGCCGCGAGTGCCGCCAGTCAGCCAGGGGCCGCCAGTGCCACCAGTCAGCCAGGGGCCGCCAGTGCCGCCAGTCAGCCAGGGGCCGCCAGAGCCCCTCAGCCCAGAGGTGCCAGAGCCCCTCAGCCCAGAGCCCCTCAGCCCAGAGGTGTCAGAGCCCCTCAGCCCAGAGGCGCCAGAGCCCCTCAGCCCAGAGGCGCCAGAGCCCCTCAGCCCAGAGGCGCCAGAGCCCCTCTGTCCCGAGCTTCCGCCCCTCTGTCCCGAGCTGCCCCTCTGTCTAGTGGGGTCATTTAGTAGGGTCGCCGTGGTTAGGATGCCACGGAGGCGGACAATAAGGCGGACTAAGACGATGGTGAAGTGGGGTCCACGTCCCGCGCCAGAGCCAGAGCCGCCACCGCGGACAGTCTGTTTGTGTATAGTTTTCTTCATTAAAGAACCATGAATAGAAACCACGCTGCATTTTGGTCCGCCTCTCCTTCAAGTCAAGAAAACCGTTACAATAAAAAAAGACAGACTAAGGTTTGCACCTGCACATGGGGACAAAGATCGTACCTTTTGGAGAAATGCCCTCTGGTCTGATGAAACAAAAATATAACTGTTTGACCATAATGACCATTGTTGTGTTTGGAGGAAAAAGTGGGATGCTTGCAAGCAGAAGAACACCATCCCAACTGTGAAGCACGGTGTGGCAGCATCATGTTGTGGGGGTGCTTTGCTGCAGGAGGGACTGGTGCACTTCACAAAATAGATGGCATCATGAGGGAGGAAATTTCAAGACATCAGTCAGAAAGTTAAAGATGGTCGCAAATGGGTCTTCCAAATGGACAATGACCCCAAGCATACTTCCAAAGTTGTGGCAAAATGGCTTAAGGACAACAAAGTCAAGGTCTTGGAGTGGGCATCACAAAGCCCTGACCTCAATCCTATAGAACATTTGTGGGCAGAACTGAAAAAGTGTGTACAAACCTGACTCAGTTACACCAGCTCTGTCAGGAGGAATGGGCCAAAAATCACCCAACTTATTGTGGGAAGCTTGTGGAAGGCTACCTGAAACGTTTGACCCAAGTTAAATCATTTAAAGGCAATGCTACCAAATACTAATTGAGTGTATGTAAACTCCTGACCCACTGTGAATGTCATGAAAGAAATATAAGCTGAAATAAATCACTCTCTACTATTATTCTGACATTTCACATTCTTAAAATAAAGTGGTGATCCTAACTGACCTAAAACAGGGAATTTTTACTAGGATTAAATGTCAGGAATTGTGAAAAACTGAGTTTAAATGTACTTGGCTAAGGTGTATGTAAACTTCCGACTTCAACTGTAGTACTGTACTCTAGCTTACTGTAGGCTATTTGAAATATAAAACAACTAATGTAGGCCTAAAATGAGCTTGTTTCAGATCTCCATCCCTGACCTAATCCACCCAGTTTGGTAGCCTAGTAGGGAGACCTTTCATTTAAACACACCTTGTTGTCATTGGTGAAATTACTATTATCAAATCCTTAGCAGCCTACTGTTGACATACAGCTATATCAAGAGGACAGATCAAGAACTGATTAATTGACATAGACTGTTTAAGATTTAGTAAGACTAACATCACTTTCTGTGAAGGACGGTATTAGTTTAACAGCTCTCTAACATGTCTGTTTCTATCCACGCAGTGACGCGCACTGAACAAACGCACACCACACATTTCTTTGCTGTCAAAGCATGTCTGGGCAAGAAAGTGTTCTCGCTTAGTTGACTAAACGCTGTAGCTAACTACCTTTGTCATAATGATGCCTTAGCTAAGGATCTAACTACAAAATAGTAGTGGTAATGTGCTTGACTAACACATACAGTTTTGGAAAATGTATTTGGCAAACAGCTCGTTCTCCATTTTCCCTAAACTTTTTCCTCACACATCAGTGGTATCAACCGACAAAGTGGAGAGCTGAGGGAGGAAAATAGTCCTCAGACAATGGAGAGCTGATTGGCTCAGTCGTCTGATTGGCTCAGCTTCAACTTCAGACGGTTCAGTCAAAAATCACAATGCGCCAACTTGAAGCCTGTTGTTGCATATTTTCGGGTAGTTTTTCGTACCAGCGTACTTGAACCTCAAATTGTGTGCATGATACGGAAAATGCGTGCAGGTTGGCAGGTCTGCATTTGAAACCAAATGAACACAGACAAAACACCTTTCAAATAAGTCGCTCTGGATAAGAGCGTCTGCTAAATGACTTAAATGTAAATGTAAATGTAAATAGGTTATATGTTATGATTTCTTTCCTGGTAGGAAAGTGCTTTGAAATCGAAGTTCACTGTTGTACAGACCTACTTCATTCGTCTCCTGTGACTGCAGGAGGCCAAACACGTGGAGAAAATGGGAAAATGCTTGATTCCACACAAAGCCTAATTGGACACACGAAGCACCCATTTTGGGATGAGAGGAGAACCCAACACTATCTTTAAATGTTCTGTACTTTCTGCTCCATGCCA
Organism: Oncorhynchus keta; assembly: GCF_023373465.1. Classification (NCBI taxonomy): domain Eukaryota; kingdom Metazoa; phylum Chordata; class Actinopteri; order Salmoniformes; family Salmonidae; genus Oncorhynchus; species Oncorhynchus keta. The sequence goes on from NC_068428.1 coordinate 12,783,259, forward strand.
GAAAGTATGTGTAATTCTCCTCCCACAGTTTCTTTTCTCAAAACACACCTAAACAACAACACGTTTCAACAGGCTTTAATGTATGGATTTCGAAAGAGCTAAGCTGATGATAGTTACACGCATACAACACCTAGACCTATGCACTGAGTGTGCAAAACATTAGGAACACCGGCACTTTCCATGACATGGACTGTCCAGGTGAATACAGGTGAACGCTATGATCCCTTATTGATGTCACTTGTTAAATTCAATCAGTGTAGGAGACAGGTTAAAGAAGGATTTTTAAGCCTTGAGACAATTGAGACATGGACAATGTGTGTGCCATTCAGAGGGTGAATGGGCTAGGCAATAGGCACCAATTTGTAAGTCGCTCTGGATAAGAGCGTCTGCTAAATGACTTAAATGTAAATGTAAATGTAAACGATTTAAGTGCCTTTGAATGGGGTATGGTAAAAGGGGCCAGGCGCAACAGTTTGAGTGTGTCAAGAACTGCATCACTGCTGGGTGTTTCATGCTCAACAGTTTCCTGTGTGTATCAAGAATGGACATCCAGTCAACTTGAAGAGCATTAGAGTCAACATGGGCCAGCATCTCTGTGGAACGCTTTCGACTTCTAGTAGAGTCCAAGCCCCGACGAATTGAGGCTGTTCTGAGGGCAATATTAAGGTGTTCTTAATGTTTTGTATACTCAGTGTACATGGCCAACAACAATTGTATAAAATGAGGGAACACATATAGTGGTGAACTACAAAGATCATTTACATTTTTCTAACACTGAGTAGTAAAAATATAAGAGAAACTGTTATCCAGACAATTTAGTACCATCGAGAATAATTGGGTGAGCAGATATGGAATCCTTTTTTAGCCAGCCTAATGAGAGTAATTTGATTAAAATAACATCAAAAGGAAAGTGAGCGTATCCCTTGGTACCATGGTATTCAAGAGAAAAGTGTTATTCGGAACTTCTTCCTCATTCATTGGCACTGAATTTCTGTTGAAAAAAATAAGTAGCTAGTTTACCTCTTAAAACTCTACCAAACAATCTTACCACCGTACGGAGAGTGGTGTTCAGGGATTCTTCCCAACCCACACACCTAAAATAAAGGCCGAACCAAGAAAAACAAAAACAGACCTTTGACAGAAACGCAGAAAGGGGATATCCACATGTTTTAGTGCTGCAGGCCACCAAGGATGATCGGCCGCAGCTTCAGAAGCACCATAAACAAATTGTGTGTGCAGACATTAGTGTAATGGCATGGTGTAAAACATACTGTAGGTATGAGGATTGGCATTATATTCATGTAAAGTTGGTAGGCAACTTAAAAAGTGAACCTACTGCATCCGTGTGGGTTTTTCACACTTGAATACCAGTGGTGGTTTGGCACTCTGCAGTTCAGGTTTTCAACCATATCCTGGTCTAAAGACCAAAGTGAAAACGCAGCATACTAAGATAGCCCTAAAATATAGCTATGGGTTGTTTACCAACATGCAAAGGCTTGGATTTTCCATCGTGCTTGAGAAAGGCTTATTCCTTGTTTTTCATCCGACCATGATTATTTTGAGAGCTTCGTAATTTGCTAAAACACAGGAGCTCTTTCCAGTGAAGCAAAAACAAAAACGCACCATGGCTGGTCATGTTGGTAGGTGTCAGACGCCAAAGCTATCTCCAACACCACCTCCAGACAGTCGAGCCAGCCCGGCCAAGCCCAGGCAGAGCCCTCTAAGCCCCCAGGCAAGCCCCCAGGCTCAAGGGCTGGACTTTGGGGCTGGGTTGGACATGCCAAACTAGACAGGAGCTGATCTGATTCAACAACACAGAAGTGCATGGGAAGCAGAGTGAGGGATAATGGAAAAAACATGGAAAACATCCCATAGTCTTTCAAAGGACTGTAAGATTATATGCTTTTGGTGAATATAACCACATAGGCATATAACCATATAAGCAGACTCCCCATGCTTTATTGTGACCATTAATCAAAGGTTTAAACGTAATGTAAATTAGACATGTAGTCAGTGCACACATGGCAGCCTTGGCCTCTTCAGGAACTCAAGCCAACCAAATAGGATATACCAGCTTTCCCCAGTTACTCATTTTAATGGCATGTCACATCTCACTATAAGACGACTATAATAATCCTTCAAAAACAGCTAACTCTGATAAGCTGGCAATATACATCAACCTAAGCTACATGCACCTTACACAATACAACCTTTGGCTTAGTTCAGAGTCAAACAAAGATATATAGTCGGCAGATTTCAATCCAGGAGGCAGACTTTCAGATCCATAGTAGAAAATATTCTGCAAATTACAAAAAATCTGTCAGACTCAAGAATGTTGCCCTTTGGACAACATGTTCAATCTTACTTTGTTGGAGTTAAAACACATTTAGAAGAAGATTGAGTGACAGTGGCGGTGTCTCAACACCAGACAAAAGCCATGGGATTGGCTCAAGCATCCATGTGAGCCGTTTGTTCCACTTAAAGGGCTCTGGAGGGTGTGGAAGGCATAGTTACACTTAAAGGCACTAGTCATTAAGGCCCTGCGTCTTTGTTGCGTCCTGCCTCTATGAACATAATTGACTTCTAACAATCCCCTCCCATTACCTGGTCCTCAAGGAGAGCCTAAAATTGGAACCAAATCTGATTTGAAACATTCTCAGGCTTCAGCGTGAAAAAAATAAAACACTGGCCTAAATTCCCCTCTTTCTCTGATTACCAGCTTTTCAGTAATTTCTCTAATTAAATACTTTCATCTTGAAATGACAAAAAAAAAAAAGTTGTGAGGGATGCATTTTGGGTTCCTATTCTGAAACAACCTCAGACTCCTCAGGTTGTTCGGTTCTGCTTCCGACCGTGATTTCGAGACGTTTGTCTTTCGGGTCTCTGTAATTGCACCCACACTAAGCCTGGAGGGCCAACATCAACCCTTCCATTCATAAAGCTGCAACTGCCTCTTAGTGGCATATTGGGTTTATTAAAATGTTAAATCTGTATCCCAGCCACTTCCCAGCTAAAACATGCCATCTTTAGATTCCCACTTTCCATTCTTCTGACTAGCTTAGTCATATCATCAACCTGCAATTATTTCCTCCGTTCTCTCAGGCAGCGTGGCATTCTCAAATCACCGGGAACAAACAGAGGAGAGATTCATAAGAGACTAAAACGTATCTGTCTCACCCAGACTGCGTCTTCCCCAGCACTCTAAAACTGAACTTGGGCAGCAAAGACAAGCACAGGGAAAATGTATGATGATTTTTGAGACAATTTGTGAGGGAAATTATGATGGCAAAATCAGACATTTCATAAATCTAAACACAAAATGCTATAAATCATTGGGGTTTTTTCTGAACTGCCCATTATAAGATTTAAAATGCCTTAATTGTATTTGTAGTCCTAGCCACCAGTCTACCAACTTTACCCATGAGAATAAATAGACTACGAAAAGCAGTAGGTATTTTGCACACCAGACATAAAAAAAACATGATAAATGCAAAAGATCATTTCAAACAGATGGAAAAAGATTCAGCTATCAATTAGCCTAGATTTAAGACATCGGCCTTGTGCTTATTAATCAGAAACAAATTATAGCAGAGTGCAGATTTGATCTAGAGCATGCCTGTATCCCATACTGAGATAGCGGGGTAAACGGTTGGCACCATTGTCTATGTTGTGTGAGAATCCCAGTCATTATCATAGCAATTAAAAGGAATGAAAGTGAATTAGTCACGTCTGGAGAGAGAAGCTGCATATTCTTCTACAGTGTCAACCGCAGCGCTCTCTCCAGAGCCTTTCATTGACTCAGAATGTCACCACATCATAAAGTGGTTCAGGTGTGCTGTAATAATAATAATAATAATACATGTATTTGATATAGTGCTTTCAAATTCAGGGAGCTGGCAGTTCATGGGAGATGGTCTTCCACAGCTAGATGACGATGCAGTTCAGTAAAGGAGTAACTGGCTTGAGTGGAGGTTGGGTTGATGGTAAAGCCAGTGAGGGAGAACATCAGTCAGACAGGCATAGAACTTTTCACCAGGCACCGCTTTCTCCGAAGTTCACGGCTACTCCTCCTCTGTAGGTAGGCCGCACGGAGCATCCACCAACCGAAAGTGTAGCACGCACCTGGGTGATGCTTCGGCAGCTAAAAGCGCCTGAGAGACCACCACACCTCGGCAGTAAATCAGTAACAGTGTCCTACGAGGCAATGTATATGATGTGATCGATGCTTATTGTAAAAAGGCCAATGTTTATACATTTTGTTACAGGCCACAGGGTCACACCGCAAAACTGATGACAAGTACAATAGAGGGATCTTGAAGGTGTTTCACTTCTATCCCCGTGCAGAAAAACGATCTGTAAGACTTGGTACTCCTCCTTTCAAACTCCACAAGGTATTTCCAGTACACGTCTATTCATGTGCCTCTAGTCTAGGCATTAACTTACGTTAAAATGACACAGTATGCTTTTAGATAGGGAGGAATGAATCCTGACACACCAACAAAAAAAAATCATGGCCCCAAATAAAAAATGAACACGTTGCCACTGTGTGGTCTACACGGCTTTCATGGTGAAAGTGTGATGGAGGGACTGGAGCCTGCAAAAATTTTAAGTGTTGACTCCACCTCCTGCAACTCTGTCATTTAAACTAAAGGGGTTTACCAAGGATGCCCAGTGGCTTGATTGACTTTCTTCTGCAGGCTGTAAAACTAAGAGTTGGAAATATGTCGGAGAAAAAAAACGCACACACTATTTCGGGTTTTTCTAAACCTAAAACATCCTCGAGACCATTTCAGTCTACTACAGTAAAACTTGACCTGGCAAGGATTAACAGGTGCAAAACAGCTCAAAGACAAAGATAAATACTGCAGATTAGGAGATAAGACACACAACATATACAAAAGGAGCAATTTGAGGCACAGCTTCTGTATACAAAATCGAAGGCTATCTTGACATTGTGTGTAATAACAACGTCATTATTTGGGGAGTAGGCATTTCCTGCTAGCACATGGTGACATCACAAAACACAGTTGCTAGACTCCAAAAGGCAGGTACTGTCCGTAAGAGTAGATACAGTGCCTAGTGAAAGTCAACACACCCCTTGCGCAATTCTCACATTTTGTCGCCTTAAAATTTCATCTAAAAAAGGGAGTACATATAGATTTTTTCCCTACAAATCTGCACAACCTGCTACACATTTTCAAAGTAAAAGAAAAAGTATAAAACATTTTCTAAATTAATTTTAAAAATACATTTTAAAAACGTAATGATTGCGTATGTCTTCAAACCCCAGAGGTAGAAGCACCTTTGGCAGTGATTACAGCTGTGAATTATTTTGAATAACTCTGCACAACTCTTGCGGCAACATATCCATTGTTTTTGTCAGAATTGCTCAAGCTCGGTAAATTTGGTTAGGAAATGATTGATCATCAAAAACTTGTCTCTGAATTTCAAACAGATTTAAGTCAGGACTGGGACTAGACCCCTTAGAAACAATCATCAACATCTCTTGGAAAGCCATTCTGGTGTGTATTTGGCATTAACATTTGTGTAATTGTCCCACTGAAAAATACAATTATATCCCAGGGTTAGGTATCCAGAAGACTGAGACAGGGTCTCTAACTTTTTACCTGGGTGTTGACCATTTATTTATTTGGATTCTGACAAACTCTCCAGTCCCTGCCTGTGACATGCATGCCACAATACTTGAAAATACAAGACATCTGCATTTTTAATTTCATTTTTTATGTTATTGTGAAAATGTTCCATACTTTTTCTTTCATTTTGAAAATGTGGAGCAGGTTGTGTAGATGCATTTTTTATTCCTATTAAGATTTCATTTTAAAGGCAGAAAAATGTGACAAATGTGCAGGGTAGACTTTCACAAAATAATTTGGAGGTGACAATGGACATTTGAGAACCAGACCGCCAGAGGTCTGAGGACAGAAACTAAACTCTGCCCTCTGGTGTACCCATCTTGCACTGTGGCTGAGTGGAGGCACAGTACTGCTATATGCACTCTACACCACACACAGTTGAAACAATTTAACTCTCCAGTAAATAAATGTCTATAAATGTAAGTAATGTTTACCAGAGTTCATTAAGCTGACATAGTGTATTGATTTTGCTACCACAATCTAACATTAACATCCTGTTAAGAAAGCAACACATTTGTTTGCATGTACAAGTCTGAAACTTCACTGTTGCTTGGAAGTTCCCTCCATAAGGACTCAATGGTCTGGGCCATCCACAGTGTTATTTACTGTTATAGACAGGGACTCCATGGGATGAAAGGAGGAAAAAGCTCCAGTACAGACCGTCTTTCATTTTCCAGGGCAAAAATGCTCACTCTGTCAATAAAATAATTTTGGAGACAATGAATGTACTAAAGCCATTCCCCAGCACCTGTATTTGAGCAGACGAAAATATGCAGAACTGGGTAGAAGAGGGGAACACTTATGTTGTTTTTTTAATTCATCTATAAAAAAAAACAGCAATTAAGATGTCAAAGACATCAAAGAATCAAAGTGAATACCCATATAGCTTTGTGCATTATTACGACTTGAACATACGACCACATATACCCACAAATGCCAAAGAGTTCAGAAACAAAAAGATAAAAACGTATCTTTAAGTGAATTAAATCTAGTTCAGTCCTGCTCCATTGAGGATGGATGGATGAGGGAGGAGCTGTGGGGTTTTGAAATGCTATGAGAGGACTATCATCCTGAAGTGACATGCCTTCTCTCTCTGAGGATATGGCACCCCTCATTAAAGCTGACATCACAACGGGGTGGGGCTTTTATACTAGGTAGATTCTGGGTGATGCTGGAGACAGATTTGGTATAAATACCCCATACCCAGTGGCCTGGGTAGCAGCAGCCAGACTAAGGACTATACAGTACCGTGCCAGGACAGTAGCCTCCCGACCCTCACTGATCTTTTGGAGCCTGCCTGCTGGTAAGTGTATCCTGCCCGCTCTCTCTAGTCTGCTCTCAGGGTGTATGTGAGTGTGGCCCTCTGTGCCTGGTGCTGTGAGGTGTAGAGTGCATTGGGCCATTGGGGAGGCAGTTGGGGTCTTGGGGGCATGGTTGAGGAATAGGTTGGGGCAGTAGGTACTGGTGGCATCTGGCCTCAAGTCGTCCTCATAGCAAGTGTCTTATCTATCTATCATTGTGATGAGATGATTCACTTGGCGAGGGAAGGGATGAGGCATACATGGGAGTCTGAATCTGACTTAGCTCTGGAAGTCTGACTAAAGATTTGGGGCCTGCAACGTTCCCTCCTGTGCTCGTTTCTTGTCATTCTGACAGAGAAATGTTAGTTTGTTGTTGCAGGCCCTGCTGTAGTGACAATAGAACTGCAAAGCTACTGTATGAGAAATACAGGAGACGCCAGTGTAGTGTCTCTGTATGTTGAAGACCGTTCACATTTCAACATTCTGTTCTACATTTCTTTCTTGCAGGTTTAGCTTCACAGGATGGACCTCAGAGTGACAAGCGTTCTCCTCCTCCTGGTGGCCTTGGCCGTGGCAACACCAGAGAGATACTACCATGTACAGAAAGTAGCCAAGCAGCAGCAGCATTATCCTACCAAGAGCCATGTCCAAAGTAAGTCTCAACGTATTCATGTCTATTTGCACGCTAATGTTTGCCGAAGATAATTCTGTATCAGCTTTAAGGTACATTCTCTTGGTGAAAGGTTTCATTCATTACAATTCTAGACTGTACTGGAGGTTTGTCATTAGGGCCAGGAGGTTTTCTTGGCCACCTAATAGCCGTCAGTGCCAAAAGGAAAATACTGGGTGCAAACTGGAAGATACTTGGCTGTTTTGAATTCCATATAGCTTTAACAAATGTAATTAAGCACAGCATGGTAAAAATATATATATATATAATATATATATATATATATATATATATATATATATATATATATATATATATATATATATATATATATATATATGTATGTATATATATGGACAAATAAACATATCAAAATAAAAAAGTTAAATCAATGTAAAACAGCAAAATATGCAGCATAATTTTTCATTTAAAAAAAATGTTCATTACTGTGGAAGTTAATTGCTACCAAAACACTCACAGATGTAGAGTATTAAATCTCGACGTACTTACCTTATGAAACAAGATTGATAGTACATTATCCTTTACAGGGGAACAAGTCAATTAAACAGACTTATTGATGCATTCTGAGGCAATGTCTCAGTCCAAATTGTTGAGGGTTTTCACCTGCCCATAGATGTCGTGACAAATTGGAAACCGTGGACCAATGCATCCTTCCACAGCTCCCAAGAGAGGACACAGTCATTCCATCAACAGAAAGTGGATAATAAAAATATGATTACAGTAGTTAAGATAATAACCATTCTCCTGCAACAACGCTGACAGTCAGATCACAGAGATTCTGTAGCAGTGAGAGCCAGGGGCAATTATCGCTTCTGTACGCCTCATAAAAAGAGCACCCAACGCACCAGTTAAATGTCGCTAGCTTCCACAGAACACTGCTTTCCAGATTCCATGTCACTCTTGACAAATATTGAAATATCCTGACAAGATATCCTACTATCCTCTCTTCAGGAGAAAGCTCAGAAGACAGCGGGGGGAAAGTATAGAGAGTAAGAGAGTGGGGCTTGACAAAATGGCAGAGATGGGACCATTCGGTCAAGAATACGGTCCAGAGACGAGGGTTGTCGCTCAACCAGACTACGTCACTCAGTAGCTTTGCTTAAGATGTTTCGACGCATTTTTTAAATTTATTATTATGGCCGGTGTCCTCTGACAGAAATACAAAACTTTCCCACACGTCAACAATGCAAACAGATGTTACCACGTTACACTGGGCACACCCAAACAAACCGCTTTGTAAGTGCTTAAATTGTCCCAGACACGTCTCAAAACAAATGCCCTACAGTAGAGTAGACACAAATGCAAATCATCTTAAATATGCTGTAAGACTTTAAAAAGTGCCATCCTCAGGATGTATAATGTGAGAGCCATGGCATGGCCTATATATAGAACGGTATGATTTGAGGCTGGCAATAGACATAGGATCTAGGCCTAACTAGACAAGTCAAGGTTGAACAGCTGGCTATGCCACAGTGTTGTCACCTTCCAGTTTCTGAGGTTTGACTTGGCTGCCAAACTGTCCAGTTTTGGCACTTTCTGTTTTTCCTCAGGTTTCAAACCTACTCTTCAGTGGCTTTCAAATTACAGCCCTGTCTGGCCATTTTGTTCTCAAAGTGCTATTCCAAAACAGGAAAAGGCAAACACTTTATGTGCTTTTCTACAAATCATCAGTCAATTAAACTTCAGTCACTTTAGCTAAATGTTTCCTACTGACTTCTGTAGTAGTACCTTACACCATGGCACTACTATACCACACATTACTTGAGCAGCAACAGCCTTGCCAGTAAATTATAAAATCACTTTTAATAATACAATGAATACATGAATTGATAAAAACTGTTAATAACTGCTAGCGCCTTGAAGTTTTATACCTAAAAGGAAACTCCGTTTCAAAGGTCACTGTCCCTTTACCAACGTCAGTCAAAAAGGGGGCAGGGTCATCAACTCGGTGATGCAGCCAAGCTACAGCATAAGGCAAATACTGACCACTATGGACTGAATTCTGATATCTGAACAGTGGTAAAATGCCACAGACTTAACACAAATAGCTCAAGCGAACACATTAATGGTTATACAAAATGTTAGGCATAATAAGCAACAAACAACACGGCTTCGGGAAAGTTATTGATATAGGCAGAGGCGTGGAGGTATTGTGGGCTAACCGCTCAAAGACACAGGGATAAAAGTATCCCTTCAGAATTTCACGACCTAGGCCAGAGTTCAAGGCGATGCACATACGTCAACTGGAGGACCACTAACCATAATCACGCACTACAGACAACTTGTGAAATTAAAGGGTTCAACATAGCGTGGGCAAATGAAACTAAAATAACTGGCTACAGTCATCTAATGTGGTCTCAATATGCTGAGCACTGTACAAGGACCCCAGTGTTTATATGAACATATTCTCAGACCACTGGTGCTGTCAAATTGACCCTGGGAAAAGCAGTCAGTGCCTGCAAACTCCCTCCATAATCACAGAGCCTACATCCCCTCGGTTGTTTAAATCCCATTGTGGTGTTTTCGAGTGGAATACCAAAGCAGAGGTAACTCCCCCCCCCCATGCTATATGTTTGCAACAGGACTAAATAGGACACAACAACCATGACTGGATAAATACGTGTAACAACTGGTGCATGGCAGAGTTGTTCATCCACACCCATACAAATAGGGCTCAGATATCCGAGTCATCAGCTTTTCAAAACATCTTAAGATCCATTTGGGGCATCACCGAGAAAACGTCAATATATCTTTCCATTCAAATTCAAATGAAATAGACAAATGTTTCAGATGCACCCCGAATGAAAACAAGACTACATGAATATTCTGTTGACAGATAACAGTCTTGGATGAATTCATCTTGACTGAAACCTAATGATCTACTCTGGAAAAACTGACAAACTTAATGAAATGAAAAAAATATCCTAAAATCTAAACCAATTACAGTTAACTGCAGTTGTTATCTGCATCTTAGGTAATAACGCTTATCCATTTCCACAGCAGTTTCAGGTGAGCCAGGTATTCCCGGATCCCCTGGTGAGCCAGGACCTATGGGCCCCCCTGGGCCTCCCGGCAATGACGGCGTGGGACATCCTGGACAACAGGGCCCACCCGGGGCCCCCGGACCCGCTGGCTACTCCGCAGCTGGCAAGCCTGGCAATCCAGGTGGTCCTGGGAAACCAGGTAGTAACGGAATGCCCGGTGAGAAGGGCCATACTGGCGCACCTGGAGCCATGGGTCCAAGAGGATCACCCGGTTCCGCTGGAAGCCCAGGACCTGCTGGATACTCTTCTGCTGGCAAACCTGGCCCACACGGTCTGCCCGGAGCCATGGGGCCAAGGGGTGAGAGTGGACTTAAAGGGCATCCAGGTATCCCTGGTCTGCAAGGACAAAAGGGAGAGAGGGGAGTTGGTATTCCTGGGGCACCAGGTGCAAACGGCCAAGTGGGCCCAATGGGACCCTCTGGTATGCCAGGGCAACCCGGAGTTGGTAAGTCTGGTGCCACTGGATACCCTGGGGAGCCTGGGAAGTCAGGTACTCCAGGTAGGGATGGAGCTCCAGGAGCTATGGGTCAGCCAGGGCCAAAGGGCCACAATGGAAACCCTGGGGTAGGAGCGCCAGGAAAATCAGGTGAGAATGGCAGTCCAGGTATGCCTGGAAATATGGGACCTAAAGGTCCCCAGGGACATGCCGGACAACCAGGTGCACCTGGCATACCAGGAGTTGGTAAACCAGGAGCTAATGGCATGACAGGTGACAGGGGATCCCCCGGTACATCAGGAACCACCGGTCAGAAAGGAGAGCCAGGGCCAACAGGTTACACTGGGGCAACAGGTGGTACTGGCCTTATGGGTCCAGCTGGGCCACAGGGTGCTAGAGGATTCCAGGGAGAACCAGGTGTGCAGGGATCTAAAGGAGATGTCGGCATGCTGGGAGCTCCAGGGGCAAAGGGAACCAAGGGGGATCAGGGACATCAGGGTTACGCAGGGAAGGCAGGTATCCCCGGGGCAGCAGGCCCTCCTGGTGCAACTGGTGCTACAGGACATCAGGGTAACAAGGGAGCTCAGGGCCATCCTGGCTCTCCTGGTCAGCCAGGTTCAAATGGGCTTGCAGGAGCAAAGGGACACCCAGGCACACCTGGAGGCCCAGGGAAACCAGGCGAGAGCGGCATCCCAGGGACAAGAGGACCAGTGGGGCCTTCAGGTCCAGCAGGTCAAGCAGGTCTTAGGGGTCACGCAGGTCTTCCCGGCGCACCCGGCCCAGCTGGCCAGATGGCCAAGGGAATGTCTGGTCCTATGGGTCCACCTGGAGCTCCTGGTTCCAGAGGTAACGATGGTAACCCAGGTGCTATGGGACCTCCTGGCCCACCTGGTCCCCCTGGTGAGATGGTCTACCATCACGAGAAGAGCATGCCCATCAAGTCCCATGAGATTATGATGCCTCATGAGATGATGAAGGCCCCTATGTCCGCCTTCAGCGCGGTTCTGACGGTGGCTTACCCATCAGCGGGTTCACCCGTTCCATTCAACCAGATTATTTACAATGGGGAGCAGCACTATGACCCCCAGACTGGCATCTTCTCCTGCCAGGTACCAGGTCTCTACTACTTCTCCTACCATATGCATGTTAACGGTGCTAATGCATTGGTGGCACTGTACAAAAATGGTGAGCCAATCATGTTCTCATACGATGAGTACAACAAGGGCTTCTTGGATCAGTTGTCTGGCAGCACTGTACTTATGCTGAATGCCCATGACCAAGTCTACATTCAGGTCCCTGATGAGGAGACCAATGGTGTCTTCGCTGCCGATAATGTTCACTGCTCTTTCTCTGGGTTCCTGATTGCCTCAACGTGATACAATCGCTAATAACAGCTTAAAAGAAACTACCTAAAGAAATAGTTCAGTTTGTAACTTCCATCGAGATTGGGTTGTCATTGTAGAATACAAGATTGATAAAAGATTCTACAAGTTAATTTGTCATTGAAAAGGCTGAAAAGGCAAGAGCAGCAATTCTCTCAAGTATTCTATTAAGAAGGGCTTTCGGTTCATGGAGGCATTTAAATTAAATGAGAAGAAGAATATAATTTAGGAATTCAATTGTTTGTCATCACTATTCCCTTTCCCAGTATATGCACAAGTATTCAGCAAACAATGATCAGTATGAATAATTCACAAAATGGTGCTCTTTGACTGCCTGTAACATTTACAGCAGACTTTTGTTGTTGTTTTCAAAGTCTTGAATAAATATCTTGTAATATACATGCAAAGGAAATCATGCTTGTTTTTTAAGGCAATGTTGTAAGTCAGATCGCAACACCTTTAACAAACCAGCAGTGTGATATTGCAACACACAAGATGAAAAACGGTCACAAAAAAAGTATTATGTCAAAAACAACTCTATGCCTGAGGATGCATTATGCTATGTTCAACTTATTGATCAAAGTAAAAGAATAAAGTCTTATTTCTGAAACTGACGGCGTTGTCTTTTCTTTTCTGTGTCAGTCTACAGTACGAAACTGAAAACCTTGTTTTGAGTTGGACTATTTCAGCCCACTGATATGGTGAAATAGTGATTTCTGATATGGTCCTCTGTTTCAAAAACTGAAAGTGATTTGATTATTGCATAAGTAATAAGCATACCTTTGAATGCAGATGTGTTGTAATTGTGGTCGATGGCAGCAACAATGTCTTTCCAGAAGTCTGAATTCACCTCGTTCCCACGCTGTTGACAAAAACAAAATCATGTTCTTGAAAGGAGATACAATTTGGAGAAGAAAAAAAAGTGTAAACATATTCATTATCTATTCATAACTCACTTAAAAACATTTACATGTTTACCTTACGCAACATATCCACAACCCTTCCACAGAGAAGAGCCCCGGGTAGATCAAAATAGTTGTCATAAAAATAGTACTTTGCTGCAGAGAATAAAACAGAACATATTTATTGTAAGAAACAATCCAATCAATAATCACTCTTTAGTCTTTCACATATAAAAAAATGAATTGAAACTGCATTGCAAAAATGAAGAAAAAACTGCTTTCACAATTTGGATGGGACACAGAGATTCAAGATTACAGACTTACTAGATTTGGTAAATGAGGTATTAAGGGTATTAAAGTTCTTCCATTCCCTTTTTGAACCATAATGTTTAATGATCTCTTCTGTGCTGAGGTTATTGGTCCCATGGGTTGCTCTGATGAAAACAGGTTTAAAAATCAGGGGTTTTAATTCATTTGCGGTGCAAAGAGGAGTAACATTGATACAAACACTTAAAAACAGGCATTTTTTTCCCCCTATCAATATAAAAAGGAACCCAATATCAGAGCGTGTAGTTGACTGTATCATTTACTGTTACCCTACCGTAAAACGGTTCCATCTTCAGCCAACTTAACCAAGTTTCCATCCTCAAGGTCTACCACTAAGCCTTTGAAACTGGACATACAGAACACACATTTCATAGTGGTCACTGGCAAAGAACAAGCGTGTTGATCAATCTCCTATGCTAAGCAATAACAATAAGAATCTGTAAGCGATATTCCCCAGAGCACCGTGCATTCATCCAATGCCTTTCATTTGTGCCCTTTATCTAACCTGAAAATGAGGTAGTCATTCACAGCAGTGGAATGATGCATGCAGGTAGTCTGAATTTACAATGGCACACCACAGTCATGAATGATTACTGCCTATTGAACAATGTGTTTTCTGCAGTCGTTCTGCTGCTGCTGCTTGTGACTCACCAGAAATCCCAGGAAGCAGGGGTCAATATAAGAAGGTCCTTGTCATAGTCTCTATGCTCTACCAGATACCTGGTAAAGCTCTCATAGATCAGCTGCAAAGAAGCACAAATATATAGGGTCTCACTTGCATTCTATTCTATCCACAGGTGGGGCGAACATTCATTGACACTGAACCTTTATGTTTGTACGATACATAAACACTGTGCTGTATTGACAACTACCGTGATGGAGCTGGCATACACCGTAAACCTATTTATAAAGTCACGGCTTCAATGTCATGTATGTGTTCCTGACAGAAAGGATGCCGTTGGGTTTCTGCAGCTGGCAGTCAGATGTCACACAGACTCAGCTGTGACTCTGGCTGGACTGCTGGCTAATTTGTTGTTGCATATTGCTTATAAATCAAATGTGCGCATGCTATAAACACATACTATACAGTGTTGTTAGGTAGGTAGTTAGACGTTGCATTGTAACAATGTCGTTTTTGGGGGCGCATGCATCGCAACTGCAATGTTTACCATATTAACACCATGAAGCTAGGATGTATGTATTATATTCCATTCGTTCCATCATACATTGTGAGTATTAGCTATTGATCAAATGCAGCGAGCCATGAACGACTAACTTAACACTACCAGCTGGAAAGGATGGTTTATGTTGAATGCCAGCGTTAGTATACTTAGTAGCTAGCCAGCCGGCTAGCTATTGTTACAGTATCATATTGTCAGAAATCACAAGGACAGCCCGTGAGCTATAAATAAACTCACCCTAGAGGTCTCCTTCAAATGGTACCGACAGAGAGTGTGGTCCAAATCAAAACCAATTACATCACAATCTGAAAGGGAAAAATATTCGCTCATTTTAACGAGGGCGCTAGAAACAATCGAAACCAAGGATACTGTACTGTTGGCTACACACGCCTGCACACAGTATCTGTCAATGTCGAATCTGTACCCTCCAATATATTTGTTCCTACGGCAACACGTGGGTTGCTGTTACAAGGGGATGCTTTACAAAATGTCTCCAATAACCAGGCACTGTCGTACACATATAGTAAATCAAGGTCTACGAATTGTTCATTCATTGTTTGACATTCCGCATCAACCGCAGTAGTGATATAAGGTGGAGGTGCGCAGAACATACACAAAAGGTTTGTGCCCGAAGCTTCCGGTCAGGGTGTACCGTAGTACGTCAAATAAATGTGCATAGGTATTCGAAGAGCGGGTCCACACATATCCTAGACAATTTGAAGTTCTCAAAAAGTTGTAGCCTTAATTATTTATGCTAGTTAATTAACTAAAATAAAAGTCTAAAATTTTGCCCACACATATGGATAGGCCTAGCCCAAGAATCTACTCTTAAAGCTAAAATCCTTAGTTGCTTAAACAATGTTTGTAAATAATGTAAACAAACACTGTATATACTCAAAACACAGTTAAAACTATAATGTTGATATGATGGATGGTCAGTTCTTGCATCCAAAGCGCTGTCAATTAATTTGAGAGTGGTTACATTTCTAGCATATATCAGATTTATACCAAAACAGAGGCGGGGTGGGCTTTGTTATTGTTTTAATTGAGGATTATAGCTTTAAGGAGTGTACAGTAGTAGAGCCATATATGGACCTATGAGGACATTGTATGTTATTTTCAGAGGTGGACTGGCTCTGGCAGCAAAAACAGTCAAACGCTACTCCATCTAAACGTGAATCTATTCTCAATTGCGATACGGAACCATTGGATTTTTGTCCCCCCCACTTTTATCATTGGAATGTGTTACAAAACGAGGCAACAGTGTGCTTTAGGACTGTGCGGACACCTCCAAGCGGTCGGGTAGGCTGATTGGAGTGTTTATCAGATTGCTTAAAAATTGTATAATAAATATTATTATTATTATTATTATTCTAAAACCAAAGTTACACCCCTGACTATTATAGTCCTAATTATATCCCAATGAAAATTCAATGTGTGATTAGGAAACACCTGAGGATTTCCGAAATATATAATGTGTTGGATACAGTCAAATCAAATGTATTTATATAGCCCTTCTTACATCAGCTGATATCTCAAAGTGCTGTACAGAAACCCAGCCTAAAACCCCAAACAGCAAGAAATGCAGGTGTAGAAGCACGGTGGCTAGGAAAAACTCCCTAGAAAGGCCAAAACCTAGGGAGAAACCTAGAGAGGAACCAGGCTATGAGGGGTGGCCAGTCCTCTTCTGGCTGTGCCGGGTGGAGATTATAACAGAACATGGCCAAGATGTTCAAATGTTCATAAATTACCAGCATGGTCAAATAATAATAATCACAGTAGTTGTTGAGGGTGCAACAAGTCAGCACCTCAGGAGTAAATGTCAGTTGGCTTTTCATAGCTGATCATTAAGAGTATCACTACCGCTCCTGCTGTCTCTAGAGAGTTGAAAACAGCAGGTCTGGGGACAGGTAGCACGTCCGGTGAACAGGTCAGGGTTCCATAGCCGCAGGTAGAACAGTTGAAACTGGAGCAGCAGCACGGCCAGGTGGACTGGGGACAGCAAGGAGTCATCATGCCAGGTAGTCCTGAGGCATGGACCTAGGACTCAGGTCCTCCGAGAGAGAAAGAAAGAGAGAAAGACAGAATTAGAGAAAGCATACTTAAATTCACACAGGACACCGGATAAGACAGGAGAAGTACTCCAGATATAACAGACTGAGCCTAGCCCCCCGACACATAAACTACTGCAGCATAAATACTGGAGGCTGAGACAGGAGGGGTCAGGAGTCACTGTGGCCCCATCAGATGATACCCCCGGACAGGACCAAACAGACACGATATAACCCGAACCACTTTGCCAAAGCACAGCCCCCACACCACTAGAGGGATATCTTCAACCACCAACTTACCATCCTGAGACCAGGCTGAGAATAGCCCACAAAGATCTCTGCCACAGCACAACCCAAGGGGGGGGCGCCAACCCAGACAGGAAGATCACGCCAGTGACTCAACCCACTCAAGTGACGCACCCCTCCTGGGGACGGCATGGAAGAGCACAAGTAAGACAGTGACTCAGCCCCTGTAATAGGGTTAGAGGCAGAGAATCCCAGTGGAGAGAGGGGGACCGGCCAGGCAGAGACAGCAAGGGCGGTTCATTGCTCCAGAGCCTTTCCATTCACCTTCACACTCCTGGGCTAGACTACACTCAATCATATGACCTACTGAAGAGATGAGTCTTCAGTAAAAACTTAAAGGTTGAGACCGAGTCTGCGTCTCTCACATGGGTAGGCAGACCATTCCATAAAAATGGAGATCTATAAGAGAAAGCCCTGCCTCCAGCTGTTTGCTCAGAAATTATAGGGACATTTAGGTGGCCTGCGTATTGTGACCGTAGCGTACGTGTAGGTATGTACGGCAGGACCAAATCGGAAAGATAGGTTTGAGCAAGCCCATGTAATGCTTTGTAGGTTAACAGTAAAACCTTGAAATCAGCCCTTGCCTTAACATGAAGCCAGTGTAGGGAGGCTAGCATTGGAGTAATATGATCTAATATTTTGGTTCTAGTCAGGATTCTAGCAGCCGTATTTAGCACTAACTGAAGTTTATTTATTGCTTTTATCCAGGTAGCCGGAAAGTAGAGCATTGCAGTAGTCTAACCTAGAAGTAACAAAATCATGGATTAATTTTTCTGCATAATTTTTGGACATAGACTGAAGCATTTCATATACATTGTCTTAAGGAAGGCAGTGAGTTACTGCGCAACAGCTTTTTCAAAACATTTTGAGAGGAATGGAAGATTCGATATAGGCCGATAGTTTTTTATATTTTCTGGGTCAAGGTTTGTCTTTTTCAAGAGAGGCTTTATTACTTTCACTTTTAGTGAGTTTGGTACACATCCGGTGGATAGAGAGCCGTTTATTATGTTCAACATAATAGGGCCAAGCACAGGAAGCAGCTCTTTCGGTAATTCAGTTGGAATAGGGTCCAGTATGCAGCTTGAAGGTTTAGAGGCCATGATTATTTTCAGCATTTTATCTAGAGATATAGTACTAAAACACTTGAGTGTCTCCCTTGATCCTAGGTCCTGGCAGAGTTGTGCAGACTCAGGACAACTGAGCTTTGGAGGAATACGCAGATTTAAAGAGACGTCCGTAATTTGCTTTCTAATCAACATGATATTTTCCTCAAAGAAGTTCATGAATGTATTACTGCTGAAGTGAAAGCAATCCTCTCTTGGGGAATGCTGCTTTTTGGTTAGCTTTGCGACAGTATCAAAAATAAATTTCCTCAATTAAGTTGGAAAAATAGGATGATCAAGCAGCAGTGAGGGCTCTTCGATACTACACGGTACTGTCTTTCCAAGCTAGTCGGAAGACTTCCAGTTTGGTGTGGCACCATTTCCGTTCCAATTGTCTGGAAGCTTGCTTCAGAGCTCGGGTATTTACTGTATACCAGGAAGCTAGTTTCTTATGACAAATGTTTTTTGTTTTTAGGGGTGCAACTGCATCTGGGGTATTGCGCAAAGTTAAATTGAGTTCCTCAATTAGGTGGTCTGTAACGGATCTCGTCCTCCTCTTCTGAGGAGGAGTAGCGAGAAGGATCGGAGGACCAATTTGCAGCGTGGTAAGTGTTCATGATGTAATATTTAATGAATCAAACTGAACACTGAACTACAAAAAAAATAAAGTGACCGAACGAAAACCGAAACAGTCCTGTCTGGCGACATACACAAAGACAGAAAATAAACACCCACGAAACACAGGTGGAAAAAGGCTACCTAAGTATGATTCTCAATCAGAGACAACTAACGGCACCTGCCTCTGATTGAGAACCATACTAGGCCGAACACAGAAACCAAAATAGAAAAACAAACAGACTGCCCACCCCAACTCACGCCCTGACCATACTAAAACAAAGACAAAACAAAGGAACTAAGGTCAGAATGTGACATGGTCAACTGATTTTTGTCTTCTGACCTCCTTGGGTAGGCAGAGGGAGTCTGGAAGGACATCAATGAATCTTTGGGTTGTCTGAGAATTTATAGCACGACTTTTGATGCCTCTTGGTTGGGGTCTGAGCAGATAATTTTTTGCGACTGCAAACGTAATAAAATGGTGGTCCGATAGTCCAGGACTATGAGGAAAAACATTAAGATCCACAACATGTATTCTATGGGACAAAACTAGGTCAAGAGTATGACTGTGACAGTGAGTAGGTCCAGAGACATGTTGGACATGTTGGCTCCGAAACCCTTTTGGAGTGAGTCTGTGTACTTTTCCATGTGAATATTAAAATCACCAAAAAGTTTAATATTATCTGCTATGACTACAAGGTCTGATAGGAATTCAGGGAACTCAGTGAGGAACGCTGTATATTTCATTGTTCCCCATAATGAAAACAGATTATAATGCTAGTATACCTTAACCTCCTGTTTAACTTCAAATGGTGTTATCTGAACAATCAAACCAAAATCAATAACCGTGAATTATTGTAAATTGATATACAGCTACTTTAAAAATATATATTTGGAACTTTTTTTCTGTAAAGTGACACAAAGCTATAATGCACGCATTTTCCCTCTAAATGACACAACCAATTTTCTCTGTCATAATTTGAGGAACGTTATTGTGTATTCAACGTAATGACGCAGTTTTATCTTCCAACTTCCTCTACCCCAAAATGTAAACGTACCATGTACTTCGCTAAATTCATAAGAACATTTTGATGGGCACAAATCTATCGTAATTGTCTCTTCGTTATTATTTAGAATTCATCAGATTTAGATAACTGTCTCATCCCATGACCCAGCACCTTTAAAAAAAAATACGACTCCATCCCATTTACATTTACATTTAAGTCATTTAGCAGACGCTCTTATCCAGAGTGACTTACAAATTGGTGCATTCACCTTATGACATCCAGTGGGACAGCCACTTTACAATAGTGCATCTAAATCTTTTAAGGGGGTGAGAAGGATTACTTTATCCTATCCTAGGTATTCCTTAAAGAGGTGGGGTTTCAGGTGTCTCCGGAAGGTGGTGATTGACTCCGCTGTCCTGGCGTCGTGAGGGAGTTTGTTCCACCATTGGGGAGCCAGAGCAGCGAACAGTTTTGACTGGGCTGAGCGGGAACTGTACTTCCTCAGTGGTAGGGAGGCGAGCAGGCCAGAGGTGGATGAACGCAGTGCCCTTGTTTGGGTGTAGGGCCTGATCAGAGCCTGGAGGTACTGAGGTGCCGTTCCCCTCACAGCTCCGTAGGCAAGCACCATGGTCTTGTAGCGGATGCGAGCTTCAACTGGAAGCCAGTGGAGAGAGCGGAGGAGCGGGGTGACGTGAGAGAACTTGGGAAGGTTGAACACCAGACGGGCTGCGGCGTTCTGGATGAGTTGTAGGGGTTTAATGGCACAGGCAGGGAGCCCAGCCAACAGCGAGTTGCAATAATCCAGACGGGAGATGACAAGTGCCTGGATTAGGACCTGCGCCGCTTCCTGTGTGAGGCAGGGTCGTACTCTGCGGATGTTGTAGAGCATGAACCTACAGGAACGGGCCACCGCCTTGATGTTAGTTGAGAACGACAGGGTGTTGTCCAGGATCACGCCAAGGTTCTTAGCGCTCTGGGAGGAGGACACAATGGAGTTGTCAACCGTGATGGCGAGATCATGGAACGGGCAGTCCTTCCCGGAAGGAAGAGCAGCTCCGTCTTGCCGAGGTTCAGCTTGAGATGGTGATCCGTCATCCACACTGATATGTCTGCCAGACATGCAGAGATGCGATTCGCCACCTGGTCATCAGAAGGGGGAAAGGAGAAGATTAATTGTGTGTCGTCTGCATAGCAATGATAGGAGAGACCATGTGAGGTTATGACAGAGCCAAGTGACTTGGTGTATAGCGAGAATAGGAGAGGGCCTAGAACAGAGCCCTGGGGGACACCAGTGGTGAGAGCGCGTGGTGAGGAGACAGATTCTCGCCACGCCACCTGGTAGGAGCGACCTGTCAGGTAGGACGCAATCCAAGCGTGGGCCGCGCCGGAGATGCCCAACTCGGAGAGGGTGGAGAGGAGGATCTGATGGTTCACAGTATCGAAGGCAGCCGATAGGTCTAGAAGGATGAGAGCAGAGGAGAGAGAGTTAGCTTTAGCAGTGCGGAGCGCCTCCGTGATACAGAGAAGAGCAGTCTCAGTTGAATGACTAGTCTTGAAACCTGACTGATTTGGATCAAGAAGGTCATTCTGAGAGAGATAGCGGGAGAGCTGGCCAAGGACGGCACGTTCAAGAGTTTTGGAGAGAAAAGAAAGAAGGGATACTGGTCTGTAGTTGTTGACATCGGAGGGATCGAGTGTAGGTTTTTTCAGAAGGGGTGCAACTCTCGCTCTCTTGAAGACGGAAGGGACGTAGCCAGCGGTCAGGGATGAGTTGATGAGCGAGGTGAGGTAAGGGAGAAGGTCTCCGGAAATGGTCTGGAGAAGAGAGGAGGGGATAGGGTCGAGCGGGCAGGTTGTTGGGCGGCCGGCCATCACAAGACGCGAGATTTCATCTGGAGAGAGAGGGGAGAAAGAGGTCAGAGCACAGGGTAGGGCAGTGTGAGCAGAACCAGCGGTGTCGTTTGACTTAGCAAACGAGGATCGGATGTCGTCAACCTTCTTTTCAAAATGGTTGACGAAGTCATCTGCAGAGAGGGAGGAGGGGGGGAGGGGGAGGAGGATTCAAGAGGGAGGAGAAGGTGGCAAAGAGCTTCCTAGGGTTAGAGGCAGATGCTTGGAATTTAGAGTGGTAGAAAGTGGCTTTAGCAGCAGAGACAGAGGAGGAAAATGTAGAGAGGAGGGAGTGAAAGGATGCCAGGTCCGCAGGGAGGCGAGTTTTCCTCCATTTCCGCTCGGCTGCCCGGTGCCCTGTTCTGTGAGCTCGCAATGAGTCGTCGAGCCATGGAGCGGGAGGGGAGGACCGAGCCGGCCTGGAAGATAGGGGACATAGAGAGTCAAAGGATGCAGAAAGGGAGGAGAGGAGGGTTGAGGAGGCAGAATCAGGAGATAGGTTGGAGAAGGTTTGAGCAGAGGGACGAGATGAGTACAAGTATAGTGGAGTACAAGTAAAAGTTGTCAAAAATATAAGTAGTAAAGTACAGATTTAAGTAGCACTTAAGTAAATATAATAAGTAATACTTAAGTACTTTACACCACTGGACATTACTGGCCAAATTTGTAAACTGTGAAAACAATACGGAGAAAACAATGCTTTACTTAAAAATGATGACAATACAATGTCCATGGAGCTAATGACGTAAATCAGAAGAGACATTGACAGTAGCTAGACAGACTTAGCTAGCCAGCATCTTGCATAAAGTTACATGGTTTAAATAAACATCAGCTCTGTTAATTTCAGAAATAACAAGAAAGATGTTTAGGGCACAGTTTAAAGTGGTTACAGGTGTGATAGCCACTGTTGCAGTTTTTAGAGGAAGCTTTCTAGCTTGGTTGCTGTTGACAACAAGAATAAATGTTTTATTTACCTAGGTTGCTATGGCAATTGCAGCAACCGCTTTCATGCTCTGAAAAAACAGCCACAATAGGAAATAAAATGATTGTGAAATGGGTGGAGGAGGTGAAACCACTCAGAGTGGTGATCTGTTCTGATTCGGCTGCAGTGTTGAGTAGTCTGGCAGGTCAGATAGGGGAGACTTGTTTGTGGAGAGGATGGTACCGTTAATTGGATTGGATAGGAGGCAAGGTAAGGAGCATAATGAGAAGGCTGATGTGGTGGAAGGATGTAGGATAGAGGGTTTGAATTTTTGGGGGGGTTTGAATTTTCAACAAATTCTTATTTACAATGACAGCTTAGGAACAGTGGGTTAACAGCCTTGTTCAGAACGACAGATTTTTACCTTGTCAGCTTGGGGATTCGATCGAGCAACCTTTTGGTTACTGGCCCAACACTCAAACCACTAGGTTATCTGCCACCCCAATGTTGATTTTCACGTTGTGGATGACACTCAACACTCAGTGTCAACAAAAAAAAGGAGATGATCGTGGGCTTCAGGAAATAGCAGAGGGAGCAGCCCCTTATCCACATTGACGGGACAGTAGTGTTTTTTTTTTAAGTTCCTCGGCGTACACATCACGGACAAATTGAAATGGTCCATCCACACAGACAGTGTGGTAAAGAAGGCGCAGCAGCGCCTCTTCGAACTCAGGAGGCTGAAGAAATTCGGCTTGTCACCAAAAACACTCAAACTTTTACAGATGCACAATCGAAAGCATCCCGTTGGGCTGTATCACCGCCTGGTACGGCAACTGCTCCGCCCACAACCGTAAGGCTCTCCAGAGGGTAGTGAGGTCTGCACAACGCATCACCGGGAGCAAACTACCTGCCCTGCAGGACACCTACACCACCCAATGTCACAGGAAGGCCAAAAAGATCATCAAGGACAACAACCACCCGAACCACTGCCTGTTCACCCTGCTATCATCCAGAAGGTGAGGTCAATACAGGTGCATCAAAGCGGGGACCGAGAGACTGAAAAACAGCTTCTATCTCAAGGCCATCAGACTGTTAAACAGCCATCGCTAACATTGAGTGGCTGCTGCCAACATACTGACTCATCTCTAGCCACTTTAATAATAATGTAATAAATGTATCACTGGCCACTTTAAACAATGCCACTTTATTTAATGTTTACATACCCTACATTACTCATCTCATATGTATATACTGCACTCTATACCAAATACTGCCTATGCCGTTCGGCCATCACTCATTCATATATTCTTATTAATTCCTTTACACTTCTGTGTATACGGTAGTTGTTGTGAAATTGTTAGGTTAGATTACTTGTTAGATATTACTGCATGGTCGGAACTAGAAGCACAAGCATTTCGCTACACTCTCATTAATATCTGCTAACTGTGTGGATGTGACAAATAGAAATGTGATTTGATTTGAAACAGGTCTGTGATGAGTGTTTAGAGCATGTGTTGATATTTTGTGAACTGTATGACATAGAAATTGTGTGAAAGGGTTATAGAGGCTGGAAGGGGTTGGGTTTGTATGGTGTAGGGGGTGTCTAGGGCTCCATTTCACTTAGAGGAACAGGACGAATGCAGAAACTGTAATGAGGTAGGCCATGACTGGCCTCACACTCCAGTACAGTAGTTGGCGGTGTATGCACCTTAAAAGTTGGATGCGATCCGCCAACCCAATCTCAAAGAAGAAAACGAGTTATTCCTATTTGATCATGTGGTTTAACAACAGCAAAATATTTTTCTCTTCTCAGACCAATAAATAAACATGTCAGGATGAAGCTGTCCCAGCTTATGTGATGACCTACTCTCTGAATTCACCATAAAACACGTTTCTGGCAGCCTTGTTCCGACACATGTGTTTGGAGTATGCTTGATAGCTATTAACACAAGGTAACACATGCTTTTTACATTTTTTTATTAATTTTATTATGAGCACTACAAATATACAAACAAGAGTACATAAACCTAACATATCAATAATCATTTTCAATTTCTTATACTTCCACGGTGCGTATTGCTTTTTTGTTTTTACATTTACTGATCATTTCAAAATATTTCAATAGTATCTTAAATAATGTGAAGAGGGGTTTGTTCTCTGCCCACTTCATTTTATGGACAAAGAATCTTCCATGAAAGATAAACAAATTAACAATGAAAGTTTAAATCAGGGTGCATATCATTTGGTTCAAAATAAAACATAATAATCAGAGTCGTTCAAATTAACATTAATAGTTGTTTCTTTTAAAATGAAATCTTCTGACTCACACAAATCTTCTGACATAAGAGCAGTCCCCCCAAAAAAGGGTCAAGTGTCTCTGGGTCACAATCACAAAATACACATTTGTTATCAATAGCTATTTTAAATCTGTGTATAATAAAGGTCTTTACAGGGTGGATTCTATGAACGAGTTTATATAATACTTCTTTCACCTTATTAGATATACAATATTTACCAGATAACAATGAAACCTTGTTCCGGTTAACTTGTCCTAGGGCTACATTTGTTAGACATTTTAGCAGAGGCAATTGTAACATATTGACACAGTTTCCTTATATACATGTTATTACATTTATAGTCTCAATTCCTTCTAATTGTATTGAGGCTACAAAATCATCAACAGTTGCACTTGGAGTATTGTTATATTCTCCTAAAAGAAGAATAGCACCTTTTTAGGGATAGCTCTAATAACAATTTGATACTCCTCAGGAGTGAATGTAACATTGTGTGTTCTAATAAATGCTGGATAATCATACAGTTGTCCATCATTATTCAATAATTGCTTCACCCAAATAATGTTGTTGTCAAACCAGTTCTGGAAAAACAAAGACTTGTTTTTGTATTTTATGTCTTTATTATTCCAGATTGTATACCTAAATTGTGTTTGTACATGAGGTTCCAAGTTAGAAGTACTTGTTTATGAACATTTGCAAGCTTAGTTTTGTATCCTTTTAATCGTAAATATTATATTAGAGGTTTTAAAATCCAGAGCATTCAGCCCTCCCTCACTTTGGGTGCTATATATTACCGCTTTTCTTAAATAATGAGGTTTATTCCTCCGTGTGAAGTTAAATCATTTAGTATCAACCATTTTAGTTACCGACAGAGGAACATCCAAGTCAAGGGAGGTATAAACTCATCTGGACAGACCTTCAGACTGTGATAAAAGTACACATCCAGATAAAGAAAGATATCTTAATAACCAGGAGTTAAATCTCTTTCCATTGTCCTCTACAAAAGGAGAGAAATGTGGAGTGTGCAATAATTTTTACATAACTAATTTTTGCTATCATTCTTTTTTTTTTACATTCATTATTAAATGCAAATACATTGTTGAATGATTATGAACATGGTGTTTTTCCTGCTAATGCCTGCAATGCAGTGAAGAAAACGATATGACAACAATAACGTCTAATGTAACTGGCCCCTCTAACAGTACAACTGGCCCCAGCTTGGCCCACCCCAGTTGAAATGGTCTAGAACCGCCACTGGATACAGGTACGCTATTATTGCACTGCAGGCGGTGCAATGGAAGTAAACACCCCTTGCAGGTTGCGCTCAAAGTGCACACAGGTCTCCTCAGCAGCAGATTGAGAAATTAAAGTAGGCTAACCAGGAAACATGGTGACTGTTGGCCTCGTGCAATAAATCGCGTTATTTTACTGTTGGTCAGGGTGTTTTTGTGCTATTCCAGTCCAAAGACCAGGGTTGACAAGACGTTTCTGGAATGAGTGAAACTTTTTAGGATCCAATCCATGATGTGAAATTCGTTCTAACCGAAGTGGAATATAAACGCCAAAAAGGGACGGCTAACATTTTATTTGATCACAACATGGTTTAGTATGATAAACCAGTGAGTATTCACAATGGACATTCTAGGTAGGTGCTTGTGGTGTTGTCCGACTGTTTTCCCGTGTTTTAATAAACCGCCGTTAGAATCAGAGCCGGGGAAGGAGAACAGCGAAATCGTGGTGATCAAAAACATTCATGCGGAGCATCCCACCGACAGGGCTTTGCCGCCAATACCCCTTGGGAGACCTGGCTACGTTTATATCGCCCTCTATGATTATGCTGCGCGAACCGTGGAGGACTTGAGTTTCAATGCTGGGGACAAGTTAGACGCTCTAGACAAAGGTGCTGGTGATTGGTGGTATGCAAAAGCACTCACTGGACTTTCAGCTGCCAAGAAGGGTTACATTCCAGCCAATTATGTGGCGCCTGTGGAGAGCCTGGATGCGGAGCCGTAAGTAGCCTACCAATCAATATCCATTTAAAATGATTCTATTGAAATAGTTGATATATGCTACTGTATAGACTAGAACAGCACCAGGTCAGGTTTGAAGAATGGTGGCTTCATTCAAAGAGGCGAAGAACAAAATGGACTACAGAAAATATAGTAGCCTATTAAAATTCATTCTACGTCCCTTATAACCTTTACTTATTATTGGGCAATTTGAGGCCAGAGTAAAGCAGAAAAGACTCTCACACACTTGAGGCATGTTCCAGAGCTGCTTTACCCCTGATTCCACTGATCACATAATCATCGTTTTAGGAGGGGACTGTGCTCATTTGATTAACCATCATAGCTGACCTGTTGGTATCCCTACACCACTGGACCATTCCAAGGAGGATCTCGCAAATATTTGTATACATTCTCAGTTTATGAGAATGAGCATGTTCTATGTAGCCTTGGTGCAATCTGGTGTTGAATGTTTATTATCCCAATTAAAATATGATGAGTCACAATACTGTAAGTGCTTTATGGATTCCCAGCACTTCCTCCTAACCTAGTCCTTGATGAGGCCTCAGATTTGAGTGACTGCTCTCAAAGAAACACACGACACACAAC
This sequence comes from Oncorhynchus keta, assembly GCF_023373465.1. Classification (NCBI taxonomy): domain Eukaryota; kingdom Metazoa; phylum Chordata; class Actinopteri; order Salmoniformes; family Salmonidae; genus Oncorhynchus; species Oncorhynchus keta. The sequence goes on from NC_068428.1 coordinate 12,810,980, forward strand.
TAACCAATAGTTGACATAGGCTACAGTAATGTCATTGTTTTGAAAATTACAAAGCGCTAGTGTTTGGTTTAATGCATGCCAACTTTCCATATTGCGAACAGATTAAGTCAATAGGCAAATGCCACACTATCGGCGCCGGTCCATGTATCTCGACCTAAGTGATTGGTCAAACAAGTTAATGATTGTCAATGACAAGGAAGTACAATGAATGAGTTAATAATTATCCAGATCAGATGAAAATACAAATGTAAAAGTGATTCAACTGTAAAGAGATTCAATGTACATGTAGCTGTGTTTACATTTTGACAACTGTTTGTAGGGTCAACACACATACAAGTGCACTGTTTAAATATAGAAAGAAACCGGTTAAGCAAGGAAATTGCACTTGGCATGACATGGCGTAGAGTTTAACTGAACTTTGACCAAACCGAACAGGCTTGGGTATCTTGGTCAAAAGTAATGTTTGGGTCATGCTTTGAAATAATGGAACAGGTACCAATTCAGAAATGGGCTGTTCAATAATTATGGAAATAATGAATATTATCATACCCTATTAAAAACAACTAACCACACCTTTTCTTCAGTCCATCAATGCCAGTGAGACGTACAATTCAAAGTAAAGTGTTTCATATGTAAAAAAATAATATATATATATATATATATATATATATATAACAAATATTTAACTAATGAGGGGTTCATCTTCTGAACAAAGTCAGTAATTGTATCTTGGGTGTGGCTCAAGTATTGTCCTGGTGATCATCCCCATGAAACTGGTTTTAGTTAAGCTGCAGTCTAGTTTTTTGCCTTTCTAAACACACTGTCTGTGGGAATGTATATTTGTTTAAAATTGAGCCTTTATTTAACTAGGCAAGTCAGTTAAGAACACATTCTTATTTACGATGACTGCCTACACCGGCCAAACCCGGACGACGCTGGGCCCGATGGGACTCCCAATCACGGCCGGTTGTGATACATCCTGTGAAACCTTGAGGGTTTTGTCTTGGTATTCAGGACTTGTTTGACTGAAGTATCACGGTCTCATAGTGTACATAAACTAATGAACTTGATCAGTGGATGCCTATAGTATCAATCATATAGATCTGTTTGATGTATTGGTAAAAACCCTAAGCTAGGTGAACGCCTTAATGTACCTACCCACCAAGTAAATATCACTGTGCAGTGCCAGTGAATATCTATGATGCTGGGGTTGACTGTTGTTTCCTCCTGTTCTGCTATACAGGTGGTACTTTGCAGACACCAAGAGAGTGGATGCTGAGAAGCTGCTTCTGTCTGAGGGGAACCAGCATGGAGCCTTTCTCATCAGACAATGTGAGAGTCAGAAAGGAGAGCTCTCACTCTCAGGTAAGTCTCAGCGTTGTCGTCTTGTACTTGTCGCGTCTGCAAGAGACTAAAGCTCAGATCTGTCCCCCACCAAATATGTGCTCTCACAATATGCTCTTGGAACAGGTTTTGAATGACTGTGATGTTTGACACATTTTGTGTCTTCGCTCTATTGTTCAGGATTCAGTATTTTGTGGTTTTATTTTTTCGATCAGCCTATTTCCGTGTGATCCCGGTACGAGGAGGGAACTCGATGCACAAATAACTCGAGTTGTTTCTTCGTTCCTGAACAATCCCCGCTTCACTCTGGGTAAATCACAGCCTCCCATAGTGCACTGAAGTGTTTGATGGTTCAACGTCATACAGTTAAACAAATCGGGAGACCTCTACTTCTCAAAAAGAGACTGTGATAACATCAGTTGAGGGCCACATGAGTCTGGCTGGCCTTTTCTGTCGGAAGGAAAAAGTCCCTTGCGTATACATTTACAGTGGCGGGTAAACTTAGTCACGACAAATGCAATAGTCTCATAGTAACCTGATTACAGGAAAGTTCAGTGGTGTTGTTATCTACCAATGCACTGTTCATGTTAATAATAGCCATATAATAATAGTCATATAATATAATAGTCATATAATAATATAATAGTCATAATAATAGTCATTTGCGTTTGAATGTAAAAAGCCCCATGAGCACTAACTAATATATAAAGTAGTTGGAGCACATGCAATTTGGTGTCAAATGAAGGCTAAGAGTTTATTTTGTATGTTATTAATGCATATATACATTCTTCAACCTTTTTCTATCCTAAAAATTAGGAATAAGAAAATATTTTGATTTCTGGTCAAACAAATGGAAAAGGGGTCTTATACATCTAGCAGAAAAATTCTTAAAAGGTATTAGAAATACATAAAAACACATTGTTGAAGTAAAGACCCCTGCCAATTAATATCAAAATTTATATGATTAATTTAACCTTTTATTTAACTAGGCAAGTCAGTTAAGAACCAAATGCTTATTTACAATGACGGCCTACCCCAGCCAAACCTGGACAACGCTGGGCCAATTGTGCGCGGCCCTATGGGACTGTGATACAGCCTGGATTCAAACCAGGGACTGTAGTGACACCTCATGCAGCGCCTTAGACCGCTGCGTCACTCAGGAGCTCTGGTTTTGTAGAAATGATTTGCCTTCTGTAAGTTTAAAAAAAAATATTGAGTCTTGTCATTGTCTTGTAATTCTGTTACCAAAAGCCCACATATCTTTAAGATATTTTATAATTCCTCTCCCTCATGAGGAGGGAGGATAATGAAAGTTTACATAAGTAACAAGGGGTAGACCTAGCAATTAGTTCATGTTTTTACTAATAACAATGTGGTTTGATTTAAGTGCTTAAAACATATAATTATTTGACCAAATCGGTAATAGAATACCTGCCACTGAATTGGCTACAACAGGAATTCATAGTTGTCAAACCAAAGTTGGGTCGCCTGCTACTGTCCTCCTGTTTTCACTGTTTTCTTCTCTTTCTGTGGTGTGGTGGTCAAAGCAAAAGTGTGAAAACATTCTGGGCAACCCCTCCTTCTGTCTTTGTCGCTCTTCTCTCTTTCTCTCTCCCTGTCGCTCTCCCTCTCTTTTTTAAATTCTTATTTCACCTATTTCACCTTTATTTAACCAGGTAGGCTAGTTGAGAACAAGTTCTCATTTACAACTGCGACCTGGCCAAGATAAAGCAAAGCAGTGTGAACAGACAACAACACAGAGTTACACATGGAGTTAACAATAAACATGTCATTAACACAGTAAAAAAAAAGAGTCTATATACATTGTGTGCAAAAGGCATGAGGAGGTAGGCAATAAATAGGCCATAGGAGTGAATAATTACAATTTAGCAGATTAACACTGGAGTGATAAATGATCAGATGATCATGTGCAAGTAGAGATACTGGTGTGCAAAAGAGCAGAGAAGTAAATAAATAAAAACAGTATGGGGATGGGTGGGCTATTTAGAGATGGACTATGTACAGCTGCAGCGATCGATTAGCTGCTCAGATAGCAGATGTTTAAAGTTGGTCAGGGAAATAAAAGTCTCCAACTTCAGCGATTTTTGCAATTCGTTCCAGTCACAGGCAGCAGAGAACTGGAAGGAAAGGCGTCCAAATGAGGTGTTGGCTTTAGGGATGATCTGTGAGTAACACCTGCTGGAGCGCGTTTTCTACGGGTGGGTGTTGCCACCGTGACCAGTGAACTGAGATAAGGCGGAGATTTACCAAGCATGGACTTGTAGATGACCTGGAGCCAGTGGGTCTGGCGACGAATATGTAGCGAGGGCCAGCCGACTAGAACATACAGGTTGCAGTGGTGGGTGGTATAAGGTGCTTTAGTAACAAAACAGATGGCACTGTGATAAACTGCATCTAGTTTGTTGAGTAGAGTATTGGAAGCTATTTTCTAGATGACATCACCGAAGTCGAGGATTGGTAGGATAGTCAGTTTTACTAGGGTAAGTTTGGCGGCGTGAGTGAAGGAGGCTTTGTTGCGAAATAGAAAGCCGACTCTAGATTTGATTTTGGATTGGAGATGTTTGATATGAGTCTGGAAGGAGAGTTTACAGTCTAGCCAGACACCTAGGTACTTATAGATGTCCACATATTCTAGGTCGGAACCATCCAGGGTGGTGATGCTAGTCGGGCGTGCGGGTGCAGGCAGCGAACGGTTAAAAAGCATGCATTTGGTTTTACTAGCGTTTAAGAGCAGTTGGAGGCCACGGAATGAGTGTTGTATGGCATTGAAGCTCGTTTGGAGGTTAGATAGCACAGTGTCCAAGGAAGGGCCAGAAGTATACAGAATGGTGTCGTCTGCGTAGAGGTGGATCAGGGAATCACCCGCAGCAAGAGCGACATCATTGATATATACAGAGAAAAGAGTCGGCCCGAGAATTGAACCCTGTGGTACCCCCATAGAGACTGCCAACATGCCCTCCGATTTGACACACTGAACTCTGTCTGCAAAGTAGTTGGTGAACCATGCAAGGCAGTGATTAGAAAAACCGAGGCTACTGTGTCTGCCGATAAGAATATGGTGATTGACAGAGTCGAAAGTCTTGGCCAGGTTGATGAAGACGGCTGCACAGTACTGTCTTTTATCGATGGCGGTTATGATATCGTTTAGTACCTTGAGCGTGGCTGAGGTGTACCCGTGACTGGATTGGAAACCGGTTGGCCGAGGTTGGAGTAGCCAAGAGGAAGGCATGGCCAGCCGTTGAGAAATGCTTGTTGAAGTTTTCGATTATCATGGATTTATCGGTGGTGACCGTCTCTCCAGTTAGTCAACTCTGCCTGTTCTTAATGACACTTACCCATGAGCCCCCTCTCTTCCCACCCCCCCCCCAGTTTTTTAAAATAAATAAATTAAACAAGATCAGCTTTAAAAATAGATTTCTCCCTGTTTCTTTTCTCTTTCATAAGATACAATCAGTTGTTTTGTTTTACATTTTTCTTGTTGTATATTTATTATTTTTAAACTGGATTAATATCTTCCCATTTACTGTAACCAGCCTTCTCACCCACTGAACACTGACACCGGACATCCATGGATGTTAAAAAGTAGTTGAAATTTGGTCAGTCCAAATTTGAACCAATCATAAGTGTCTGTTTTCTAAGTTTGGGCAGCACAGTACAGATAAGTAGTGTATACAGTAGGGCAGTAGAGTTTAGTACAAGAGTAGAGCACAGCATAATTTACTGAACTGTACTTTACTGAACTCTACTGTACTCCATTCTACTGTGCTGTCCAAACTTGCAAAACATACACGTCTATGTTTGGTACAGATTTGGTATGGACCAACCAAATTTGGTCTTGTTTGAGCTCATTAGAAAAATAGCCTGTGTGTAGAATAATACCTAAACATTCAAAAGAGGATATTACATTTTTTCTACCTTTGTGTACTAGGGGTTACATCACCATGAGGAGAATGACATTCGTAATGATGCATTTCTGTATAGTACAGATCAGGGACCCATGACGTCATTCTGTTAGCGGGTGCTAATTCACTACAATTACTCTAGTTCAATAACCCAAAATACAACAGCATTTTAGTTTTTGTAGTTTTATTTTTTTCAAACTCTGTCATAACTGACACCCCATTCTTTCTGCCGACATCTTTGGATCTTAATTCAGAGCAGATATTTAAGAGTTTTTGGAAAACGTGGTCACCGAAAATTAACTCAGGGAGATTTTCCTGTTATTCTGTTAACCAAACTTTACATTTCCTCTGATCTTCAAGTAAATATGTTTTTAAGTTTTCAGTGGAAATCTTTCAAAGTAGTCCTTGTACATAGTTGTATGGTTTGTTTAACTTTGCAATCAATATTTTTTGGGTTTGGAATTGAGTCTCGGCATCTTTCTGTTACTGTGGATTTGGAATTTCTGAGCGTCTTCAGTACAATGAGCCAAATCACCAAAAAATAATGTTTTCATGTAGGCAGCCCATTATTCCATAATGGCCATATAAACAGATTTTTACCATGGTACTTTCCCCATTTATTTACTCTTCTGCACACATTTTCATGGCCAGGGTTGGTTCTACTGTCTTCATTCACACTTTGTAGTGTTCTGCCCTTATGCTTTTGTATGCATCTTTCAGTACTGGACCAGTGCAAAGTGAAGCACTACAAAGTAAGGAAGATGGACTCTGGAGGTTACTACGTGTCGACGTCCAAGAACTTCCTAACTCTGAAGGAGTTGGTGGAACACTACTCAAAACAGGAGGATGGTCTCTGTGTACGGCTGCTTAAACCATGTAAAAAGGTATGGTGTTCCGTTGACTTTCTTTGTTAACTACTGTACCGTGTAGAGGTCGACCGATTAAATCGATTTAATTAGGGCCGATTTCAAGTTTTCATAACAATTGGAAATCGGTATTTTTGGACACCGATTTGGCCAATTTTAATGTATTTATTTAATATTTATTTAACTAGGCAAGTCAGTTAAGAACACATTCTTATTTTCAATGACGGCCTAGGAACAGTGGGTTAACTGCCTCGTTCAGGGGCAGAACGACAGATTTTACCTTGTCAGCTCGGGGGATTCAATCTTGCAACCTTACAGTTAACTAGTCTAACGCTCTAACCACCTGCTTCTCATTGCACTCCACGAGGAGACTGCCTGTTAGGCGAATGCAGTAAGCCAAGGTAAGTTGCTAGCTAGCATAAACTTATCTTATAAAAAACAATCAATCAATCATAATCACTAGTTAACTACACATGGTTGATGATATTACTAGTTTATCTAGCGTGTCTTGCGTTGCATATAATCGATGCGGTGCGTATCGTTGCTCCAATGTGTACCTAACCATAAACATCAATGCCTTTCTTAAAATCAATACACCCAAAGTATATATTTTTAAACCTGCATATTTAGATGAGAAATCCAGGTTAGCAGGCAATATTAACCAGGTGAAATTGTGTCACTTCTCTTGCGTTCATTGCAATCAGAGTCAGTGTATATGCAACAGTTTGGGCCGCCTAATTTGCCAGAACTTTACGTAATTATGACATAACATTGAAGGTTTGGAATGTAACAGGAATATTTAGACTTGTGGATGCCACCCGTTAGATAAAATACGGAACGATTCCGTATTTCACTGAAAGAATAAACGTCTTATTTTCGAGATGATAGTTTCCGGATTCGACCATATTAATGACCTACGGCTCGTATTTCTGTGTTTTATGTTATAACTACGTCTATGATTTGATAGAGCAGTCTGACTGAGCGATGGTAGGCAGCAGCAGGCTCGTAAGCATTCATTCAAACAGCACTTTCGTGCGTTTGCTAGCATTTGTTTATGACTTCAAGCCTATCAACTCCCGAGATTAGGCTGGTGTAACCGATGTGAAATGGCTAGCTAGTTAGCGGGGTGCGCGCTAATAGCGTTTCAAATGTCACTCGCTCTGTGACTTGGAGTGGTTGTTCCACTTGCTCTGCAAGGGCCGCGGCTTTTGTGGAGCGATGGGTAACGCTGCTTCGAGGGTGGCTGTTGTCGTTGTGTTCCTGGTTCGAGCCCAGGTAGGAGTGAGGAGAGGGACGGAAGCTATACTGTTACACTGGCAATACTAAAGTGCCTATAAGAACATCCAATAGTCAAGAGAGAAATAATCCTATAATAACTACAACTTAAAATGTCTTACCTGGGAATATTGAAGACTCATGTTAAAAGGAACCACCAGCTTTCATATGTTCTCATGTTCTGAGCAAGGAACTTAAAAGTTAGCTTTCTTACATGGCACATATTGCACTTTTACTTTCTTCTCCAACACTTTGTTTTTGCTAAATTGATTTTATTGATGTATTATATTAAGTTAAAATAAGTGTTCATTCAGTATTGTTGTAATTGTCATTATTACAAATAAATAAAAAATACAAATTGGCCGCTTAAATCGGTATCGGCTTTTTTGGTCCTCCAATAATCGGTACCGGCGACCTCTAGTATCATGTGATTGCGATAAATCAGATTTGTTTAGTGGCCCTCTTGATCTGAATTGATGTACACACACTTTATGGAACTAATGTGCCTGGCAAATTTGCTAAATATATCCAGATCACAGAAACCCTCTTCAAATATTGGGCCTAATACAATAGCCTGATGCTGTTCCGTGTCAACCGTGAATAGCACCATTAACCGTTCAAGGAATATAGAACAAAAGTCATGTGGTTTTCCTGAACAGTAAAGAGGACAGGGTGTCAGGTTCTACTTTGGGACAGTTCCTCTGTCTCTGCTGATTTGTTGTATCTCTCTCGTGTCAGATGGAGGCGCCTCAGACCCATGGTCTGTCCTACAACACTGCCGACCACTGGGAGATAGACCGGACGTCTGTCAAACTGCTGAATAAACTGGGCGCTGGGCAATTTGGAGAGGTTCATGAAGGCCTCTGGAACGACACCACTGCAGTAGCAGTGAAGACCCTCAAACCTGGTAAATAGCCTGTACAACACAAACACATTTCTCAAACCCATAAAATCACGTAGAACAAGCATTTCGCTACACTACAAGCATTTCGCTACACTCGCATTTAACATCTGCTAACCATGTGTATGTGACAAATAAAATTTGATTTGATTTGATTATTTCAAATCCTTAATTTTGCATCTCCTTAAAGTTCCAATGCAGTTGTTTTTATCTCAATATCAAATCATTAAGTACTGTATATACACTGAACAAAAAAATATATGCAACATGTAATGTGCTGGTCCCATGTTTCATGAGCTGAAATTAAAGAGCCCAGATATGTGCCATACGCACAAAAAGCTTATTTCTCAATCTTTATCACAAATTAGTTTACATCACTGTTTGTGAGCATTTCTCCTTTGCAGAAAATGAAATGTTAATTTCTCGACCAATGTCGTTTTAGAGAATTTGTCAATACGTCCAACCGGCCTCACAACCGCAGACCACGTGTATGGAGTTGTGTGGAGGAGCGGTTTGCTGATGTCAACGTTGTGAAAAGAGTGGAATGGGCAGGCATTTTACCGCTGGAAATTTGATTGCAGAGATACTGTGACGTGATCCTGAGGCCCATTGTCGTGCCATTCATCTGCCGCCATCACCTCATGTTTCAACATGATAATTCACGGCCCCATGTCTCAAGGATCTGTACACAATTCCTGGAAGCTGGCCATGGCCTGCATACTCACCAGACATGTCAAATGTCACCCGGTGGTCACACCAGATACAGACTGATTTTCCTATCCACATCCTACCTTATTTTTTATTTTATTTACATACATACATACATACATACATACATACATACATACATACATACATACATACATACATACATACATACATACATACATACATACATACATACATACATACATACATACATACATACATACATACATACATACATACAGTGCCTTGTGAAAGTATTCGGCCCCCTTGAACTTTGCAACCTTTTGCCACATTTCAGGCTTCAAACATAAAGATATAAAACTGTATTTTTTTGTGAAGAATCAACAACAAGTGGGACACAATCATGAAGTGGAACAACATTTATTGGATATTTCAAACTTTTTTAACAAATCAAAAACTGAAAAATTGGGCGTGCAAAATTATTCAGCCCCCTTAAGTTAATACTTTGCTGCGATTACAGCTGTAAGTCGCTTGGGGTATGTCTCTATCAGTTTTGCACATTGAGAGACTGACATTTTTTCCCATTCCTCGTTGCAAAACAGTGAGGTTGGATGGAGAGCATTTGTGAACAGCAGTTTTCAGTTCTTTCCACAGATTCTCGATTGGATTCAGGTCTGGACATTGACTTGGCCATTCTAACACCTGGATATGTTTATTTTTGAACCATTCCATTGTAGATTTTGCTTTATGTTTTGGATCATTGTCTTGTTGGAAGACAAATCTCCGTCCCAGTCTCAGGTCTTTTGCAGACTCCATCAGGTTCTTCCAGAATGGTCCTGTATTTGGCTCCATCCATCTTCCCATCAATTTTAACCATCTTCCCTGTCCCTGCTGAAGAAAAGCAGGCCCAAACCATGATGCTGCCACCACCATGTTTGACAGTGGAGATGGTGTGTTCAGGGTGATGAGCTGTGTTGCTTTTATGCCAAACATAACGTTTTGCATTGTTGCAAAAAGTTCAATTTTGGTTTCATCTGACCAGAGCACCTTCTTCCACATGTTTGGTGTATCTCCCAGGTGGCTTGTGGCAAACTTTAAACAACACTTTTTATGGATATCTTTAAGAAATGGCTTTCTTCTTGCCACTCTTCCATAAAGGCCAGATTTGTGCAATATACGACTGATTGTTGTCCTATGGACAGAGTCTCCCACCTCAGCTGTAGATCTCTGCAGTTCATCCAGAGTGATCATGGGCCTCTTGGCTGCATCTCTGATCAGTCTTCTCCTTGTATGAGCTGAAAGTTTAGAGGGACGGCCAGGTCTTGGTAGATTTGCAGTGGTCTGATACTCCTTCCATTTCAATATTATCGCTTGCACAGTGCTCCTTGGGATGTTCAAATCTTGGGAAATCTTTTTGTATCCAAATCCGGCTTTAAACTTCTTCACAACAGTATCTCGAACCTGCCTGGTGTGTTCCTTGTTCTTCACGATGCTCTCTGCGCTTTTAACGGACCTCTGAGACTATCACAGTGCAGGTGCATTTATACGGAGGCTTGATTACACACAGGTGGATTGTATTTATCATCATTAGTCATTTAGGTCAACATTGGATCATTCAGAGATCCTCACTGAACTTCTGGAGAGAGTTTGCTGCACTGAAAGTAAAGTGGCTGAATAATTTTGCACGCCCAATTTTTCAGTTTTTGATTTGTTAAAAAAGTTTGAAATATCCAATAAATGTCGTTCCACTTCATGATTGTGTCCCACTTGTTGTTGATTCTTCACAAAAAAAATACAGTTTTATATCTTTATGTTTGAAGCCTGAAATGTGGCAAAAGGTCGCAAAGTTCAAGGGGGCCGAATACTTTTGCAAGGCATTAAAACTCGTTTTTCAACCACTCCACAAATGTCTTGTGAACAAACTATAGTTTTGGCAAGTCGGTTTCAGACATTACTTTGTGCATGACACAACTCATTTTTCCAAGAATTGTTTACAGACAGATTATTTCACTTATAATTCACTGTATCACAATTCCAGTGGGTCAGAAGTTTACATACGCTAAGTTGACTGTGCCTTTTAAACAGCTTGGAAAATTCCAGAAAATGATGTCATGGCTTTAGAAGCTTCTGATAGGCTAATTGTTATAATTTGAGTCAATTGGAGGTAAACCACTTCGATGTATTTCAAGGCCTACCTTCAAACTCAGTGCCTCTTTGCTTGACATCATGGGAAAATCAAAAGAAATCAGCCAAGACTTCTGAAAGAAAATTGTAGACCTCCACATGTCTGGTTCATTCTTGAGAGCAATTTCCAAACGCCTGAAGGTACCACATTCATCTGTACAAACAATAGTACGCAAGTATAAACACTATGGGACCACGCAGCCGTCATACTGCTCAGGAAGGAGACACATTCTGTCTCCTGGAGATGAACGTACTTTGGTGCGAAAAGTACAAATCAATCCCAGAACAACAGCAAAGGACCTTGTGAAAATGCTGGAGGAAACAGGTACAAAGTATCTATATCCACAGTAAAACAAGTCCTATATTGACATAACCATGAAACGCTGCTCAGCAAGAAAGAATCCACTTCTCCAAAACCGCCATAAAAAAAGACAGACTACAGTTTGCAACTGCACATGGGGACAAAGATCGTACTTTTTGGAGAAATGTCCTCTGATCTGATGAAACAAAAATAGAACTGTTTGGCCATAATGACCCTCCTTATGTTTGGAGGGAAAAGGGGGAGGCTTGCAAGCCGAAAAACACCATCCAATTGTGAAGCACGGGGGTGGCAGCATCATGTTGTGGGTGTGCCTTGCTGCAGGAGGGACTGGTGCTCTTCACAAAATAGATGGTATCATAAGGAAAGAAAATTATGTGGATATATTGAAGCAACATCTCAAGACATCAGTCAGGAAGTTAAAGCTTGGTCGCAAATGGGTCTTCAAAATGGACAATGACCCCAAGCATACTTCCAAAGTTGTGGCAAAATGGCTTAAAGCCCTGACCTTAATCCCATAGAAAATTTGTGGGCAGAACTAAAGAAGCGTTTTTGCCGAGCAAGGAGGCCTACAAACCTGACTCAGTTACACCAGCTCTGTCAGGGGAATGGGCCAAAATTCACCCAACTTATTGTGGGAAGCTTATGAAAGGCTCCCTGAAACGTTTGACCCTTGTTAAACAATTTAAAGGCAATGCTCCCAAATACTAATTTAGTGTATGTAAACTTCTGACCCACTGGGAATGTGATGAAAGAAATAAGAGCTTTAATAAATACATTTCACATTCTTAAAATAAAGTGATCTAAGACATGGAATTTTTACTCAGATTAAATGTCAGGAATTGTGAAAAACTGAGTTTAAATGTAGTTGGCTAAGGTGTAAGCAAACTTCTGACTTCAACTGTGTGTGTGTATATTATATATATTTACGATCTTGTCTCATTGCTGCAACTCCCCAATGGGCTCGGCAGAGGCGAAGGTCTAGTCAGGCGTCCTTCGAAACATGACCCGTCAAACCGCGCTTCTTAACACGCGCACGCTTAACCCGGAAGTGTGACGGAGGAAACACTGTTCAACTGACGGCACCCGGGCCGGCCACAAGGAGTCGCTAGAGCGCGATGAGCCATGTAAGGCCCCCCGGGCCAAACCCTCCCCTAACCCAGACGATGCTGGGCCAATATTGCGGCATCATGGCCAGTTGTGTGACAACCTGGGATCGAACCCAGGTCTGTAGTGACGCCTCACTCATTGTGCCACTCGGGCGGCCCCCTACCTTTTTCAAGGTATCTGTGACCAACAGATGCATACTTGTATTCTCACTCATCTGAAATCCTAATTAATTTATTTAAATTGACTGATTTCCTTATATGAACTGTAACTCAGTAAAAACGTAGAAATTGTTGTGTTTATATTTTTGTTCATTACACGAAACACAGGAAAATCCCGTTTTTGACTACACTTTCTTGTCACATTGCAGGATGGTTTGAATTCCAGCTCGTGTTAGAGTGCAATACAACGTATACATGTTCTTGATATCCTAGGCACCATGGACGCTAAGGACTTCCTACAGGAGGCCCATATCATGAAGACACTGCATCACCCCAAACTGATCCAGCTCTACGCTGTGTGTACTGTGGAGGAACCCATCTACATCATCACAGAGCTCATGAAGAATGGCAGTCTGCTGGATTATCTCCGAAGTAAGAACAAACTAGTGTATTGCATTGTAACTTACCTACATACAAGACCACTGCACTTTCCTCAGTGGACCAGACCCTGGTTATTGTTGGCCGTTTAGATTAGAACACCACCTCAACAATGTGCCTGTGGAAAGAGTTGAAATACAGTGCAGACGTTTCTTTAACTTATGTAACTGAGTGATGTGTATAGGGGATGTTTTGGATGAAGTGTACATTTGGCAACAACCAAAAGAAGCTACAGTTTTGCTCCCTCTTCACTTTGTGTGATACAGTTGCCTGTAAAGAATATGCAACATGCATCATACGGGCCATCCTTCAATAGTTTGAAAGTTACATCCAATGCATTCAGAAAGTGTTCAGACCACTTCCCTTTTTCCTCAATTTGTTATGTTACAGCCATATTCTAAAATTGAATTTTATTTTTCGAATGTCCTCATCAGTCTTCACACAATACCCCATAATGACGAAGTGTTTTTTTTTTTTTTTTTGCAAATGTCTAAAAAATATTATTTACATAAGTATTCAGACCCTTTGCTACGAGACTCGAAATTGAGCTCCGGGGCATCCCTGTTACCATTGATCATCCTTGAGATGTTTCCTTGAGTCCACCTGTAATAAATTAAATTGATTGGACATGATTTGGAAAGGCACATACCTGTCTATATAAGGTCCCACAGTTGACAGTGCATGTCAGAGCAAAAACCAAACCAAGAGAGGATTGTGTCAAGGCATGGGGAAGGGTACCAAAACATTTCTGCAGCATTGAAGGTCCCCAAGAACACAGTGGCCTCCATCATTCTTACATGGAAGGAGTTTGGAACCACCAAGACTCTTCCTAGATCTGGCCACCCAGCCAAACAGAGCAATCGGGAGAGAAGGGCCTTGGTCAGGGAGGTGACCAAGAACCCAATGGTCACTCTGACATAGCTCCAGAGTTCCTCTGTGGAGATGGGAGAACCTTCCAGAAGCACAACCATCTCTGCACCACTCCACCAATCAGGCCTTTATGGTAGAGTTGCCAGACTGAAGCCATTCCTTAGTTAAAGGCACATGACAGCCTGCTTGGCATTTACCAAAAGGCACCTAAAGACACAGATCATGAGGAACAAGATTCTCTGGTCTGATTAAAACAAGATTAAACTATTTGGCCTGAATGCCAAGTGTCACATATGGAGGAAACCTGGCACCATCCCTACGGTGAAGCATGGTGGAGGCAGCATCATGCTGTGGGGATGTTTTTCAGAGGCAGGAACTGGGAGACTAGTCAGGATAGAGGGAAATATGAACGGCGCAAAGTACAGAGAGAGTTGATGAAAACCTGCTTAGGACTTCAGACTGGGGCGAAGGTTCACCTTCCAACAGGACAAAGACCCTAAGCACACATCCAACCTGACAGAGCTTGAGTGGATCTGCAGAGAAGAATGGGAGAAACTCCCCAAGTACAGGTGTGCCAAGCTTGTTGCGTCATACCCAAGAAGACTCGAGGCTGTAATTTCTGCCTAAGGTGCTTCAACAAAGTGCTGAGTTTTTTTTAGAAAAACCTGTTCACTTTGTCATTATGGGTTATTGTGTGTAGATTGAGAGGGAAATAACTATTTAATCAATTTTAGAATAAGGCTGTAATGTAACAGAATGTGGAAAAAGTAATGGGGTCTGAATACTTTCCGAATGCACTGTATATTTAAGATGATCTGATGTTATGGACTCCCTGGTGACTGCCAGCACTCCTTGTGTTTTTCTCCCAATGTGAGATGCTGTGCCATAGCGTGAAATATGCAGTGTCATTGCCTGTCAGAGTGATAGTCACCTCTTGGAGTGGCCATGTGAAATTGATGTTGGTGGCCCCGAGACTGTCTGCATTTACATCCCCTATATTTTACTAGATGCCCTTACACACAGGCACAAATTCAGACTTTCGGCCATTACTATCAATTGTTTTGGGGGGGACTCTAAACTTCAGAAACTTTTACAAAGAATTGCAAAGTCATACTTTTGCATGCACACTGTTATTCTAGAAATGGTACTATAACATTTGACTTAAGCACTCATTAGAATGAAATATCAGTTCTCTGACCATGGTACTTACCTTCTCTCCTCCTCCACAGAGGATAAGGGTATGCAGCTGGTAATCTCAGACCAGCTAGAGATGGCGGCCCAGGTGGCTGCTGGGATGGCTTACCTGGAGCTGCAGAACTACATCCACAGAGACCTGGCAGCCCGCAATGTTCTGGTGGGAGAGAACAACATTTGCAAGGTGGCTGACTTTGGCCTCGCCAGAGTCTTCATGGTGGGTATCTCTGTCTTTTTGTAAGAAAAACAAGAGAAGGGGATATTTTGTTATTAGTTGGGACGGTTTGTCAAAAATGTAGTATTGAGGATTCAGATTTTATTCCTGTTGTTTTAGATGGAGAGTGACAACATTTACGAAGCTAAAGAGGGCACTAAGTTCCCTGTGAAATGGACCGCCCCAGAGGCCATCCACAGTGGCAAGTTCACCATCAAGTCTGACGTGTGGTCCTTCGGCATTCTGCTATATGAGATCATGACCTTCGGTGGGATGCCTTATCCAAGTAAGACTTTTACATGCATGTTTAATGTATTACTCTATAGAAAATAAAGCTGGTGTAATCAGTCAGTGTTAATCCTGTTGTTTACTACCGTGGAATTTTTGAGTGTACAATAATGTCAGTGGGCGGGGTAGAAATATTGTATGAGTAGCATGCACTACAGTCAACAGTTTAAAAAAAAAACATCTGACACCCTGTCTACTTGTACACCACTTGCAATTTCAAGGGAGCGTTCATAGTTTATCCACACTAAATGCACAGCATCAGGTTAGATTGTGTTACCGTGTGAGATCAGAACTATGGTCCCCTGTTATTGTTCCAGCCATGACCAACTACGAGGTGGTCCAGAAGCTGCCCACAGGCTATAGGATGCCGAACCCATCACGCTGTCCCAAGGTGATGTATGAGATCATGTCTGACTGCTGGAAGGAGAAAGAGAACGACAGACCCACCTTTGAGACCCTACAGTGGAAGCTAGAGGACTTCTTTGACCTGGATGTGACCTCCTACGATGACGCCAACCATTATTAGTACTGTACTGTATATAGGGATCAATGATGCTCTGCTCATGGGTCAGCAGAGGAAAGTAGGGTATGTCCACTGTGCCACAAGTAATATAATCAAATATGAAGGGTATTTCATACTCCCAACAGTTTGTATCTAGCATGCAGATAGCATTGATTTTAGCATAGTTGAACTGATCACATTATGGTTGAATATCTATTTTTTTCAGGATTATATTTTGCGGTCGAACACGTGGGACCATATAATGTTTGATCAGAAAATATTGTTTTTGGAGGTTTAATTTGGCTGCTCATGTATTGTCATTAAAGAAAGTCCGACATGACTACGACTGATAATCCTCTATTGTAACTGTCGTCTGTGACACTCCCACTAGTTAAGATTTTGTTCGCCAAACTTAATGCACTTTTAAATGGGTGATACTGAGACTGCTAAACACACTAGATGCTCTTTGATGAAGTCACAAACTCTGTCCGTGACCCGGTTGGGCTTCCATAACAACAGCTGCTCTCCGGTAAGACTGATGGAGATATCTCGATTTGGTGAAATAGTTCTGCATTCACTCCGCATTCTTCCACTGCTTGGCTGCCAAGTATTCATCAGGCGTATTTTGTTGGTTTTGCATGATCCACTCTGAAGCATGGTGAGAGAGGGCACTATGTCACTGAACACTCGTGAATAGATTGGAATGACCGAGTAATGTTGATAGAATATTTTCACAGAAAGAGTAGATATGATTCAACTGGACAGAATTGGATTTTTAAGGGAAGGATTTAGAGAGTAAATCTTATTGTACATTCACCTAATGTCTATGTATGTCATAGTGGGGATGCTGTTATTGTGCAATAGGAACTGGAATTGAATAACCGGGCAGACTGCTTGCTCTCCACACTGCAGTGGCCTTTTGTTGATTGAATGATGGATCGGAGGCGTTGGATTGTGCCACCTTCTTTCTCACTCTAACATCCTCTTTCATGGATCAATGACTGGAAGGTTTTGACACTGGACTTATTTGGTGAGACCGGAATTGTCCAAGTGCTTGTTGATAATTACCAATCACTTTATAAAATATTTTATACGTTTTTAAAAATGTCTGATTTGTATGTGTAGATCATAACCTGTATGCAAGTGTACACTTTATCAGAAAAACTAGATTGTTTCCTTAAATGTGTTTATTGAAAGATGAATTGAATGTCATGTTTGATACATAAGAATAAGACTTTTTTTTGTTAGCATAAATTTGTTTTATGTCATCTGTGGTGAGAATCTACACTGAACAAAAAATATAAATGCAACATGTAAAGTGTTGGTCCCATGTTTCATGAGCTGAAATAAAAGACCCCTGAAAGGTTCCATACACACACAGCTTCTCTCAAATTGTACGCACAAGTTTGTTTACATCCCTGTTAGTGAGCATTTCTCCTTTGTCAAGATAATTCATCTGCCTGACAGGTGTGGCATTTTAAGAAGCTGATTAAACAGCATGATCCTTACACAGGTGAAACTTGTGGTGGTGACAAAAGTCCACTAAAATGTGCAGTTTTGTCACGAGACATCGTGTTGTGACAAAACTGCACAAGTTTTGAGGAAGCATGCAATTGGTCATGCTGACTGCAATAATGTCCACCAGAGCTGTTGCCAGATAATTTAATATTTATTTCTCTACCATGACCCGCCTCCATCATTTTAAAAAATGTGTCAGTACGTCCAACCAGCCTCACAACCGCAGACCATGTGTAACCGCGCAAACCCAGGACCTCCACATCCGGCTTCTTCACCCGTGGGATCGTCGAAGACCAGCCACCTGGACAGATGAAATTGAGGAGTATTTCTGTATGTATTGAAGGCTTTTTGTGGGGGAAAACTAATTCTGATTAGCTGGGCCTGGCTCCCAAGTGGGTGGGCCTATGCCCACCCAAGGCTGCGCCCCTGCCCAGTCATGTGAAATCCATAGATTAGGGCCTAATTAACTTCAGTTGACTGATTTCCTTATCTGAACTGTAACTCAGTGAAATTGTTGCATTTTGTGTCTATATTTTTGCTCAGTATACATAATATGAATATACAGTAACATTGTATGCCATCCCTTGTTCTGAATAGCTCATTTTAATTATAATTTTGAATTATTTGATAACATGTTGCCAACAGTCGGTCAAGGGACACTAAATCCGCTGATATATTCTGTTTTGTAATACATTGTTTTAAAGAGCCACACTCCGATTGACACGTGTTTTTCTGTTGCACATTGTAAAAACGCGATTTCAACGGGCCTCCAGAGTGGCACAGCGGTTTAAGGCACCGCAGTGGTGTAGAGGCGCCACTACAGATCCGGCTTCGATCCCGGGCTGTGTCGCAGAGACCGGACGCAAAATTGGTCCAGCGTTGTCCGGGTTAGGCCTGCCGGGATGTCTTGTTTCATCGCGTTCAGTGTGTCAAGAAATAGTGCGGCTTGGCAGGGTCGTGTTTCGGAGGACGCGTGGCTCTCGACTTTATCCACGAAATCGAATTAGTGTTGACAGCTTTTCATCCCATATCAGTGTGCAAATGTACATAATCTAATCAAAACCCAACCTTCATTTACCCGTTGTGATGCACGGATGTTCCAAACTCCGTTTTAGACAAGACTGACGTTATGACCAAAGTTATCCTATTTACACGTCCATTTTTGACACCATAATGACTGTTCGGCTCGTATAAATGCCACGTAGGCCGTTTTCAAAGGCCTTCGTTACTTTTTGAAGGCAGTCGCTCTTTAAAGTTAAATTACAACGCAATTTCAACCTCATTCTTCCAAAGTGTAATTGACCATTCTTACCACATGATGGTGCCAACATTCTCCTTGTACTTAGAACTGTTCATAACATTGCCTTGCTATGACATGAAACCAGTTTAAAGCTTGAATCCTTAGTTGCTGCATCAATTTTTGGAATTAAATTAGTTGTATATACCAATTAGAATAAAACCTGTAAATGCCTCATGAGCTTGGTTTAACTGTCGTACCCCCATCATAACCCAAAATATACGCTTGTTTTACTCCAAATGTTTGAAAACAAACATTGTACAGCCTCAACATGGTTGGTCAGTCCTTGCATCTATAGCCCTGTCTATTAATTGAGAGTGGTTACATTTCTCGAGGCTCATTCTTCAGCTTTTTACTTAAACTGGTGGGCAGATGCTTTGTTATTGTTGCACTAAAACACGGAATTAGCCGTAGGGGGAAACAGCGATTCTGGGCGCCCTACCAATGTTGTTATTGTTTTTGTTGTGGGCAGATCTGAGGAGCGTTGCGCAGCATGGTAAAACATTTTTACAGTACATAGTGCTCTACTATCGCACGTGCACTGATGTCCGAGTGGGAAACAAAATGTTTGTTGTCATAACATCGCAAACGAACATGTCTGTTTCAGCAATAAGGATTCCAGGTTTAAAGATGCCATATCTGGTGAGTGTGTGACCTCGCTATAACTGAACCAAGACATGACATAATACTAAATACCTCTCCATTATAACATGTTTCCGGTAGTCCTGACTGTTGAATAGTTTCACCAGCGTTCCTGCTGAAATCCCAGCCTGTGTGTATTCCGTTAATCAATGATGTCACCGCGGTATGTGCCCTGCATAAAAATGAGGGCTGGCTCGAGAGCCTCAAAAGCTTTTTGAGTTCCAAATGACACCTTATTCCCCATATAGTGTACAAGCTCTGGTCAAGAGTAGTGCACTACCAGTGGTGTAAACTACTTAGGTAGTTTTGGGGGTATCTGTACTTTACTATTATTCTTTTTTTGACCACTTTTACTTTTACTCCACTACATTCCGAAATAAAGTTATGTACTTTTTTGCTCCTTACAATTTCTTTGACACCCAAATGTACTCGTTATATTTTGAATGCTTAGCAGGACAGGACTTATCAAGAGAACATCCCTGGTCATCCCTACTGCCTATGATCTGGCGGACTCACTAAACAAAAGCTTAATTTGTAAATTATGTCTGAGTGTTGTAAATTTAAAAAATTAAAAAGAAAATTGTGCAGTCTGGTTTGCTTAATATAAGGCATTTTAAACGATTTTTGCTTTTGATACCTAAGTACATTTGAAACCAAATACTTTTGGACTTCTTCTCTTTTACTCAAGTATGTAAATGTTGTGCTTTTTCCACCACTGTACTATATAGGGAATATGGTGCCATTTGGTTTTGATTGTTATCGAAAACAAAATAATTGGGTTACAAAAACAAGTTTTATTGCGTATAACTGCTGGTTTTGAGCCACAGATTTGCAGATTGACTGATAGGTCAACTCTTGGCTTGGTTAGTTAGCTAGGTAACTGGCTAATGTTTTTGTTTGAAAAAAATGCATCAATGAAATGCAAATAATGCACTTTGAGATTATTCTGTATAATGAAAAGTGCATTACAAATGTAATACAATTTTATTTTTTAAATGCATGTGGAAACAGTACCTGCTTTTGTACTTTAACCTGTCATGCCAGTTCCTGATCTTTTGCCAACATCATGTGAGGAGTTGCTTGAAGCGTGAAAGGAATGGGAGACAGAGGAATCCGGCAGTGCTGAGGCAGAGGGCTCGTAAAGAGGACCACTGGTTACTATTCTGAACTTTGTGTGGTGAGCTTTCTGGTGCCCAGAGCTGCTGAGGCATCACCCAAGTGGATGCTGCACAGAGTGGAAGAGGAGAAGTCCAATTGGCTATAAGAGTCAGGCTGGTTCCCAGACTTGCCCTCTTCAAGCTGCCTCTGCTCAAGCCACGAACTGGCCTCTGTTGGATATATTGCTTGTTTGTTTGTGATTGTGAAGTGCTTTGAGATTTCTATTATGGAAAGTGCTATAGAAGTTTAAATTGATATTTGTTGGGATGCAGACGCTGCCATTGACCCCTGTGACCTCGATGTCACTCCTTGTGAAAATCCTGTTCCATAGATTGCAGTTTGTGAAACTAAGAATTCATATGGCTTTTAAAATGAATACTGCGTTATAGTGTCCTATATTTACAGCAGGTGTTATAAGGTTGTATATTGGAATACAGTCCCATTCCTGAGGTAGGGGAGCAGAGTTCCTGTCCCATTGTCTTACGTCAGATAGCGCATTGATTCCGCCTGATCTGTCTTGTAATCTCGCAAAGGGTAATGGGATAGCTCGAAAGTAGCTAACCCAAGTGCTGCATGTCTACAACTCAGGGTCATTTAAAAAGGCTAAGCAAGCTTTTTAGGTCATTGACGAAAGAGCTAGCTAACTAGTTAGCTTCACAGCTGATCAGCGTCCATGCACAGAACATGTTCAGGAGATGGCTTGTTTTTATTTTCTATAAACTATAAAATCACTGTCACAACGTTTGTAATAATTTAGCTAGCTACAGTTGATGTCGGAAGTTTACGTACACTTAGGTTGGTATCATTAAAACTTGTTTTTCAACCACTCCACAAATTTCTTGTAAAAAAAATATAGATTTCGCAAGTCGGTTAGGACATCTACTTCGTGCATGACACAAGTAATTTTTCCAACAATTGTTTACAGACAGATTATTTCACTTATAATTCACTGTATCACTATTCAAGTGGGTCAGAAATGTACACACACTAAGTTGACTGTGCCTTTAAACAGCTTGGAAAATTCCAGAAAATTATGTCATGGCTTCAGAAGCTTCAGATAGGCTAACTGACATCAGTTGAATCAATTGGAGGTGTACCTGTGGATGTATTTCAAGGCCTCCCTTCAAGCCCAGTGCCTCTTTGCTTAACATTATGGGGAAATCAAAAGAAATCCGCCAAGACCTCAGAAAAACAATTGTAGACCTCCACAAGTCTGGTTCATCCTTGGGAGCAATTTCCAAACGCCTGAAGGTACCACGTTCATCTGTACAAACAATAGTACGCAAGTATAAACACCATGGGACCATGCAGCCGTCATACCGCTCAGGAAGGAGACGTGTTCTGTCTCCTGGAGATGAACGTACTTTGGTGCGAAAAGTGCAAATCAATCCCAGAACAACAGCAAAGGACCTTGTGAAGATATTGGAGGACACAGGTACAAAAGTATCTATATCCACAGTAAAACAAGTCCTATATCAACATAACCTGAAAGGCTCCTCACCATGGAAGATGCCACTGCTCCAAAACCGCAATAAAAAAGCCAGACTACAGTTTGCAACTCCACATGGGGACAAAGATCGTACTTTTTGGAGAAATGTCCTCTGGTCGGATGAAACAAAAATAGAACTGTTTGGCCATAATGACCATTGTTGTGTTTGGAGGAAAAAGGGGGAGTCTTGCAAACTGAAGAACACCATCCCAATAGTGAAGCACGGGGGTGGCAGCATCATGTTGTGGGTGTGCTTTGATGCAGGAGGGACTGGTGCACTTCACAAAATAGATGGTATCATGAGGAAAGAGAATTGTGTGGATATATTGAAGCAACATCTCAAAACA